>NW_008825271.1:6041930-6055307 GCF_000699105.1 Pygoscelis adeliae
CGTCACATGGTATGGAATGTCCCTTTGGCCAGTTTGGCTGTGCCCCCTCCCAGCTCCCTGTGCATCAGTCGGTAGAGCATGAAAAACTAGGAAGTCCTTGGCCAGTGTAAGCACTACCTAGCAACAACTAAAACATGGGTGCCTTATCAATTTTGTTCCCATCCTAAATCCAAAACACAGCACTGTACCAGCTACTAGGAAGGAAATTAACTCTATCCCTGCTGAAACCAGGACAAGCTGACTCCTTGCCCAGTGTTCAAAATATTCTTATATGCTGTACAAAAGACTAGCTAACACAGGGCTCTGGATTCTGCTGCAGTGCCTGTGTGACTTTTAGGATCTGAGATTTTTTTTTTTTTTTCCCCATAAAGACCAAGTGTTAGTGCAACTGTGCCCCTGCTGAAGTCAACTGCAATTTTGCTACCAACTTCAGGAAACTTAATGTCTCTGAAAATTCCTTTCCTATGATGTTACTGTTGATGTTATATTGAGTAGCATTTGAAGGTGAATATATTAATCCAAATATGCCATCAGTTTTGTGTTGTCAAAACATGTGAAAAGAAAGGTAGAACTTGTCAGTGTATATTAACTTACTGTTACATGTATAAACCAAAACATTTTACCTTCTGTATCTGTTTTGAAAAATTTATTAGTGCTACTGCTCATCCCAAGATTGCTGTCAAATTCTAGCAGCCTCAGTGCATACTAAAATGCAGATGTTAGTGATCAGGAGTGGATTTGTGTGTCTGAAAACTAGGTCAGCTATCTCATATTATGCAAAACTTTCCAGGTATTGTATAGAGAAACTAATCGATAGAGGATGAGCTTCAATGAACTGAAGTTCCTTATATATATATCGGCAAAGCAATTCATCCTGGTACTCTTAAATAGCACCAGCAAGTGAAACCAGCTTTATAACCAGTCTCTGCAAAAACAAAGAACAGTGTGTTGTTTTCACTGTAACCAAATAGCATAACCACGGGGATACCCACAGTCCCTGTTACACTGGGGAGTTTACAGTCCATGCCAGAGCACACCATGTTAGAACAGCGCAGTTGATAGAATTTCTTAGGCAAGCCCGGGAATTGATCGTAGATGAAATAGATAGAATGGAAGGCCTCCACCAGGAGGATCACCTAGATACACACAAAGTACTATTTAGTTACTGCATATAAATGTCTTTGAGCTCTTAAGCATCCGATTGATATTTGTACATTTCAAACAGTTAAGCTGTAATCTGTCTTTTCTGAATAGTGCTGAATGCAGCACTGTTCTCTCATTCAGGAGCGTCTAAATTGCTCAAGGTCCACTGCAGATCTATCCCAATCAGGGCACCTATCCAAATAGACATCATCTGTATTAAGCTTCTAGTCTTCCACTTAAGCTCTTCTTAACCACACCATCCAACGCGCTCTTCTCAAATGGTACTGCAGGCAGTCTCTTGAATTATCTTGATGATAGCCTCTGAATTCTGTCTGTATTAGTGAATGAGTTTGGCTGTATTCTTCAAAAAAACCTAAAACTTGCAGGAAAGGAAAAGCTACTCCCTCTCAGTTTATTGTGTCGTATTACAACAGAATAAAATCTTTCAGGATACCTCCCCTGTTACTCCCATCTGTAACACTGGCTGCTTTCAGACCATACTTATTTCACTGCAGAAGTAACCAAAGTCAGTGACGCTTTGCATCTTACTTTGTTGCTTACTACTCTGTATGTTTCTGCTTGATTGTTTCACTATTTCCATCCTAAAAAATATTTTTGGCCTTCGTCTGAAATGTCCAATATTTCAAAGGGAGTTTCAGAGCAAGAAATGTACATTTGCCAAGCATAAATTATTGAAACTTACAGCTTGATTAGGTGCCAGTGTTGGGGGCATGGAGTATTAATCTCTACAATTTACTTCTTGCCTGTTGTCTAATGGGTTTCATTCACACCAGTCTGCTCCAGAGGGAAAGATTAGTTCTCATTGCAGTAAATGCAATTCTCCCAAGCTTTTCAGTGGTTGTAGAACCAGTGTAAGCCTATTCTCTATCCTTAAATTTTACTTCTCCACAGTTATAGGATTGGTTTATAAGTGACCTAACAAAGGATAATAAATTCCCTAGCCTATGTGCAAAAAAAAAAAGCAGATTATTATATGTAGCCCTATGGGTCACTGCTATTGAGGACTTTCCAGGATTCTTTACATAAAGTGTATATGCATCTATAGTGACAATCATTTATCATGATCAAACATGATAAGCTACTGTTCTGACACCGAGAAGTTAAGATCAGAAGCTTAAGATTTGGAATTGTGTATGGGTATTAGGAATAGTGTGTGGAACAAAGAGGTTCCCATATGGGCTGTGAAAGACTAAGTGAAACATTGTGGGATCCAAAGCAGCCAACACACCGAGCAATTGAAAGTTTTCATTCCCACATCTAGAGCTAACCAAAAGGAAACATGAAGAAAAAAATCCATGTTAAATCCTTATTCAGAGGTGACGGAAAACGTCTCCCTCTATTCAGGCTAGCTACTACAAACTTTCTTTCAGAAAGCTGAACAGGATTTATTACTTTATTTTTGAAAAAAGAAATGTGCTAATTCTGCAGCCGTCCCAGTTGGGGGGGGGGGGGGGGTGATTAATGGAAGGCTTGGCTTAATTCTCTTTTTCTGGCTAAAATTGTGATCTCTGCCATTTTTCTGTCTTATATACTTTACAAAAATCATCCAACATATCAAATGGGGAACTGAACCTTTAGAGTAAGAGTTACTGCATAAATAAATGTCCACCAGGATATAGAATCTCTCTTGAGCTCAGTTATGTTGATTTCTTTCCAATGTAATGGGACAGGTTCAGCCTGATAAATGAGCAATGGTGTTTTAATGAAAACAAATACAAATTGAATGTATTTGTATGGAAACTAGTCTTGGAGCTACTCAACCCTACCAAGGTTGTGGCAGTTTGGGATGTGCTCAGAAGCACAATTATAGGCTCTAGGAAGCTTTGAAGTGAAAAACGTAAGATGATCTAAAAAGTCCAGGCACTTCCATGGCTAAGCAAACACCAATGGGGAGTTTATAGAAACACAGGGTTTCTTGGGGGGGGGAGGAGGGGGGTGCCCAAGGTCCCCTTAGGTATATGCTTTTTTTAAAGTTATTTACCCGCCATCCTTTATTCAGAATCTCACATAAATTGTGAAGTTAAAGAAGAAAAACATTTAAGAGAAACTGACAAGAGAAGAGGTGGGACAACAGACTAGTCACAAAAGGTGATGGAGTTTATCATTGCTAAAGTTTAAGAGGAGGCTGAATAAAGCATTAAGAATAGGGATACAGTTATGCTCTACAGAATGCATTGACTAGGAAAAACTGCTGGTATTTTTTTACTCTGCGACTGTCTAATCTTATGATTTATCCTTGAATTTTCCTGTTTGTGACATCAACCCATTTGTCTTTGCTACTTCTACTTCTTCTGGTCATCATTTGTGAAATTTCTTTCAGAATCAGTCTTGAATTTTGCATTGGTTTTAACCCTTTCCTTTGTTCCTTTCCTCACATCGTTCTGTTGTCCAGATGGCATGCAATTAGCTTTGATACGTAGCTAAATTATGCTAATATTATTTTTTTCTATGTCATCTGAAGTAGCAAATGTTGCCATCCTCAATGATATTTATGTACTTGCTGAGCTTCCATGGCACTTATATATGACTTTGCAGTTCAAAAGCTTCAATCATTTCCTCATCTTCTGCCATCTGGATTCATTTTACTGACCTAATTTGATATAGTGTGATATAATCCCTCAGTCCCAAATGCTTCTTTATCACGTGAACATAAAACAGACTTTTGCCATTATTTTCCAAATGATATCCTGCCCTCAGACCCTGAAAATTAAGTAGCAGGATCAACTGTATCTCCTTGTATTTATAATTAAGTTGGAAAATGGCTAATTTTAAAAATGATTGGGTTTTTAGTTTCTTTCATTTAGTATTTAGTTCAAAACTAAGTATCAGTATTACCTCTTGAAACTAACTCACTTTTCCAGCAAGTAAAATAAGTAGATCTTGATTTTTCTGTTCATTACAACTCATTAATGAGGCTATAATTATGCATTACTATTCATAGCATTCTTTTTGATCAGTAGGAAGAGGAGAAAGGATATAGTATGCGTAGTATTACAGAATGTGTCCATTTAGAGACAAAATTATTGTGAATGATATACGTGACGTGCTTTACCTACTCTTATATTTGTAGGTGTATATTACTGTCTTGTATTAATTTTGCTTTATTATGTTGCATTGCTATAACTGTAATAATTGCCTGTGAAAGTGAGATTGCTTTGAACCAAATACCTAGATCAAAATTCTTCTGGCCATTAAATAGGTTGCGAGTCTGAGTCCGGATACAAACCAAATACTTGTCCTATATACACCAATAAAGGTATCCGATAAGTGCACACTTAATTGGCCTACCTGAAAAAAAAATATATCTATTTGTATTGTTTATTTAGCAAGTAGCTCAAATGACGCATCAGAAACAAGCCTCTGCTCATTAATTCAGGTAAGACCTTCAAACTCTGAACAGAGCTCTCTTCTGTATGATGTTGCTGTAGCAGTTGTTTACGAATCATAGCTAGTTCTGATGCAGAGAATCAGTGTCATACAGTGGGAGCGCCAGAAAGGGACGTATGGCAATAGTGTTCAGAGCAGCAATCTAATAGTGCCATGGTTACATTCAAGGAGCTTGGATACTCTTTGCAGAAGCTGATAATGGTTGGAAAGAAACCTGGGGTTGATGACAATTTTTTAGCAATCTTTTATTTATTTTTTGAAGGCTACTTCACTTTGATAGTTTCAAAAAACTCCTCATGAAAAAATTAATTAGGGAGAGGAGGAAATTTAATGAGATTTGATGTGCTAGGACAAATTGTTCATTTGTTTTTTTCTTTCTCCTTGTTTTGTTTTTTTTTGCAAGTATTTCTCTCTCTTTTTTTTCAGGCAGAAAGTATTCTAAGCTTCACAAGCATTTGGTCTGCTGTTACAACTGAAAGGAAACACTTTTTTTTAACCACCACCACCACCACCCCCGTTTTGGAGATCATAAGGAAAAATCCTAACTTAGACATGAACACACCTTGTGATATAATCACTATGGGAGGGACTAAAATACAGAGCCAGCATTGGTGTTTGGAGCTAGGGTTTGGCTGGGATTTTTGCTAACTCCTTCCAATAGAAATGCTGTAGAATCTTTAATTCTAGTATTTGAAATTGGTAGTTTTCGTATGTGTAGTGAAACCCACTGCTGCAGATTGTATTGGGGAAATACAAGAGGTGGATGGTCAGAAACTGAACAGGATCATATTTGAATCCGGCATAATCTTTCTTTCTACAGAATTTATTCTCCATGTATGCCATATGATGACAGTTTGAATCTTGACGTTTTCCTCATACTGATGTTATCTGTAAGAGGGATTGACCTTGTAACTATATGGTCCTCAGCAGCCTGCTTACAAAGTTGAGCATTGTTGCCCTAAGGACAAGAGAGCAGGCCCTGGCTAGTACTGACAGAAAGCAGAGGTGAAGAGGAAAGAGACAGATCCGAAATATAGATCTGAGGGAAGATCTGGGCTTGCTGGTTTTATGGCAAGGGTGAGGAACATAGCTGCTATTTCTGGGAGGTATTGCATGGAACTATTGACTACTCCTTCTTCGTAGTATCAATTCTTGTTTTCCAGAGCTCTGGTGTTTGAAAACCCTTTAAGAAAGCTAAGCAGTTCTTCAGCCCACTTTCTTGGTCCTCTTTCTCATCAGTCTTGGCTCATTATTTGCCAGTGGTTCTAGGAAATGTCATTTTAAGTTCTCACGTCAATGATTATTAAAAGAGAGACAAGCAAAGAAACAAAAAATCCCTATTACCAGCCAAGGTATTGATATTGAATCATTTGAACAAGTGAAAGGGACTTTGATATGTAGGAGTGACGGCAAGTCTCTTTGTTTTACTGTCTCTGCATTTTGGCTGATATTGTAACACTGCAAAATCAGTACCTGAAGTTGCATGCAAGTTACAGAAAAATTAATATAAATGTTGTGATCTGAGGTGACTGAAATATTATAAGAAAGGTTATTAGCTGTGTGATTTTAAATGTAGGAAAAAAGGTTATAATTCATGAAAAAGCCATGAAAGTGGTACAATGTACCTCAAAGGGAAAGTAGGGTATTTCTTATGCATACCAAGAACAGATGATATATTTTAAATCCATACCTGAGCTAGCTGACAAACAATGTGCTCATATAGCTATACTCCTTGATTCAATTGGTCGCAAATCATAGCCGAAGACTACGAACCTCTGGAACCAAATATTTCCTAAAATGGCATTATACATTAAAATACAAGGCTAACGACCCCCAACTTCACAAATGTGTAACTGTGCCTGTGTTTCGGTGTATATTTTACAACTGTTCTGTTCTCTTTTTAGGGGGTCTCTAGAAGTTTTGCACAGTAACAGATTGAATGTTGTACTGGCAACTCTCCAGTTGCCCGTGGGCTGCAACAATTTGCATAATCATTTACATTATTCTACTTCGCTTGTACGTCTATTTGAATTCTCTGTTGGATGCAAATGAAACTTTTACCATTAATGCATTAAGAGCTTTCACCATGTAATAGTGGATGGAAGAAAGAGAAGAAAATACTTTAACATACCTGGCAGTATGTTTATTATCTTTGAAGGCTATCCTGTATATATTTGCCCTCTCTTGTGCTTTTGCAGCAGTTAAAAAAAAAAAAAAAATCAGAACCACAAAAGTATAGAAGTATGTGCTAGGAAAAAAGCTGGAGGTGAAGTTGATGATGATTTACATCTTCCATTTTTTTTCCTCAGTGTAGGGTTTTTTTTTCATCTACAGTATCTCATTTCACCTCTCCATTGAGTAGAGCTATCTTCCTCACCTCTTCTAATGACTGACTTACTCCTTATTCTTTTTTATTTTTCTTAATGCCTTTCCCCTTTTGTGTTTCTGTTCTGGATTCTCCTCAAAGACCTTCTCTTAGAACTGTTCAGGAATTTCCTTGTAATAACAGGGAATTTTTTAAGACACATTTCCAATTAATTGAAATTAAAACTGATTGTGGGAAGTCATTAGTTTCAGTGGAGTTCCTGTTTCGAAGAAAACCCTTAAATATGTCGGGTAACACATTCAAAATTAAAGGAATCTGGATTACAATGATGTGTTGTGACTTAATGAGATACTGAATTGTTGTGAACAGTCTCCAGGAAAGGATGTACTGCTTATTTTGAGAGAGAGATTACCAAAGCAGTATTAGCCTCAGCTTTGCTGCAATTGTAACCAGTAGGCTTTCAGTAATAAGGCTTTTCAATAAAATCAGTTAGGCAAGTGTTGAGCTTTTAGTAAACTTATAATGCACACATGCCCCCCAGTTTTTATTAATGGAAGTACAAGAGAGTATAAGGTAAAGGGGAAAAATGGATAAATTTATAAAAGGAGAAAAGAAGGGGAATGAATGAGGAAGAAGAGGCAAGAATGGTGAACAAGTGGAACCAGAGGAGTGCCACTGTATGTAATGACTAGCATAAAGAAGGTCAGTCTAGAGACCAGCTGCACAGTAAAGATGGCCATATTGTTTTACTGTGGAATTTTCAATGAGATTTCAAAGTAGTGTGCTCTAGAGTTAGTTATTTGATCAATGCCAAAAATGTTCACAAACCTAATTTTAATATTTCATTTACAAAAAAATTAAATCTCCCCCCCCGTATATCTAAATCCAAGTTTTTTAGAATTTTTCAAATAGGAAAGATTGCTAATGTTTTACTTGTCATACCATTCTCAAAGGTAAAGCAATACTGAAGTATCAGAAATCTTTATTTCTCTATGGCTGTTGCAGAAGTGTTTCATATATAGGGTATATTAGATCAAGTTGAGACCTTTTCCCAAACTAGGGCTGCTGATTGTGTAAGCAAAGGACCTTAAACCATCTATGACTTCAGATGAAGTCCGAAGGCCCTACAAGTCTTTCTTACAGCCTTGATTACAAATGCCTCCTAACAGCCAATGAATCCTAATAGCCAATGAATTTTTGACAGTAAATTCATATTTTATAAAGAGTTTGGAGATGCATATCAGGTATGTGGTAGGAATTGTATGTACACAGAGAAAAAAATATTTTGATTTTGTAAGATCTGTGTTAGTAAAGTAAAATTCTTTAAGAAAGTTTGTTTTTTACTAAATTGTTTTTAAGCCAAACTTCATTTTGGCCATAGGTGGTAACGGTTATTGCTGATTTGGGATAAAAATCAAACATTGCTGCAAACAAAGTTCAAGTCATTTTTTTAATAATAAGGTCAATTTTCCTTCTCTCACCTCATATATCTAATTATGGGGGACAGAGAAGTAGGTCCACTTTTCATGTAAGGTTATTAACTTGACAGTGTCCCTTTAAGTTGTGAGGATGTGCAGAGTAGTTAGGAATGTGAGATACTGTAGGGTACCAAATGTGTGATGTGATGTTGCTAGGCAACTCCCTTATTGTTTTAAACAAACCACATACAGCTGGCAACAACTGTCAAAGCTCTTGGCTCTTGACAGTAACACAGACCTCAAAAGAACCTAGAACAAAGATCTTCCAAAATGAGCTGTAATATATAACGCAATCCCATAGTGCTAGCAAATGGGAGAACCTATTCGTTAAGTTAGCAGATACAGTTATCTGTTAGAATTCTGTAATAAAATATTTCTGTGACAACTATGCCATTTATTTAAATAAATTAAAAATTGGTAAATACATGTATATCAATTTGGCTTTCTGAAAGAATGCCTTTCATAGCTGTCAATGGTAACAAATCTGTTTGCATGTATTAGGTGAGCATCATATGTCTGCAATCAAGAAAGGAAAAATGTTACATAGAGGATAGCCATGCCGCATGTGTTTGCAGATTTATTTCTTTTCTCTGCTGTTGAGTTGTGTATATTGATATCTCAGAAACAGAGGTGAGCTCCTCTTTGTCAGTATTACAGTCCATAAAAATAGGTCTAGGTGTAGCACACTAACACCTACCAATATGGCAAAACTTTTAAACAGGAACCAGCCCCCAAAGCTTCAAAAGAAAGCCCAGATCTGTACTGAAATAACCCAAGACCTGTCAAAATTTTTCACACTAGGAGATAAGTAGGTCTGTAAACAGCCTAGTAGTCTGGAAATATATCTGGAATGTGAAAAATTTGGAGTACCTCCATACCAGTTTTTCCCCTGTCTCCTGACTGCAAACCAGCATAAATCTAGCAGCCAGGCAGTGCTGTGCTTCTACTAATACTCGTGTCTCTTCGTGCAGCATAGCATTTCAGAGGCAGCATCATACTAGCTCATCTGCCTGGCTGTTGCATTATTCACACCCCACCAGAATGCAGGTGAAGTCAGCGTCTAAGTGTCTGAGTATTGTTGTTCTCGTTGCTGTGTGAATGCTCTAATCATCAAACTGCTGGCAGGTGCCTTGCTGTATCCCTGGTTGTAATTGTTCAGTTTTATCCATTCTGATCAACAAAAGGCAGACTTGACTGTCTAGCTAGTTAAAGCTGTCACAGGAAACTTCTGAGCTCGAGTCACTCTCCAAGGTGAAATGAATGTTTGAATATACAGAATAGCTGATTGTCAACTTGCTGCTCGCCCTACAAATGACAGACTAACGGAGATTAGGCTTGACTGTACTAGACACTAGGGTATATGCTTTTCTGCTTTGTTAGATCTTGTTCTGTCTAGTTCAGTTTTTTAACTCCACCTTCTAGGGAGAACCTTTTCCAATATAAGTTTTGTCAAACCTGATCCTTGTCTTTTGGAAGATTTTAGAACATGAAAATAGCTGTACTGGTTCAGACCAGGAGTCCATGTAGCATGATATCCTGACTCTAAGGTGTGCAAATACTGATGCCTGAAGAGGAATAAAAACAGTGTAAGGAGATATGATACTTCCCCAAGGTATTCTCTTGCTCTCTGACTATACCTTGGCTCACAGGATTTCCTGAGCCTTGTATGATTTAGATATTTATGTATTTAGTATTGATATGGTTCTCTAGTAATGTTTAATAGTTCACCTTGCATAGTCTTCCTCTGAACCCACAAAACTTTCTGCACAGTGTCTTCACAATGTCTTCTGACTAGGAGTTACACAATTCAGTGTAGCACTGTGCATTGAATCACCACCTTTTGTTTGTTTCAAGCCTGTATCTCTTAGTTTAAGTTGATCGTTCCCGGTACTTGTGTAGACAGAGGCAGTGAATAGTTTAGTCAACTCTGTACCATCTCTATGCAATTTATGATTTTGTAGGCTTCTAACTCCTCTTTTTTCTAGTTGAACAATCCTAAGCTACTTAGTTGTTCTTATGGAAAATGTTACTTACCGTTGCTTGACTTTTTGCAGTTCTTTTTTATCTTTTTCGGGAATAGGAGAGAAGAGTACTCAAGGTATTCAAGGGGTACAAGAAGCAATTTTTTTTTTTTAACTGGTGTAATGTTTTTTTCTTTCTATTTATTTCCTAGTAATTCCTAGCATCTGTGTTGCTTTTTTGATTACTGCCTAGCACTGGTCTGCTGTTGATCTTGACAAATATTTATTTTTCCTCAGCAAGCCATTTCATTAAAGAAGTAATGTTCAGTTCTTCCCCACACTATAGATTTATCGCATTTTCAGGAACTTTTTCTAACATCAGCCTAACTGTTGATTTGTTGTTGTTGTTTTCTGTATTTTCATAACCAGTGAAATATTTTTTTTAAATTAAGTATTGATTGAGGAAGAGAAGAAGAGGTGGTCCAAATGTCTTTATCTGTCAACTATTATCTGTGAAGCAGGGTTTTCCCTTAGTGGGATCAAATGGAGGGCAGCAATTCAACCTGCGGTCTCTGTGGGAACATTACAGAATATTTGAACATCTGCTTTGAGAACCTACTTGAAAAATAACCATGTGCAATATAAGAGGAACATCTGTGCTGTGTGCTGGAGACCAGTGGTAATACTGCTGGCACAAGCAAAAATAGCAAAAAGCTCATATAGGTTACGTGGAGGCCTTCTATTGAATAATGTATGTCATTTTGCATTTTTGTAGTTGTACCATATTTTTGTTGATAACAGCAGTATACTAGGTATGAAATTACAGACGGGCAAATAATCACTATAACCTGATAGCTGATGGAAATTTAAGTGGCCTGAAAATTATGTAGAAAATATCTATACATAATAATGTTGTCTCCATTGTTTGTCTGGGACTAATACTTTGTGTGTTTGCATTTTGTTTCTACAGAAAGATAATTAAGCAAATAGGAAAAAAAAAAAAAGGCAAAAATATTGCAATTCTTGTGTAATGAAAAGCTGGCTATTACCAGATGCTCTCTCCATATAAAATGGAGTCTGTTTATTAGGTCTCTTCAGAGTTCTGCTCCTGCACTTGGTTTTGGGTCTACAGCATGGACAGAAGTGTGGCGAGTTCTGGCATATTATCGGGGTCTGTCTACATTACTGTTGCATTAGTAGGCTAGCTAATGGGTGAGAAAATGTATTTATGGATTTAATCCTGTGTACAGTACTGCCAGTGTTATGCTGGTAGACATGTGAAGTCGGCAAATGTTGCTTTTGTGGCCTGTGTCATGAGAGGGCCCAAATTTCTCCTACGCTAAGTGAGACTGTTTCTGAATGTGGTAGATTGAACTTAATCATTTGTGGGGTTTACTCTAGTCACATTTCTCTAATTGACAACAAATCTGGTGTGTCCTCTAAATATTAAATCTAGTTTAACACTGTGTTAAGATAGTTTCAGAAAAGAAAAAGGGGGTTTTGGGGTTTTTTTGTTTGTATTTGTTTTGGTTTTTTTAAATGGCACTAACACAGTTGGACAGGTAGTGTAAAATTATGTGGTTCTAGATATTTCATATGTACAAAAAATTATACACATATATTGAAAATTCAGTGTCACCTCTTACAGAAGTTAGAAAAGATATTTTTCTATAATTTTTCTCTGTTTCAGAAAGTTATATAGGGCTTAAGGTCTAGGCTGCTGATCTTGAAAGACTGGTTATATAAATGGCAGACTGAAAAGGATCACAGGATAATATTCTGTCTAACTGAGAAACTTTTACCAGTTTTAAGACCACCCTGAGCTTACAGTCAGTAAGAAAAAAAAAAAAATTTATCAGAAAAAACGTGTCATTTATGTCTTCAGTCCTGCTTACTTGCAGTTTTCTATTTCCCAGCATGAGTTAGCGTCAACATTTAACGCAGCCATGTCAGGAAAAGATGTACTTTAACCATGCTATCCTATACTATTTGCCAGATTCTTTGTTCTAATACTTTTTATTCATTTTGCCATGCATGTAAAAAAGCAAAGGCTGGTACTATTAAGCGGTGAAAACCCTATCTTTTTGCCTAAAGCACATACAACTTTACACATGATCAGAACTAAAGCTCAATAAATAATGGTAAATTTCATGGCATGGAAAAATTTTATGAATTCACATATCTTTTTTACAGGTTGAATGATGAACATCTTTTGCTAAATTCTATTTGAAAATGTCTAGACTTCTTTACACAGAGCTTTCAACACATTAATCTTTTCCATGGGGTTACATAACACTTCCCTATGCAAGCAAATGCTGCTTAACGTAGTAGTAATTGTGTGAATTAACTATCCTGCTTCCTCAAGTGATATGAACCATTAGTATAAATGTCTAAACTCTTAAGGTTTAATTTATGGCTTCAGAAAGAACATCTGTAGCACATACATGATATTGTGCATTGTAAACTCATTAAATTAATTAGAAAAATTGAGTAACATATAATTAACTTTGAGTGAAATGTAATTCCGTACACTCAGAAACTTGCTGTTTCTGTCATAATAATGGAAAGAAACTTCAGATGTTTACCCTTACTTTTATAGTTTGTAGACTGCAGTAAAAACTTTAAAATGTTAATCCTGTTCATAGTCGCTTAGTAGGAAATAAGGAACAAACCAGAACATACTCATGTTTCAACATTTTTAAAGCTAGATGGTTACAACAGCTTGAGGTGGCTTCCCCATAAACATTACTAATATCTAGAGGCAGAAGGGTACCGTTTAACGTTACATACTAGAACCATATTTGGCTTGGTTATGTTCCATTCATCAAAATGCCATCCTCGAGTAAATTGCTTTTTCAAAGTAGCCAGTTATGTCAAAAAGCTTGCAAAAGTCACAGCCTGAAATGTCTCTTTCTAAAAAAATAAGTAGTAGGAGCCAAGAAACATCAAAGGATCAAGTTTGTAGTTAGGACAAAACTGTAGAAATAAACAGCAATATTAACATATTATGTTACAAGTGTACAGTAGCGTGAGGAAACCTACCCATCTCTGTAGTACTATG
>NW_008825271.1:6055351-6073354 GCF_000699105.1 Pygoscelis adeliae
AGCTCTCCAGATCTTCACAACTCATTTTACTTCTCATTCTCCTTCAGCATCTGTGGAGTTTAGGCTATTGAGGCTCTCAGTGCTCTGAGCGTCAGTGCCGTGAACACGGAGTGGCACAACCGACTAATTTGTATACCCACCAGTGGTGAAGTGGGCAGGTAAATGCTAGTTTACCACATCAGCGCTTCAGAGAGAAGTGGAATTTTCTATGGATGGGAAATGGGATTGAATAAGAGTGTATCAGATTGGTTTTTTTCTCCATCAGGTTTTCTGAAGAATCGTTTGGGGCCTTCTAGGTCCAATTGTAAATACTAATGTACTCAGTTTATCAGTGCCATATCTAGAAGGTGTGATTGCTCTATCAATTTTAGTGAAACTGCAGCAGCATAGGTTTTCACCTATTCTTCAAAAGCTCATTCATCTCCCTGGATGCCTATGCAGGCAACTGTCCAAAATGCTTACCCTCTGTTTCACAGCTGCCAGTATTGAACTCTTTAGATTTAAGATGGCTTGGATATGCTAATCACACATCCACCTGCAAATACTCTGTCCAGCAGTAGTGAGTAAAGTAAGGACCTGTCAGCATTTCTAGCTCTCCAACACTTAGGTCATGAATAGCCACAGCACTAAAGCCGTTAAAGATGAAAACATGGGTATTTAGATACCTAAGTACTTTTGAGACTCCAAAGGTACCCAGCTTAGTTATGCTGTTTTGAATTTTTGTCATATGTCCTCAGTTTATCTGCTTGGTACTAACCGATGGCAGTTAGACATTCACTAGTAGGAGACTAGTAAGAGGCAAACTAAGAGGAAATAAAATTACAAAATGAATATACAGTTTTTATTTTGAGCATTCTGGTTCCACTCAAGTTAAAATGGTTCATTTTCCCAAGGCTGGCTATATTTACTAAATCTAAAAAATAGGCTGTTAGCAGAAAAAAAAACCCAAACCCACAACTCCCTGATGCTTGGATGGACATGTAGAGGAGGACACTGGAGAAAGAACTTACAGAAGGAGGATGAACTGACTTTTCCCATTCAGTGATGAAGATAAATTAGATAGTGACCAGTTGAGTTCGTTTGTTGAGCTGTGAATAGTGGAGTGAGGCTTAGATGACAAAGTAAACATGATGATGTTTTGTCATATTGATTCATTTTTCTACAATTAGGATTTCTGAGAAATAAATGTAGTTCTTTGCTTCAAAACTATTGTTTATAAGTCATTGCAATGTCAGAGGACCTTGAAAGAGAAATATTAAGGGATTGAGAGCCAGCATGGCTGCATCCCAAAGAGCTAATTTGGATCATCTAGCCTTAAGTAACATAAGATTTGAGAAGCGAAGCCTATCGTCTACTAGTGCATTTGAGCAGAATGTTTTTGTGGCACCTTGTCCTTAATTATGGTAATATCCCTAGGTACTAAATGCCTTGTAAAAAATCTGGCACTTACAGCTTCACGAGTCATCGTAACAAAACCATGAACAATGTTTCTATGGAGATGGAAGGTGTGAAGTTGGCTTACAAAACATACCAGTACCAACTTCTTTTTCTTATCCTGTTTATTTCTTGTTTTTTTTCAGAAGTATAATGTTGTAGAACCATATAGGTATACCAACGAGTACAGAGAGAAACTCGCTAAAGAGGGTCTCATGAGTGCTGAGTGAAAGACCTGATAAAAGACCTTTACTTCACTGTCTAATATTGTATTTGAAGGATTCCAAGAACAGTATGAGGACACTGTCTCCTGGTTTCATTTACACTTAGTCTGGCCAGTGTATTTATTGACTCACGTTAAGTACGTCATCATTTGCATACATGTAAATTGAAGCATACCAAAGCCCTTTATTTCCAGTTGTTAATTGACATCACTGGTTGACAGTGAAACAGGGTGGGTGAAATAAAGCCTCATGATTACTTGAGGGTGACAGAACATGTGCTGATGCAGGATGATTTCATTATGTTGTACTACCCAAAAGATTGTAGCTAAGCATTGAAATAATTCTGGGCAGTTATCAGTTAGAATCTGTTGTGCTGGTACTTCGCTGGAGAAAACTGAAATAAATTACACTCCTCTAAATCTTAACCTTTTAAAAATATGAAACTTACAAAAAAAAATTATTGCTAACCCTAGGATATATATTTTGAAATGAATCATTATACACATCTGGGAGGATATTAGTTACCATTTCTGCCATATGTTTATACATTCTTGACCCACATCTATCTGGCTCAGAAATCTGTTGGAGTGGGTTGAAAAGTGATTGGAAAGATCTTAAAAGCCAAGTGCAAATTTGTACTCTGGCTTGTGTAGAATACAGGAAAAATGCCTTTTTCAAAATTCAGTATAGTATTTTATGTTAAATAGAAGTTGTATTTGAAGTTTCCATGCTTTGTATTTGCTTTTCCCCCTTCATTCTTAAAAGGAATAGCTTTTTTTTTTTTAATTTATCAGTTGGGATTTATGCCAAGAGCTGATGGTAAGGTGTCAGCATTTACATTTCCTACCAATTATGCAACTACTGGAGCGACATTCAGGTGCTAAATGATAATCACTGCAGCTATCTGAAGGGTTCAAAAATGCACATATTCCAGATAGTGTTAAAGATTATTGGAAGAATTCCTCTCCAAAATTTCAATAGCATTTTTATTTTTTTTTAATAGTTTAAGAATGAAATACTTATAAACCAATATTCTGTATTTTGGAGAATTCTCATGTTGTAAAGCTTGCAAAGCTTGTTTCAGAGCTTGTGAATCCAAAGTAAATGACCTGCAGTGTTTTTAATTCATAGCATTTTTATAAATCATGTCAAGAGTTCCATTCCTACAACAGTATGGTTTTTTTCCCTCTTCAGTTACACTTATTTTAATTTCTACGTTAGTAGAAACTTAATAATAAGTTGAAGTGATTAATTAGGTATATTCTTTAAATCACTATTTGAAAGGAAAATCTGAAAGTGACACTCTGAAATGGTCTTTGGCCATCTCTCAGGCCAGAGCAGCCTTGTCTTTACTTTCAGTTAATATGGACAAATAATATTTCACATTGAGCTTTAAATATTTGAGAAAGGTATTTCTTTGCAGAGGAGTATCAGGATGTCAAATTACATATGGTCATGCTTTTTCCATTTGCTAATTAAATTTAAACTAAAATTGTCTAATTTATATACGATCTCATATTTTAATGTATATGTATTCTAGCACAAAGTTAGATCTTTTCTCCTGTTGGAGTTACAATGAATGCTTTCTTATGGTCAGTTCAAGTTGGTCAAAATTTTGTGGCAGACAAGTGCATTTTGTATTTCACTTTTATATTCACCATTCAGCATAGAGAAATGTTATAACACTAAGTCCATCCAAGATTCCAGGAGTGAAAATGAATTTATTGACAGGAATCTTTAAAAGTTTTCAGGAAATGTGGCTAAATAAGGAGTGATTTGGAGTTTATGGTATTAGAGAACTTAAATTTGTCATGTAATTTGTGCTGGTATTTTGAATTAAGAATTTTGAATTCTTAATTAAAGTTCAGATGTTTCCCTGGTTTGGGTGGTTTTATGCTCTGAAGAACAGAAAAAGCATAGTGCATTCGTAGTCATTACAAATGTTCTTACAGATCTTATGGCTTGCTAAAGAAAGACTGGCTCTCTAAGGTACCAAGATTGTGGAATCGTGAAAAGAGTTTGAGCGTGAAAACTGTGGGTTTCATTCTGAACTAAGTTTTTATTAATAATAAATAACTGGGATAAGCACCTACTGTACCCCAGAATACTGTTTCCATAAAGGGCTTTTTGAGGAATTTGCAGAAGAGGAGCTTTCATGATAAACAAGTATGCAACCAAATGCTCTTAATATTTGAGACTGACTTTGTCAGAAGGACTTACCTAATCAGTTTTCTTCTATTACTTTCAGAAACATTGTCTGAAGTATGTATTTGTGCCTATAGGATCCAAGTTACACCTGGCATTCACTGCAGAAATGATACTAAAAGTAATTATTGGATGACATAGACACATGAACATGAGACAAGTATTATTAAGCATAATAAAATTTGAACATAAATTTAGTCCTCCAAGAAGTCTGAGAGCTAGAACATAATATAGTCTATTTACAGGCATAATAGTTCTGCCTGAAAAACAGAAATGCAGATGTCTGCTCTGCTAATGTGCTACATGTTTACTTAGAGGACAGCCAGGGCATAGGACAGTAGCAGTGGTAGGTTTTTTGCTCCCTTAAGGACTGTTTATGTCTAGTGTCTGTCATTACCAGACTTCAAATGGAGGTCAGGGAGAGAGTGAGGCAACATTCCCATCCCCACTTCTGAGCTAACAAACAGCTAAAAACTGTATTTACGTTGCTTATGTTCTTCTGAGAAACCAAAATGCCTCAGAAATCCTACATGAAACTTAAAACCAGTGTTAAGAGCATAAGGCAAACTATAAATTAGTGATGACAAAAATCTTGCTAGTGGTAAGTTGCAAGTGTTGCCAGCTGTATCATCCTAGCACGCTGAAATGCTTTGGATGGTATTTGTTGTGAGCACAGTCTATTGCAGAAAGATGTGTGATGAGTGTATAATTAAAAGTATCCGTGCCACTGATATACTTACACAACTCAGAATTCAAACTGTCTCCTCGATTAAATACAAATAATTAAAATGCCAATTATTAGCATCCTGTAATTATGACTGTTAGCAATTCCGTCATTATCCACTCCTTTCTCTACATGATAATACCCACCTGGAGAGAACTTTGTATCCATAGTCTTCACTAACCAACAGTATTTTGCTTTTTTTTTTCTTTATTTTATAAAAGAATAGAAAATTAATAATTATTCTTCAGACACGGCTTGTATGTCTCAATTTCAGAAACTGTGTCATTCTAAAACAAACAGCAAAAAACATGGGTTTGATCCAAAGCTGATAGGTTTAGTGAGTTTTAAATCACCTTACATGTGATTTAATAGATTATCTTTTTAATAAATTGCCATCCATCTTTATGTGTGCATATTCAGTACTAAAAGAGGATTATTATACTGATAACAATAGGGTGGTTTGTACTTGTATAGTGGTAGTTTAAAATGATTAAGTACACTGGATCTAGTTTTATCTGTATAAAAATTATACTGCAGTCAATAAATGTTTAGAACAACCTGAAAAGAACATGATTTTTCCACCCACCCTCCAGTTAGAATGTTGATATTTAGGGTTTGATTAGTATTGCATGGATATTTAGTGTATAGACAATCTAGTTCAGGAATGTGACATTTTCAATGGAGGTTGCTTTCTTACCTGATTTAAAGTGTTCAGGTGCTCTTGTGGAGTAGAAGCGTGATAGTGTGTTACTAATCAGGGTCTGCTGACCAGGGAAATGTAGCATTACTGGTATAGAAAGTTACATAGTTCACCTGCCTAATGATCCATTGAAAATAGCAAGCATCGAGCCCAGCTTCAAACTCCTGTTTGCTGGATTTAGACAAGAGACTGCAATGAAAAGGGCATGGCCCTGCTGACTGTATTGATTATAAGGGACCCAAACAAGCGTTGCCTTGTTTCCATCTGCTTATGCTGTCCCATTGGATTTCCTTGGGCAGTACTCTTCAGGCCGTATCTCCTATTATAATGTCCACCTCATGAGTGTCACACCTGATGTGCTAGAAGGGAGAACCTGAAGAAATCTTCCCCCCCGTTATCTTGTCATTCAGCTGGGATAGTTCATATCTGGAAGCAACTGAGTCCCTCGCCGTTCTGCACCACGTAGCCCACATCGTGACATTCTTGTGCCACCTTTACCTTTGGTCAGGCTGCACCTGGTCCAAGTTGTGACATTTTCCAGGATATCCTGGATGGTAGCTCGTTGGCAGCAAGTCAGACTCAACATAAATTCTCAAATTTCCAGAACAAACAAGACAACAGTGGGGGCTCTGAAGCTGTATTGGCATGCGAGTCAGGAATGGCCGTAGGAATCAGTAAGAGAAAACAAAGTGGAGACTTTTCAGGGCTGGTATCAGCAGGGATCTTTCTCAGAGGAAATGTCATTTCATATCCTTAACAGCCTCCTGCTTATCATACCACATGGAAGGTGTTAGGTGATCCCACCAGTGGATACTACTGAAATACACCTAGAACGGCCAAAGGTGGGGTGAGTTAAAGCTTACTGGGATTCTTCCATAGAGATTGGTGTAGTAGAGGTGGCCTTCCAGGGGTGGGGGAGACAAAGCACTGGGCACAGGCTGGGTGGATATCCTCACAGGCATATTGGTGCTTACACCTTTCCTGCTGCCCACTCATTGCTCAGTCTCCAGCTTTTGCCCTACTTAGCTCTGGAAGTAGCACTCTTCCACAGCCTGCTCGTGTGCTGAGTGACCCTTATGGACATAGCAGGAAAGTGGTAAGGGATGTCCTTTATGGAAATCTGAATAGGGAGGTCAGAGGGTTATGTGAGGGGTAGACAGATGGATACACAGTAAATGGTCAAGGGCTTTGCTAAGAGTGCTGTATATGCTTACAGGGTAACTTGTTTCATGATTTGGCATGTGGGAAAGAGGCAATTTAAGACTGTAGATGAACATGAGATACTCCAGCTTGTGGCAGCTCTCAGGAGAGATCTAGCACAGTAGGATGAACACTGTTTTTGTGCCACAACTATTTAAACAGGAGTACTTCAGGTATTCCAACCTTCACCTTTCTTGACATCTATAAAAATACATATATATATATATAAACCTTCAATTTTTCACAGGTCAAAGAGAAAGAACTTGCTGTAAGAAAGGGGAGTCTGGGGTCTTTTCGTAATAGGAATGTGAGGAGGTTACTTGACCTTTTCTGAAAAAGTTGTAAGGGAAAGGAAGGAGTTTTACGTACAAAGATGCTAAAATTTATAAATAGAATCACTGAGCTTGCGCTTCTTTCTTTCTTCTGGTCTTTCTCTGTTTCTTTATGTCCCTCCTTCTCTGGCTTTTTCTTTCACAGTCTTTGAGTTTCTTTTTTAATTATTCTTATTCTTTGGTTCCTCTCTAGAAGGTGCATTTCAAGTCATTGTAAATGTTGAAGCATGCTACAGTGTTAAATGGCTTGTTGAATTCTGCAAATAGTAATAAACATTTCTGTAGACTGTAGCTGGACAATTGATTTTATAAAGCTTTAGTGTCATAAAATGTACTTTTAAAATAGTACCAAATGGTATGAGTGCCACAATTTCCTATGTATTTCAGAAAACATTAATCAGCACAGCCTGAATAGGAACAACTTATTTTTTTTTTGTCAGCAGTACTTTATCCTCTTTAATTTGCTCTGCACATGTTTCCATGACAACTAAGGGAAAAATAAAGTCTTAACCAAAATTGAGTGAAAGCAAGACAAAACAACCTGCTTTGATTCATGCTGCTCTGATAAATGTGAGTTTGGCAATCAGCTATGGATCACAGATTTTTTTCTGGAACAGATAGGACTTTTATTTGCATATATTTATTCTTTTAGCTTAAGAAAAGAAAAGGAGGTCGTTTATGGAGATTGGGGTTTTTCTTATTCCACAGAGGAATCTTATTCTTGTTTTAAAGCATTTACATATATAGATTTTTCTTCTTTTTAATGCAAATGATCATTGTCTTGGCTTTAACCTCCTTTCTGCTGTTTCTGTTTTTCTAATCTGTGTTGAAGAGATTTTCAAATACATCTGAGCTGAATAAATGAGACATAAAAGTAGAAAGTTTTGTGCCATGATGTTATTTTTCCTTGAAGAGATGCATGTTATGTTTGCCTGTGATTGCTTACCTTTCTCCCAAACACACTATAAGTAGATCAACACTGTCTGGAAACAACGGTGATACTTCTGACCGGGAGCATCAGATCTTGCAACTCATTGGTAGGCTCAGTAAATATAATTTTCTTGTACCTTCATACAAGCTAAGAACACATATGAATCATTGTAGTATTTCATGTTTGATTCTCTGTGGTTGGTATCTATTTATCAAGCTTAAAGCTATAAACTTCTTGTAGTAATACAGTTTCAAAACATGAGGAAAAGAAAAAAGCACAAAAGAAAAAGTGGTAAGTGAAGCTAAATCCAGGTCCCGACTTCTTCAGGATTTGAAAAGTTATTTCTCAAGGTAGCATTGATGTGAGCTGTTATCCATCCACTTCACCTCTGTCACAAAACTGCAGGCACCTTTACTACTGGCATTTTAGTTATATTTTTAAATGATGTGATTTGGACACATACTAGTCAAGGAAAATAAGGTCCCTGGCCTGTGGAATTTGTTGCCCTATTTAAAAAAAAAACAGACAAAAACCCCATACTTTTGGTAGATTGTTTGACAAACATAAATATTGATAGATTTGGGTTTGAGAAATATTTTTTCTTTAAAAATGTGAATTACTGCTTTCTCAGATGCACTTACTAAAATCTGCTGAACACATATTTTGGGAAGTGATTTTCTGTCTTCACATAAATGTGACTGCAAACAGCTTGCTGTGAAAATGAAATGTTGAGTATTTGCCATCTTTATTATGCTTGTTAGTTCTGACTTCTTGCCTAAATCATATGGTACTGCTGCTCTCTAGTTACCCGATGACTTCAAAAAGTAGCTTTAAGTAAGCAGCATGACTTTAGATCTTAAAAAAAACAAAAACCAAAAAACAGGATAATGGAAATTTGTACTGTTCCTCATTTCCTGACCACACAAGTATTAAAATTAGGCTACTTTATGATTTAATTTGTGAGCACATACATTTTAAAGTCATGTTACTCAAAATAAGTATATTTGCATGTAGAGCTATCTGACTGTAAAGTCTGAGGTCAGATTATTTTTTGGCTCATTGAATCATGTGTGATGATGTGGTGTCTTCCCCACTAATTTACTGCTATGTGCATGTATCTTCCTGATAAACCTGCCTTACTTGTGTACACAGATACATCTGGGATAAAGAATTGGCTTCTAAATGTAAGAATTCATCCAAGAAGTAGTGCCTATTGTAAAGGAGAGAAGAGTAGTGCTTGGTGCAGGAGGCAACCAAAGCCCTAATTTGTTCTTCAGCATTTAGAAATTGTTTCCTAGAAGTAAAACTTGATGAGCATTTTGTTTTCAGAAATTAAACAGATTAAGTACATCCAGGGCCAAAGTGAATTCTTTTGAAGTTCAGTAAATAATTATTGTATTATGTTGTTCACTGAGCTCCACAAATTAGTTTGGCTGACTTGGTCTTTGAATATATTTCTCAAGAAATATATGGGCCTCTTTCTGCTGTACTTTCCTGCGCCAAATTTAACTTTTTAAAATAGTTAAATTTAATCCATGTGAAAAGTCAGAAAATACAGTTTTAGGGTGGCAAAAGGTAATTGCAGACCTACATTTGCCATACATTTGAAAGGCAAAGGGCAGCTATGGCTTAAAGCTGAAAGATGCTGAGCGTGCTGGCCTACTGCTGGCCTACTGTAGCAAGATACTTGACTATGGGATTGATCTTGAACATGTGGACAGTCTGACTGACTTTGGGGTTTCTCCAATGTTTCTGCAACAGATCAGATTGCTATGCTCAGCACTACTGTAAGACCAAGGCAACTGGGACATAACGGGTTTCTAGTTCTGGGTGATGAGAATAGACCTTTGGCTGCTGACCAGATGCTGTAAGAAGATGCTGCTGGGTGCAGGCTGGGTTGCAGGCTGTGTACCCTGTGCCATAGCATTTCTCACCCAGAAAAGTAAAAATAAACTGTGAGATACTAAACACTATAGATCCCTTTTCACAGTGCCTCTTAGGGCAATATGACTGCATGCTGCCTCTCAGTCTGGGTTATGCATTATCTGCATAACTGAGTTGGGCTTTGCTTACTTAGAAGTTTAAAAAAAAAAAAAATAAATTTGGGAATTGTGAGGGCACATGGATGGCATCCAAAGTATTGTCACCCTTTGTTGCCTTTGCTTCATCCTGGAATTTTATTAATAGACTCCCTGGGAGTGTTTAATTGTTCATTTTAATTCAGAACATAAACCCCCATGTTTTATTCAGATTATTTCAGAAGATAAATCTCTATGACTGTTTATAAAATTGGATCTAAATTATATATTCTTTTGTACTTCAATAGCATTTTATATCTTTAAAAATAAAACATACTGAAAAGAAACCATATTTTCCTAAAACACACTTTCATCTTGTAATTTTCTGTGCCCATAGTAAATATATATGTCTTAAAATGCATTTTGCTTTCTGTGGCATCATCTGTATAAAGATTATGGGCCAACGTAAAGTTAGGTAAGACCCATCGGACAGTCATATTTCACTGTTACTTCTGCTAGCCGTGGATTGCAAGATTTCATTAACAGTTTTCTATCAGTACAGGCAAAATATGAAAAAACCAACGCCCCAATACTGACTCTCCTTCATAACACCCACAGGACCTGAATCGCAGACAGTTCCTACTCCTGCTTCCTGGCTCAAACCCAAAGGAAAACTGCCTACACTTCTGTGCAGCAGAATGGACAGTTATTCTGGTTGAAGCTAGACAGGGAGTAATTTATGGCACATCCATGTAACACCTATTAGTTCTTATTTCTGCCACAACAAGTGCTCTTACAGCAGCCCACTGCATGGACTAGGTACCCTTCGGCTCTGTCATTTGCGTTCTTGGAATTTATCTGGGGCAACCAAGCTGTGTTTCAGAGGATATTGCTTTGATTACGTTTGGTTGTGTTTAAGGGAAAAAGCAACAGGTGAGGCAGTATCTTACCTTTTGTTTTAAACTGTGGTTAAGATTCAGGTGGTGTGTAATCATACTCTACTTACGATGATTGCCTTGGTTTTAACTTGGGATTTATGGAAGATACTAATTGTACCTTCTGCATGATTATGATGCAATTCTAGAGTTTTTATTACTAACAGCAAGACTGGTTAAATTCTACTCTTACCCTGTCATGGCTGTGGTTCCTGGGCTGTGTGCATTTGGTTAAGAACAAATAAATTGCACCCTTAAGAAAAAGCCATAACTTAACACATATTTTTATATAGGAAAGCAATAAACTGATGTAAGCAACTGTCTTGGCCCTACTTTGCAGGTGTTAGGAATCAGGATTTCAGCCATAATCCGGTCCGTAGGGAGGGCTAGAAGCAGGAAGGAAGCTGAAAGCAATCTAAAAGACAACTTGTCTTTCATAAGGTTTTCCATAAAGTATGAAGAGTTTTCCCTATACCAGGAATAGCTTGTCTACTTATACCTGATCCAAAAGAAAATTAATGGGGAATTTTGTTTCGTGGTTTGGATTGCCGCCTTCTAGTGACTTATTTGTGTAAAATTAAATTTATACTTAGAAAATGATTGTGAGCTGGAAAATAGGAAGGGAACGATATGGAATGAAGCATATGTGACCTAAAAGGACAAAGAATTGGGAAAATTGTGACTACCAATGCCTACTGAAGGAGAAAAAAAAAATTAAAAAATGGCTGACTGATTCAGAATGGAGTGAATTCTATAAAGGTTTAAGGCTTAGTCATAATTTTTCTTTAATCCCATTAAAAGGCCAAGTGATTCTGGCCTCTTTTTTTTCCTTTCTTTTTTTTTTTCCCTGCTGTAAGGTGAAGCTGGCAAAATGACATGCAAGATACTTTATGTGTGCAAAACACTATTTAGAATTTCCTGTGCTGCAGCAACATATGGACTTCTATTTGGAAAAACAGGGAGAGATCAGCAGTGATATTCTCTACAATTGTTAAAGTTGTTATGATAGCTAAAAATATCACCAGTTGCTATAGCAACTGGGATTTGAAGGCTCATATATTGCTGCTTCTTCTACTCCCTTTCAAAAATTTACTGAACCAAACCTTTTCTTGCCTATAAGTAATAATTTTTAGCTGTCATATTAGCTGTTTTATGTCTTGTTTATTTCCTGCCTGCTCAATTATAAGTTACTTTAGGAAGAAAGCACTATAGAACATACTTTAGTAAACTGTAAGCTTATACTTCATATAGGTTACTGATATATGTTAGTTAAGGACTAAACAATCCAAAGAATTTCTTAAGCACCATAATAAGCACATATAAATGGCTTTTTGCTGTTATAATGTATTTTAAAATGTTCAATAGTAAAGGCATGATATAAGGTAAGTATAAATACATATTAAAAATGTTGGAATTTTAATCTTTTTTATCCAACATCTGTTCTCTAAGTTCTACATCTGGCTGATTTTTATTTTATTTTTGAGCTCCACAGATTCATCCAAGTTGCTTCTTTGGCATTCTTCAACTTAGCAAAATCTGATCTTTTGGTTTGTGTCTGCCTTTTGCTACCTCTGTCCTGCCTTAGCTTTTCTTAATTTCTTTCTTATGGCTTGACAATATTTAATTAGTATCTTTGGCTGTTTCTTTCATTCTGATTTTTCCTAAGGCATGGCATTATATAGTAAACTAAACAAAATCTCACTGAAAGGCAAAACCATCATTATCAATTAATAGCCTCGATGTCTGTAGTGTCAATTTCTAGCAAAACAATTCTCATTGAAATGTTTCAGTACTTCTTACTGATCAGGGTTTTCCTCCACTCGCTGTTTCTCACTAGTGGTGTCTGCATGCAATTTCAATCAACTTTACTAGATGATTGGTGGTATTAGGACTTTGTAGATTGAGGTTGGCTGTAAAGGCAAAGTCTCAGAAAGGCCAGTGACTAAATGATAGGATGAATAGTTCAAAGCCAAACAAAACACTCTCTTCTGTGTCTGAGATATTCTGGAGTACTCAACCTTTTGATGTAAGATTCACATTTTTGGATGTGAATACTAACAAGCACTCTGTGAGACCGTATAACTGAGCTTAAGGTATCAGAATGGTTTTGAGGGTTGTGTCCACAGATTTGGATAGGCTAATAAATTGGTTTATTATTTTGGCTGAATTTTTAACAACTGCCAAGTTTATTTCATCCTAGGAGGATTAAACATAAAAATGCAAATGTCCCAAGTTCGCAACCTTGGACAAAATTCCCTGTATGATCTTTTTTTATACAAAATCTTTTTTTTATTTCTTTTATTTTTTTCTATCTGCAAAAGGTTATAATGCATATGGTGCCTGTTTAGGGCATTAAGTTCATCCCATACATATATAAGAAAAACTCAAGCCCTTTGTCTATATAAAATTCAGAAGTATTCTGCCTGCCTCCTGCTTACAGCCAGTTTACTTGGTACATCAGAATGACATTCTCCCAAGAGCTCAAGATTGACCTAGTGCTGTTCTTACTGAGGTGAGAGGTACTTTTACCACTGACAGCATTAGGAACAGATATTATCAAATGCTGAGCCCTTCAGAAGCCATTATAAAAACCTGTTTCTCACTTTGTCTGCACCCTAAAATGAAGGTGTCACCAGTAGCAGGAGTAGGCTTACCGAGGCTGATTTCGTTCTGCGATGTGGATTGAAGCAGCAGTGAGGACGTAGTGCTGCAGAGCGGCAGGCAGGAAGGGCTGGTGCATGTTGCGTTACTGCCCTGCACTGCAGCCAGCACGGCTATGTCTTTCCTATTATCATGTCCTATGCCAAGTACTATCAGTTGAATTCCTGTGTTAAAGCTAATACGTTGTACTTATCTGTAGTACAGGCGCATCATGATTTTGCTGGGTAGACGTAAATTACTGTTGAAAGTATTTTAGGATTGATTTGGGTATAATAGAGAGGAGAAAGCAGCAAGAATATAGTTTTTTGTGATCTTTATTTGCTGCTGGCTGTCTAAAAAAGTTGAAAGAAACGTGACACATTAGAGTGGTGCACACACTGTGCTTTGGTTTCAGGACTGGTACAAAAAAAAGAAAATAAAACCAAAGCATTTTAATTAGTTTTTGCTGTTATCTTAGAAATGAAATGCTTATGAGAGCTAAAGGAATGTAGGGACCTTAAATATTTTATCAATGATTAGGAGTGTATTATGTTTATACTGATTTAACATACTCTGTCTACGTGGGTAATTCTCTGTAAACGTTAATCTTTATTCTTGCTCTGCATGTTTTTTGACTGAGCAATCATACAGTGCTTGCTTACCATTAGTCATTAGTATCTTTTTCACCTTTCTTTATGGAAAAAAATAACTACAATAGACCAAATCCCAATCTGGCTCAGAATTTAAACTGTCTTCTCTCATGTAAAACTCACTTTTAATTTTGAAAAGGAATTTTGTAAACTGCTGTTTTGTTAGCAATCAAGAACTAATGGAAATTTTTTTATCCCTTAAAATGAAATAAACGTGTAGTTCATTAACTATGGTTCTAATTGGATTCAATAATTTTGAAATGCTTTTGAAGAAATTTGTGTATCATCTGGTAAGTATTTTGGATAAGTTGATTATATGGTTTAGAATTGTGTAGAATGACATTGAATCTGAATCCCTCCACCATTGTGGAAGGAGATTTGGAGTTTAATCTATCCAAAGCCAGAGGACACTTGTATTTCAGCTTCAGAATCCCACCCAACTATTTCTATGAGATTTTGCCCCAAGATAACAGTGACCTATTAGGGATGGCTTATTTTAGGGACTAGGTCTGAAAAGGTCCTCTTCTAAAACAAATAGATGGATACAAACTTAAAAAGCACATGAGGAAGAAATTCCAAATTGTTAAGTCAGTGGTGAAATACCTATAATCTCTTTTCTCCAACTAATTTAAATCAATAAATGCAAGACCTTAGCATTCAGATACAATTTATTATTTTCCTTTTTAGAAATTGTGTGTCATTTTCTATTTCATATACTTTATTGCACATATGAACTTAATTTTGTTTGAGGGTTTAGTTTCCATGATCCAGCTAGTACAAACCAAATAAAATGTTAAATGTTATCTGACAGGACGACAAAGTACCTTGTCTATTTTGAGTACCACTGTGGTTGCCACAGTAACAGAAGAGGAACCTATCAGCATGCAGAGCTTAATTTTCCTTTCTATTTCTGTGTTTTGTATTTATTTAATACATCTTAAGAACAGTACTTCGCTTGAAATTTTCTATAAAAATAAGTAAAAGCCCATGCGTTTGGAATTGCAAATGAGGTTTTCTTCCAACTGCAAGGCAATAGAGAGCCTTAGAATTAGGGCTGGAAATTTATTTATTTAAGTAAATGGTTAATGGCCTAAGAATGTGATTTTTCATCATCTTAAGAATATTTGAAAGTCACTCAGAATTCAGCAAATAGTGAACTGAGTTAAAAAAGACAGGATCTAGAGCCATAAAATTAATGTCATGCATATCTTGAAGGCCATATCTAACCTTTGGGACCCAGAGTGCTTCCCACCTTGCCAGGCCAGTCATTCTGTTCCATGATTTCCAGGAGCTGAAATTTGGAAACAGAGCAGTGGTTAATTAGGTCTACAGTGTGGACAACAGGGTCACAGGAACAGGGCATAGTGTTCTGCAGTCTAGAAATTATTGTATTTAGTTTGCCGAATCTACCCAATAGTCCAGTTATTAGTAGTCTCCTCAAGGTTATAGAATAGTTCAGTTGGAAGGGATGTACAACGTGTGCGTTTCATTTTAATTCTTTTTACTCCCTGAGCAGATAGAAAGCCAAACCATTCCTCTGCCAGCAGATTGCCCAAACGCCAACATCAACATACGGGATGGATGCTTTCAGTCTGTCTTGTTTTCTCTCTTCTGTTTCTGAATAAGTGACTTAGGATCCTAGTTGTGGAAACATTTTTACCTGTTTTAAGATTCATTGCATTCAGAATTTTGGAAGTTTGTGATAGAACAGATAGGGGATTGCCAGTCAGAGAATTAATAGCTTCAACAATTTCAGGAAAAAGGATGATGTTACCGATACTTTTATGATCCAGACTAAGGCTATGGTTGTTAATTTGAAAGGAAACAGAATAAAACAGTGCTAGTATTTAGCATATGGTATGAGATTTTTTTGGTATGAAATAAACACAAATGAAAAGTACATTTATATTATTTTTCAAAAATATTTCTCATTGTCTTATTTTAATTTAATGAAGGAAACCACATTGTTTTCAGTGTAAACCATATGCCTGCTAAGTTATAATTTAGTCTGATAATACTTGAACTTTTTTTTCACTTTGCCTGTTTACCCATTTGTGCATTGTGTTATTCTATGTCTTTTTCCAAACTAACTCCATACCTACCGGTTTAAGTGTTATGTCATATTTTGGTATTTCCCTCCTTTATTCTTTGATTGTTAATTCAAGAGTCCTCAAGCTAATTGATTCAAGCTTTTACCACTTATTTATTATTTCACTTGCAGTTCATTTAATTTTTGCTACCACACACTGTTAAAAACTTACACACCTTCTGACCCTGGTTTGTTGAAGAACAAGGGTATCTGCTCCAAGGATGAGCTTCCTCACAGCTGAGTGCAGCACTGTGCAAGAGCTAGTCTTTACAATGAGTGTTTACAATTGGAAAAATCTGTACTTATGCTAAAGAATTTTACCGTATTCTAAATTGAGATCCCCCTGGAAATTCCACGAATTCAATTTTTCATTTACCTGCCTTCTATCTGCACTACATTTTTTTATGCCACTTTGAGTATTATTTATATGGACATAGAGCATTTCATAAGAATTTTATGAAGGAAAATCCAAACCCAGTACTCCATGTATGCATTTTTTCATTTCATAGTTACTTTCACACTACTGGACCTGTTAACGTGAGTGCCACCACTTTTGTAATTGGTGGCTTTGGAAAGTATTACTAATAATCTTGTGATGTTGGGTATTACTAGTGATAAAAGGTGCATTAGTCCAGTCCCTAGCCAATACTAGAAAGGTCTTACAGTCATTACCAATCTGATAGAACTTAAAATTCCTAATCTGAGATATAGATACTTTTCTGTAAAATAACTGTTAGATCACAAAAATTTTCCTTCCCTCCTAATCATAGTTTATCTTGAGACCTGCGATGCATCAGTATATTATTAAAATAACCACAAAATCACCAGATATTCTTTATATATTTCTCATCTATACTTTCCTTCAAAGGAAGGGAACTTGAAGGGATCAATTTTTATGTCAGGAATTCTGGATTTTATTAGCATAAGATTCTGCATTTGATTATATACTATTTTTTATTATTAATTTCACATTTTTTTGTGGTAGTAAGGGTTTTTTTGAGTAGTTAGCACAATGAACAATGCTTGAAGCTTTATGGATAATCTTTTCTATTTTTTTCTAAAAATGTAGATGTTTTATGTTTATGTCATTCATCACTTTTAGTTGCTTGCTATATATTTTTCTGAAGACATATTTTTCCCAGTACTGATTTAGCCAGGCAAGTCTCATCACTTGGTCTAGATGAAATCTTTCACAAACCAACTTGCTTCAGTCACGGGGCTGAGAATGAAATCAGGTACTGAACAAATTATTGGAAACTCTTTGCAGAGCTCTCTTTATGTCTGTATATTTTAGTATGCCTGTTTGGCCTTGTCAGTTGATAGGTAGCTTTTAGTCAAACTACTTGACTCATGCTGGTCAAAACTTGTAACTTTAACAGAGAAGGAGTTTTCAGCTTTCAGTTTGGAAAAACCTTGTGCTTTCTATTGTGTTCCTCACTTATTTCTGTGGGACTTATCTGTCACATTTTCTCAACGGCTAGTTTTCTGTTTCTTTTAAATGCTGTCCCAGTATGTTACATGCATGTTACATGGTGTAAGTAATAAGTAGTTCGGGTGAATGAACCCAAATTACATCCTAGTATGAAGCAGCATTTCATATATTTGAATTGTTAAAACTTGTAACTTTAACAGAGAAGGAGTTTTCAGCTTTCAGTTTGGAAAAACCTTGTGCTTTCTATTGTGTTCCTCACTTATTTCTGTGGGACTTATCTGTCACATTTTCTCAACGGCTAGTTTTCTGTTTCTTTTAATAGAATCATAGAATAGTTTGGGCTGGAAGGGACCTCTAAAGGTCATCTAGTCCAACCCCCCTGCCGTGGGCAGGGACATCTTCCACTAGATCAGGTTGCTCAGAGCCCCGTCCAGCCTGACCTGGAATGTTTCCAGGGATGGGGCATCCACCACCTCTCTGGGCAACCTG
>NW_008825271.1:6073826-6080730 GCF_000699105.1 Pygoscelis adeliae
TGCTGGCCACGCTTCTTTTGATGCAGCCCAGGATACGGTTGGCCTTCTGGGCTGCGAGCGCACGTTGCTGGCTCATGTCCAGCTTTTCATCCACCAGTACCCCCAAGTCCTTCTCGGCAGGGCTGTTCTCAATCCCTTCATCCCCCAGCCTGTATTGATACTGGGGGTTGCCCCGACCCAGGTGCAGGACCTTGCACTTGGCCTTGTTAAACCTCATGAGGTTCACACAGGCCCACTTCCCGAGCTTGTCCGTGTCCCTCTGGATGGCATCCCGTCCCTCTGGTGTGTCAACCACACCACTCAGCTTGGTGTCATCTGCAAACTTGCTGAGGGTGCACTCGATCCCACTGTCTATGTCATTGATATTAAACTGTACCAGTCCCAATAGTTGTTGGTAAATAATCTGCTTTGAAGCTATTTGCTCTGGATTTGTTATTAAGAGCCTTAAAACTTGTAAGAACTATGTGGAGATGTTGAGGTGAAGTGCCAATTTCAGGAAAAAGGATGAGTCTTTAGAAAATAATTCTATGTTTATTTTGTATTTAAAAAAAATGATTGTCTACCATAGAGATGTAGATTGCTTTCCATTTCTGTGTTATAATTAACTTTGACTGTAATTATTTAGGCATCAGATAATTAGGACACTTAGAATTATTGGTAGCTCTGTAACATATAGATGTCAAACTGCTAGTATTTGCACTTTTAATTACCATGAGAATTGGAACTATGCCTGTAAATTGCAGATAAAATTGACAATCTTCAATATATTGACATCTAAGCCACTGTAACTGGCATTTCTTACTGAACCATATGACACCTCAGTTTTGATGAAAGAAAAAGGGCTTTTAGTTTATAATTTTAGCAGTGCCATTCAGTCACTGAAAACCTGTAGGATTACTTTGAGCATGGAGAGACCCATTGTATGTACAGTATTTTAGATTTTATTACACAAAATTAGAGATCAGGTGAACTTCATATGATGAGATATATAACCTCTCTCCAAACTGGCCAGTGATACAAAATATACTACACCAATATACTACACCTTGAAAAATGAAGACGTTTGAATGAAATAGGAATAAAATTATTAGTGCTTTCTAGAAGGAAAAACTGCGTGAATGGAGGTTATTTGACCTAAAGAGAAAAAGGCTCTCAGAGAACACTATTTTTTCAAATACATAAAATTTTGCAGCAGCAAAATTGAAGGGAATTGCTCATCATAGTGAGGTAAGGTTGGGCAAGAATTAAGGGATTCAGGTTGCAGCAAGGAAGTTTTCTACTACGTATTATTGGAAACTTGCTAAGGGTGAAGATAATAAAGAACTGAAATAAATTGCCTATAAGGCTTTGGAGTTTCCACTTTGGAAACCTTCAAGAAGTGATTGCGTGTAGATCTGTCAAGTTGATTTCTGCCTTCAGGCACAGTTAAGGATGAAATAAATGCTTTCATTCTTACCTCTTATGATTTCTGGATCATTTTCATTGATCAATTAACTGTGAGACTTCTAAATACAATTATACATTTCATTAGTGAATGCTTCCATTTAAACCAAAAGAAAATGAAGAAACAATACTAATGAGAGAAATGAAAAAGAGAGGGGCTGAAAACAGGGTTTATCTCAGAGCTGTTTTTATACTACTACTCCAAAAAGTGTTAAAGTTTTGCCAGTGAGCTTTCTGAAAGATAGTACTAGTCCTAGTGAAAGTGTACTTTTGACCAGCCCATTTCTGACAATACATACTGTAATTCAAAATAATAATAGGTTATAGAATAACATTAATAACTTTCAAAATCAAAGTTGTTAGTCTACTATTTTATTTAGAGACACCTCCCAATTTTGTTGCTGTTACATATTGTAAGTTTTCAACAATACATGTCTAGGTACTTCAGTACAAATACTGCGCTCTCCTCCACAAGATCTTTATATATAAATAGGTTTAATGTGTGTCAGGAATTAGTCACAGATTGCACTGGAAGGCAGCATCCCTTTATTTTAGAATGCACCTCAGAGTCTGTACAGCAGATATTGCAGGGCTTGAGAATGAGCCACATTTCAGCTATCATTTAATCGTTATTGACTTCTCCTCTGCTTCTGAAATCTATAAAGAGATTTCTGTGTGAGTGTTTTTCTCACAGTTTGAGTATTTGGAGCAACACACTAGGATCTGAACATGCATATCATCTCCAGGTCACACTGTTGCCTCCCCATAAACCCAGCTAAGCTAGGTAATAGTGGACCTCTTAGCCAGTTCTGTCCTGCTTAATAGTCCACGAACAACTTACGGTAACACTTAAAGGAGAAGCAATGAATAATAAAAAAGCAGATGAAAATAATTGTCAGTCCAAGCAGAGTGAAAGCAGACAAAACATGTCCAGCAGAAGCAGCTAGAAAAGAATAAGAAAGGTGAAATAACCCAAATATACTACCATGACTGGAGTTTAGGTCTCTGTTCTTGACATATTTCAATGTGTGTTCAGGGATATGTCAATGAAAGTAAAGTTTGCAATGGAAAAATGAAATGGTAGCTTGAGTCTAAATTCAGAAATGTGTGATTCTGATAGTATTATGCTTTTATTGGAAGTGACTAGATTCTGGGTTTGAGAACAGGAAAGTCTGTTTCTAACACCCTTTAAAAATGATTTAAAAGCTATTTAAAATCTTAACTGGTTTGTTATGTAAAACATAGAGACAATCTAATTTGTACAGAAGTAGTTCCAGCACTCTGTATAGTCTTAATAAATACAACCACATATAGTGAAATAATTACGGGCAATTAGTTCTTTAAAAAGTACTATATTGAGTTTGATTTCTCTTTTCTTGATAAATGTAGTTTGCATTCCTCCAATTATGCTATTTTAGAGTGTAGTCAGTTAAGCTCATTTTCATTTAACAGTGAAAAACATTTTATCTTTCTCTATCACAAAAACCTATGTAGAGTGCACATATACCCTGAGTATACTTTGCTTCAGTTTTAATTTGCTTGTGCTAGTAGTAACTGCTTCTCAAGCTTTTCTTCTTTGAATATAGATAAAACTTACACATTCTGGTTGTTAATACGTTACAGTAGCTGTAACGTATGGTTGCTGTATACCACCAGCCTTAATTAGAAAACACTAAAATGAATTTAGTCCATTTGGTTCTAGTTAGGGTTTTTTTTTGTTTGTTTCGTTGGGTTTTTTTGTGTGTTCCCCCCCCCCCCCCCCTCCCTTCTTAAAATGTGTCAGCAAAGCTTGTGGGAAGAAGTTTCAGATCCTTATAAAGGCTACATATTTATATATAGCATGGCTTTTTATGTAGATGCTAAAAATGGAAAGCAATTCCCATATGGATAAACAAATAGTTATCTATAAACATAATATACAGGGGCTGGAGTGGAGTCATATTTAATCCATTCTAGACCTAAGCCACCATTTATGTGACAAGCTGCAGTGTAGAAAAGCAGTTTTCACGCCAAATACAGTCCCTGTGTTGGTGCCAAGGCCAAAAGAGCAAGAGCAAATGGCGAAATTGCAATTCTTCCCTTAGGGGCCTTTCACAACAGCCTGCAGACAGCAGATGGGAAAACACCACTGCGTCCAGGCACAGCTCCTGTGCCCTCCAGCAACCCTAACAAAAACTCAGGTGCTGCTGGTTGTACTACCAGGCTAATCCTACCCTTCCCATACACATCCTGGGGGGGGGGAAGCGTGTCCGGCTTTGTCCCCTTCTGCTCTGGCCCCCAGCAAGGGTCGCCTTGGACTACAGAGAAATTTGCCCAGCCATTGCCTCAGGATTCCTGAGCTGTCTGAAGGGCCACATATTTGACAGCAGCTACAGGATTTCTTCTGAAAGCAAGATGTATAATAAGTCATTGGAGTGGACATGCACAGAATACGTTATTTGGAGGGTAGGACAGATTATTAACAAGAAGCGGGAGAGCTTTAAAAATACCAAATGTCCCTGCATGGAATCAGCAAAATGAAGGCTATGTGATTTCTGCCACCTTGATCTAGAGAAAAGAAATTGCCTTCTAAAAGATCCCTGAAGAGAAAACTTCAGACAGAAGGAAAGATGATTAGTTCACATATTTGCCAGCTTTCCACTAAACAACAGTTGATGACAGCATTAGAGATAGGAAGGGGCAAGAAATTAAGGGATAAGAAGCACAGCAAAAGTCACAGGATAAACTCAGCATGGAAGAAGACAGAAAACTTGAAGTCAAAAATATATAAAGCAGTTTGCTTTAGAGGCAGAGGCAAGAATGCCAGCTTTCCATCTCATATTGTAATGGCTAGCACTCCAAAGAAACGTTGCATGTGTCTGTGTGTTTTTCTGAGTATTTCCTTAGTCAATATGGGGAACAAAGGTAAGCATCCTTCTGAGCATCCTCTTCACTGCTGAGAGTCATTACAGTTTCCCCCTAAGTATTTATTGTGCAGATGTATCAGGATGAAAATAAATGTAAAAGATATAGTCATTCTAGGAAAGTACATGCAGTGAAAATTACACACAGGAATTAGAGCAGTCACTCAATTCTATAGACTGGAGTGGTTATGGTAGTATTTCCCAGAAATACTGCTGAAACTAGTAACATATCCAAAAGCTGAAATTAACTTTACATACTATTGCCATATAGAAGGTATGTTTCTAATTCAAATCAAATGAAAAGTGAGTTCCAAACTAGGGCAAAATGAATAATGAAGACATGGAAATCAAAGGATCTGAAACAGAATTTATATGTTATAAGTTTCAAGGAAGGACAGATGCCAGTAGACACATTAAACACGGTGACACTTCCCTAGAGAATTACAATAATACTTCACCCTTAAATAACACACTCAAAGCGCTTCACAGACATTAACTAATTAATCTTCAATCCTCATGTGGCTGTAAAAATTATACAGCAGGGAAATAAGGTCAGATCTTCAGAGGAGATCAAGCTGAGATTAAACAGTCTGCCCCAAGGCTACACACTGACTTGACAGCAGAGACAGGGTTACAGCTCCCATGTCCAACAGCCACCCCACAACCAGAAAGCCTTTGGAGGGAGACTGACAGCCCCAGACATCTCCAGCAGCTGCCCAAACACAGCAAAAGGCTTAGGCAGGGTCAGATGCCTCCCCATGCTCGAAGACAAACCCAGAAACACACGTCTCAAGGGACGAGGTGTTAACTGTGCACCCACAGATCTCCCTACCCCGCTGCGGCTCTGCAAACCAGCATGTGCTGTGGGTCAGCGGGAGAGGAGGTTTCCGCAGCAGTACGCACATCTGTGCTGGCACCTCCCCAGGACTTCTTCCTCCCAGATCCAGATTTGCTGCATGCCAGGTAGCCATCATCACATTAGCTTACGGGAGGCTTCACATACCTGGGGCATATTTTATAAATATTATACAGAACATGGTGCAAATTACACCTGGTCAAGTCCTATCTACCAGTGCCTTCACAGCCCCAGAGTATTTAAGATGAATGGAGAAAAGGTGACTTCCAGGAGTGCTGCAAGCACCCGGGCAGGCCACAGCAGAGGACGCACTGGCACGCTCAGTCTCCTGGGAATCAAACAATTCCCAGAACACAAAGAACGTGCTTCCAAGTGCAGGAGAAGATCAACCCATGCGACCTGCAGCAAAACACTCCTTATGCACAGGAAGACCGAGTGGCAACAGCTCTGTGCTGTTGCCCCCCATGAACCAAAACGGGCTGTGATGCTCGCAGTAATGAAGTCAAACCTATCAGCTATCTGAAGTGCTGCACAAGCCATCAGTCAGACTGAAATTAAGCTTTATCCTAATGAAGGCCACACTTAGAAGGGGCAGGATAATAGTGGCATTCCCCTCTGTCAAATGCTCCAAAGGAGGCCCAAGGGGCAATCCTAAACAACTGCCCTGCTCAGAGAGGCACTGCGACGGTTTCAAGTGCTTTCAGAGTAAAAAAGCTCTATGAACAGAATGGCTACAGCAACATTTTGCTGCATGCTCTGGAAAAAAAAAAAAAAAACCAAACCAACAAAAAAACCAAGGAGAGTGTGCTGGTGGCCTGCCCAGAGGACACTTCCTCAAAAAACCCCCAAGTTCTGCCATTTGTTGTGGCATTTGAACAGCTTCTGACAGAGTAAGAGCTGTCGGTTTTGCCTACAGCCGCGATGCCAAGCAGTATCGACTCTCAGCTTTTTTAGAAAGTGCTTTAGAGTACTTTGAAAGTAGTAAGGCACTATTTAAAAGGTTCAATTCTCATTGCAGCACTGTCAGAAGATTAATCAATTAAAAGCTTGCCTCCTGCAAGCTTTTAATGTCTGCCAATCCTGGGCTGCCTTTGTGTGAAGATCTGGGGCTTGGGTTTGTGAAGTAAACCTGTGTCTAAACTTCTAATTATATTAAGAAAAGGTAAGTGCTAGAAAACAGCTGGACCTCATAGCTCTAGCAGAAAGTTATTTAAAAAGCCAGGGGTCTAAATGACACCTGTTTTTTTTCCTCCTTTGGATACTGCTTTGGGAGAGGAGGGCTAATAGTCTGCATTAGGCTGCACCAGTTTCAGCCCTCGTGCATAGATGACATGCAAATGATCCATTAAACATTTACTTAGGAACTGAAAACAATAGCAATAATTCTGTGTTGCGTCAGCAAAAACAAAAAGGCTTAAAGAACTAAGGCTAGGAAAAAAGACATCGGGTAGCTGTCATATCACACATGACAGGATGGCCGATAAAACATGTTTCCACACACTGAATAAGCTCAGGAATAAAAGTGTTTGACACCATGCAGACCAGAGAGAAAGTGCAACAGTGCCACACAACCAAATATCAACCACAGCAAAATAAAATACCAATTTATAAAAGAAAACAAAGAATGGGGATCAGAGAAAAGGCATTATTTTCACACACCAAAAAATTGTATTTCAAATATTTAACTTGGAAATTGTACATT
>NW_008825271.1:6080804-6086073 GCF_000699105.1 Pygoscelis adeliae
CTCATGCTGTGGGTCAGTCGGATTTGGGACTTTCCAACAGTTGCAGCTCGCGTGCACCAGGCAGCAGCTGGTCAGTGTGGAACAGCAGGATTCTTCCTTTCTTCCTTCATTGCCCTACAGCAACTGTGCTCTAGCCGGAGCACCTGCAAGTCAGACACAGGAACCTTTCTCAGTCAGACATGGAAACGCTGCTCCGTGGGACCTGTTTGGGACTTCCCTGCAACCACTGCTCCATCTGTGCAGAGCCGGGCAATTCCTCACGCAGCCACAGCTGGGGACAGGACAGCAGAGGATTAAAGCACCAGCTCTAACGTGCACCAAAAACCAGCCGGAACAATGAGTCGAAATGGAGAGGAGGACGCATGATCGAAGGGGTGAGGGAGGCACAGAGCTGAGAATGAAACTGTGCCCGATGGGCTAGAGGGGTGGTGCCTGGGGTTCAAGGTCTGGCTTGGCAAGAAAGGCTATGCAGGTTGGGAATGGGAGAGGACGGAGGGAAGGGTGCCACCAATGTCAGCAGTGGAAAACTTGGTATTAACTGAGAAAGGTGACTTGGATGAAGATAAATATAATCCACAAGTGAAGACAAGTGACTTTCTCGACAAAGATAGCAAGGAGCTGTGAGGAAGGGCATAGAAGCAGTAGGTTCTGCGAAGAAGAAGAAAGCACGCACACAAAGACGTAAACAAGATTTCAGCTTGAAGGAACTGGCAGTTCCTCTCTGTCACTGGCATTTACATTGCATTTCCTCCAGCCTTTATAAAACCTGGCTCCTCTAATTCATTCTAATTCACTCTCTAATGCTTCCACATGGCTCTTTCAGTGCGTGTGCAGGCAGTCTAGAAAGCAGTAGTCAGACAGCTTTTGACTGAAAGGAAATGTTTTAGGCACAGCTCAAAGGAGTCAAGAAAGTGGTTTGAATTTGGCCTTTAAAAGGAGATGCCAGGAGAGTCACATGAATGCCTAAAACTTCTGCTTAAACAGAAGACGCATATGCCTGAGTTCGGTCTTAGCCACTAGCTGGAGCAGGCTGTTTTTAATTAATAATGGGTGGTGGTTCACTCTTTTGACAAGAGAGCAGACGTGAGTCAAAGTTTTAAGATATTAATGCAGTGTTTGCCTTTCTTAGTAAAAAAACACAGTGTTCTGCAAACTGTTGTCTAGGTCCACATCTGTAAAAACACTGCACAGGGACCTGGGCTCCGGGTGGACAGTGAGCCCTAGCAGCGGTGAAGGCTACCAGGATCCAGGGCTGTAGCAACACGGGCATAAGCCAGTAGATCAAGGGAAGCGATTAATCCCCTTTACTCAGCACTCGTTAGGCCACAGCTAGAATGCTGCCTCCAATTTTGGGGCCCCCTAATACAAGAAAGATATTGATCAGCTTGAACGAGTCCAGCCAAGGCCACCAAGATGTCAGGGACTGGAGCATACAAGCTCTGAGGAGGAGCTGAGTTAATTTAACCTGGGAAGAAGACTTCGGAGGAACCTACAGAAGCCCACAAGTACCTAGGCAGGGCTTACAGAGAATACAGCCATGCTCTTCATTGAGGTACGTGGTGAGGGAATGAGATACAACAGTCTGGACTGGATATACAGATATACTGGATATACTCACCCTGACTATAATTAAGGATTGGAACAGGAGCCCAGAGAAGTTGAAGGATCTCTGTCCTTGGAGGTTTTCAAGACCTGATTAGACAAAGCCCTGAGCAATCTGGTCTGAATTCAGTGCTGTCCCAGCTTTGAGCAAGAGGTTGGACGACACAATCTTCCAGGAATCTTTCCATCCCAAATGATGTGATATTCATCAAAAGCATGAGTAGTACACAGTGCATATGTTTATAAAGGCAATATGTTCCTAAAACACTGAATTACAATGCAATTGTTAAAAAAAACAAACAAACAACCCAACACAGTAACCCACAACAGTACAGACCATTGCTACAGAAGCTCAAATCTTTTCTCACAAACTTTTGCAAAACAGTGATCACCTTGGCAAAGACAACAGGCAAGACCTGTGTAAACCAGTGCCATCTATTGAGTTTAAGAGACTTTATGGCCAGCTGAGTATTCATCCAATAGATTTACAGCTGTACAAAAGTGTGATAAATGAACAAAATCAGGTGCCCTGTGCAAGCCACCTCAGATGCCATGACTTGCTCCGCAGAAGAACAAAATACAATGAAAGAAAAGCCACTTTTAAAATAAGACTGATCTGAAAACAAATGAGATTAAGTTATTGACTGCAAAGTGTCTTACATTTTAAACAGAGATTACAGATTCTGCACTAGTCTTTCACTTGATTTAGATTTCCACTTCGTCTGATTTAGACTTTATCGCTGCAAGAATAATATCACTCTGCCTTTCACATTAAGTATTTTTTTAATAATGTTTCTCAACTAGATATCCTACAGTTTAATTAAATTAAAATCGAAATAGCATTGTAAGAATATAGACCATTTAGTACCTGAGACACTAAGTAGTCATTCTATTTCATAAAGAAATTAATTATGTGAGAGTCATTAACAACAACTGTAATTCCTTACGGATTTAAATTATGTTTTGAATTGGAAGAATAAATTTCCCAGCTGATTTAAATTCGTCAAGATGGTAGAAATGAATTAATGATGTTAATATTCCGTATGTCTGAAAATTGGTGCAGGAATGAAATTCTGTGTTAAATCTAAAGGCAGCAGCATGGACAGTGAAAGCAGGGTAACCTATTTCTATCCTACTTATTTTGTCATCCTGAAGCCTGGACTATTCTTGGATGAGCTACAGTCCAAGGGTTCAAACTGGGTGCTGGTAAAATCAATGGCAGCCTTGGAACCATCTTCAAGAAGGGCAGGACTACGCTCTGGTTTCTCCAAATCACATACCTTCTCCCTTTTCTCCAAGAAAACCTCAGCTCTGTCTGGGAGAAACTTTCCCAGCCTGACGAAAAGTGAGAATGATTAAAAAAGAACTATAAGGAATGATGAATACAGTATTTCAAAATTGGGCACTCTGCTGTTAATTATCATCTTTGCCTCCACAGTTTATGCATATTAAAATTATGCTGGCACTTCTCCTTCTGGGGAAATAGTTTGAAAGGGGATAGGCAAGAGGAATCTCTACAGCACAGCATACAGTTTGAAAATTCACACACTGCATCAACTGGGTAGGAGAGCCAATTTCCCAGATATATAAATCTGGGTTTAACTTCTGCAAGAAAAACACCCACATCCATCCCCTTTATCATACTAAAGGGACATCTCTGTTGGCTGACAGCATCATGCAGGGAATCAAAATTAAGGTGCAAGACAACTTCCAAACCAGTGTAACCCCCATATAACCTTCTTTGCCCAGGTCCAGGGCTGTATTTTCAAACTAAATGATAAAACGTGAGCTCGGCTGAGGACATTGCTCTCCACTGTCGAAGCCAACCGAGCGCACAAGGTTCATTTTGTTTCCAGGAAAAAGACACTGATTAATTAAAATGCAAAGGCATCTTCCTGCCAAATATTTCCCAGCCTTATGTTCAGCTAAGAATAATTAAGGCTCGCCCATATCATCCAAAAGACTGGTAGCCATTCTCAACACGCCATCATCTATCACCCAACAAAAGTCCATGTTTGCCGAGGAACAGATTGCAACCAAGTAGACGGGCAGCACGTTAGTCGAGAGTTTTTCTTGTGTCTAACTCTCACAGCTTCTCCAGCATAAAAGGCCAATAACTGCTCTCTTTACTACAGCCATACCTGGTTAGCCTATAAACACTACCACTGATAGCTTTAAAGAGCTGTTACTTCTTGGCTTCAGCTGCTGTTCATTGCATCCTCCCCTGCTGCTCTGGTGCGGAGAGGGAAGGGGCAATTTTCAGGACGGTGGGTGCAATGCAGCGGTGGGATGGAGACCCAAGTGCTGCCCGAGGCTCTCCGCACTCCCAGGTCATGCTGAGCCGTGGGAGCTTCTACCACATCGGTTTAAATCCCATTTGACTTCCATGAGACTAGCCATGCTTTAAATTAAGCATGTGCTCAAAGTGCTTTGCTGATGAAAATAATCATAACCATAGGATTAAAAAAGGAGTATTAAAAGAGGGGCGGGAGGGGGCTACACAGGTGTGAGCAGGAACTCCCTTATAGGAGCCCACTGCAGCACCAGGGACGCGCGCTGCAATTTTAGAGCAAGTTTTTCTATCTACTTCTGGAATTAAAATAGTGACCTCCTTCAAACAACCCTTTTGGCACTGAAAGGCCAGGAAATGCAGTCATATTAGGATTAATGACTTGAATTAGCTCTCTTGCACCTGTGCCTCACTGTATCCATGGCAAAGACGTACAGTAGCTTTGCCTTTATGTAGTAATGCTTGAGGGTTTCTTTGGTGTTTGTCTAAGCAAAATCTTTTCTCTCCTTGTCTTTATCAAATAAACTACTTAGGAGGGAAAAACGTCTCTCATTGTAAAAGTCTCTTGATAAAAAAAAAAATGCAAATCTCAAGTAGCTGTAACGAAGAGAAGCAATTTTAGACTCCTGGTGGCTACCTTCCTGCAAAGCTTTATTATTTTTCATCAAGTATCTACAAGAACCAGATCACATTTCTAGCTTTCCATTCCTTTCCTGTGTAATGAGGGAGAATCATGTATATTGCTTTCATTTAATTTACCCTAGAAATTCAGAGTTATTGATTGCAGTTGGTAGACTTCCTAGCTATAAAAGAGACTGGAAGCAACATTTTTATGCCTTTTGTATTGCATACCACAGCGATGGACACAAAACAAAAAGGGGGGTGGAGGGTGTCAAAATGAGGTTTTGAGGCAGGGAGAGAATATAGCGTTGTAGAGATTAAATACTGGGTAGCAATACTTGAAAATACTGGGTACCAATACTTGAATATACAACACAACTAGAGCTGTAGACTGCCTCTTGTGACATCTATTTAAAGAACTATCTATCTGTACATCTGATTATCTGAGATATCAGAAAGGTCTGGAGTAGTCAGGCAAAATTGGTCTACAAAATTCACTGAAAAAAGTGCAGGTCTATGGAAGGACCAAAAACTGTTCTTTAATTTGGATGGTATTTAGTAAACAGTTTTGCAAAGGGAAGGAATGGAAGAACAGAATTTGGAAGAAATGTTTTGTTTGGATAGTTAAAAGCAACAATTTAATTCAGAAAGCCGCCAAAATATCAGACAGGATTACAAAGGGAAAACAGAATGATGCATTATGGCAAAATGATTCTTTTTGATTTTCATTGTGCTGAGAAGGGAGGGGGGGGGGGA
>NW_008825271.1:6086275-6093108 GCF_000699105.1 Pygoscelis adeliae
GGGGGAAGAAGATCTTCAATTAATAGTGACCAGGAACTATTTTTCTTTACTATTTTTCATTTTGGCCACTGAACCATAGAAATTTAATTATTGGCATAGCACTAATCTGAGAGTATTTTTCGGCAGCCATATTCCAAATCAGGAAATCTGTAATCTGTTCAAGACTGTGCCCTGTGTTTCCCCTCAGTAAGTGACAAATTCTGGTATTTGATAAATCTGAGGTCTAGAGTCATTCTGGCATGGAGAACAATCCTTGTGAACATGCCAGCCAACCTGCCTTTTCACTGATGTTCGTGATGGTATAAGAAAACAACTGGTAATTCAAGAATGTTATTCAGAAGGTTTTCCTTTCTTCAGCAGTCCTAATGACAACCCCAAACAATCAAAATGCATGCAACTAGCTCCAAAAAAATAAAGTGAATGGGCCTAAAGTACAGGATTCAGAAACAGATAAATTAAGCTGCCTGATGATTTCAGAGTTTTCCATAATTCAGAAACTGCCTTCTTCCAAAGAAAACTAAGATGCTCATATAGTTATACAATTTCAGGATCCAAGCCTTTACATAAATAATTTAAAGGTTAGCAACCAGGAAAACTCACAGCTTGCCTCTGATTCATAACGGTAAGTTTAAAAATATTAGAAGACTGAATTAGACTTAAAAAAAAAGTTTCAAATTTTTAAATCAAACCTGCTGTGTTTAGTCCTGTTTTTCTGTTTTTAAAATGTGATAGGATGAGCATGATGGAGAAACCAGTATTAATCACAAATGAAACATTGATACAATGATACACAAACAGACAGAAAGAATTGGCATCTTCATGGTTATTTTTCATGGGAAATTTTAGAATATTTTCAAGACTAGTATACGATTCTTTGTTTTCAAAATGGTACAGGAAGAAATATATTGCTTATTCACTTCTTGCTGTTTGATGTCATCTATCGGAACAGGAATTTAATAAAAAGACACAAACCACTGTAAACGCTTCTGTTACAAAAGTTTTTTGCTGGAAGTCATAAAACCATGCACTGCATTGGCTTTTAACAGTAAATTTATAATCAAATGCTTGTTTTGCATAGGAAGAATTGAAGACTTGTTTTTGCTTTTGCTTCTGCAACCTGTGCGCATCATACCCGTGTAGTACCAACAGGAAAGCCAAGCTCTTACTCTATAAGCAGAGTAATAGCACTTGGAATAGAGTATATGCTTTGACAGGCATCTTAGCCCAAGAGCAATGCCTTCACAAATCAGTTCGGCACCTTTCCTGCTTCTGCAAATTGTTCAAACTGGAAATTTAAAATGTCCAGTCTGGAACAGCAGGCATGAAACCCACTTGTCCAGCTGCAGTAGAAGTTCTCCAAGTGTTTTGAGAAACGCCAGCATGACATATGGACTCTCACCACCACACTGGGACTTCTAGCTGTTCAGATATGGCAGGTCTTAAAGAGTTTGGCAAGAAATCTTACCAAATTATTCTTTACTCTCAACTCCTCTTGTGAAGACACCTGATTGCCTATGCAATTTGCAAATCAGGCTGAGACACATTCACTGAGATCTCCCTCCTCACCTCTGTTGTCTTTTAAACATTCTTCATCATGTTAAGAAGAGATAAAATACCTTACTTACAATCAGAGCTCCTAATTTCACAGGCTAGAATACTTTGCATGATTTGGTAGCTTACAAATGAATGCACAGAGCCAGCATCTGTCAACTCCCTTAGGCAGCCTTGCTTAACGGAATGCAATTTCTTACCTGAAAAACATAAATAAGCAACACACATTTACATTTTATTCTGCATTACTTAATATTTTATTTAGTACCCTAAATCACACATGAAACCAGTTCTTCCTATTAAGCATGCAAAGATGCTGCATCACTTGTGTAGAATGTTTTTAAAATCAACAGTAGTTTCCAATTAAAACAGTTCAGATGTAAATATTTATACCAAATACAGAGACGTGATTAACATTCTTACCAGATACAAGCTCAATGGAGTACAACGCTTTCCATAATTACACACATCCCCCCCACCCCACTTACAGACCGAAGTCGTTTGATCCCCGTAGGGCATCAGGAGAAAGGAGGGCCGCCCTCAGCAGCCCAGGGGCTACCACCCCGTAGGGCACAGGAGAAAGGAGGGCCGCCCTCAGCAGCCCAGGGGCTACCACCCGAACCACAACAGCCGCAGACATCCTAAGGGTCCTCCTTCCCACAAGGAGAGCCCTCTGGGACATAAGCCACAGCATGGCACGCGTTCCTGGGAGCACCCTCCCCTGCTCTGGGATTTCACCCACTGATCACAACTGTAAGATGCAGCCCTGGCAGGAGGGGACAGGTAGGAGACATGCACAGGCAAGTCTCAAGCAGCACACGAAGCTTGGCACTGGTCCAAATCACAGACCAGCACTCGGGGGAAACTTTAGATAGCATTTTAATTTTCCCTCATGTCCCACTCACATCCAATCTGCAGTCCCTATCCACCTGGATCAATTGGTATTGAACGTGAACTGCAGCCCTGAGCCTCTGCTCAGGTATTAAATGGTTTCGGTGCAAGTCTCAGCAGTAAATAGGAACACACTTATAAGCCTAGAATGATCTGAAATCCACAGAGGTCTAGACAGAATCCATACGGTTGCCATGAAGTCCTTGGCTGCAGTCATAGATTGATTATACTCATTTAAAAAAGGTATTAATGTATAAAGCTACCACAAGGGACAAAACCTGCAACACTAAAAAGAAAGCATTAATAAAACACCAGAGCTTTTCATTGACATCCTCAAGAAGCAATGTAAAGCCAAGTCAAACAGCCAAAGTGCAAATGCCTGCGAAACTATGAGAACAAGGAGCAGCCACGTGGTGCCTCATCTCATGTGGGTCCACAAAACTGTATCCCCCCTTTTTTCCTCTTCCTCCTCAAAATACCTTCAATTCTGCTATTGGAGGCAATGGAAGAAAACTTCAGTGACCCTGGAGTCGGGCTTTTGGTGTACATAACAAGAAATCCTCAAAAAGACCAGGAAAACTATCTGATTTTCTAGTAGCTGCAAACAAGCCATCCCAGCTCCCTGGATTCTTCAGGTGGAACTGTGGGAAAGACTTCTAACCCTCCCTCACCCCACATCAACTCTATGCAGTTTCTTCTCCAGAAAGTTTTTAATTGCATTTTAATTATGCAAACGTGCCGTCGGCTTTCAGAGTAGAGCGTTGGCTTGTTGAAAGAAATAGGTATCCATCAATCTAACCAAAGTATCTGTAAAGCACTTGTTTCTGCAGTATTTATGCTCTTCTTTCTCTGAAGAAACCATCCCATATTTATTAATTAAACTGACAAAAGTTCAACTTCACTACAAAGGAAACTTGGGAGAGCTCCCCGCACCCCATATCTTTAAATGTGAATTTCTGGAAGTGCCTAAATCTGTATCTGCAAGTGAGGCACTTCAAAGACAAAATTCTCTGCTGTGTTTAAGAACACAAGAAGAGACTCAGGCCAAGATACTTCAACAGATTTTCTGACAAAGCTGCATTTGCAGGGCCCTCCAAAGTTTCTCCAAGTTCAGGGCACATCCTTGAATACTGTTAGGTTGGAGCCGATGAGTTTTATTTTCCCCACAGGTTTGCAGCATAAGACGATATCCAAATACAACTGCCTACATCCAAATGACCCAGCGATCTTTGGGGCTGCCTGAAACCACATCATCCAGTCCACAAAGGAAGCCTTTAAGAAGTTATTGCAAAAATTTGCCAAAGAAGTCAATCAAGGATGAGAGAAAACAGCCCTGCTCCCTGGCGGGCAGTGAGAGCAGTAGCAGGTGGAAGAGGGAATAACGCTGCCAGTTCGGACCGTGTTGAATCCGGCCCTGGACGAGGGGGTCAGACTAACAGAGAACTATCAGCTCCCCCTGAGCTGCTGCGATGTGCAGGTTTTTGATGCAAAGCACAAGGGGAACATGCATCAGACGGAGGGCTGACCAACTCTCACAGCTGTCCTTGTATCTAGCAAACCCAATGGCTCATGGAAAGACTGGACAGGCAAGATGTTCCTGAAACGTGTTTCAGGAGCAAGATGACCTCAAGTATTGGTATAGGTAAGGATAGAGAAAGGGGGGATTTTTACATGCAGGCAGAGATTTAAAGCATGAACCAGAGGGTCCTGACCACAAGGACCTGCTCCCTGTCACTCAGAGCTGTGCACAATGACAGCAGCCCGTACAGGCCAGAGACCAACTGCATTAGGGTTTCCTGAATGCACATGGCTTCTTCCCTCACCCACTAATCTCATAATTCACAATTACTATATTTAATATACATAAATGCCAAGTGCTCCCCAGGAACTACCATAGGCCACTGTGGAAGAGTGGGGCTGTGCCAGGCAGTCATTGTAATTGCGTCAAGAGCTGTTGATGTTCTTAATGCTATGAAATAGAAAATGGAGATGGGCTCCCGAGTGTTTGCTGGCTGCCCCCAAATGCCTGCATGCTGGCCACCCTCTTTCAACAAGCGGGACATCATGCAGCCCCACAACAACAAGCAAAGAGATAATCAGATATAGATCCAGCATTGCTACAGAGCATGAGAAGCACAAAGTCTCTCCAGTACATTTAAATATAATGACAGATCATGCTGCTCGCCTGGCTCGGCTAGGCTCAAATGCTGGTTTCTGTTACAGATGTTTTATGCAGGAGGGCTCAAAACTGACAGGTTTTAACCATATTTAATGGAAATTTGACACAGACGTTGCTGGCTCAGCTCAACATTACCTGGAAAGAAAAGCAAAATTTATTTCAACTTTACAGGCTCCAATGTTGAGTTAGGAAATGTCCCAAGCCTAGTCATTAATTCTCAGCATCACCTCTTGGTTCCCCTGCAGAGGGGAGATTTTGCCTTGTTCTCTCCTCCCTTAAATATAGGGGATCATTCCTTCCTGCAGAGCATTGCTAACTGACACGCTGAGCCGCTGCATCTGAGGTCGTCACACACAGTGAGAGGTGTCATGGACGCATTACAGTGACATGCGGCTCTGTTTGCACAGCACCAATTCAATGTCACGGGAAACCTGATATAGTTTGGGGACTTCTATCTGAGGTGTGACATTCCCATTTAAAACTCATGCATTTGGGACAAGGAACAGAGGGACTTATTTCTCTGCTTGATGTTGGGCTGGCAGAATTGCTCCTAGCCATCAAGGAATTATCTAAATATTTTCCAGAGAAAGCTACAAATAAACCTTGCACCAGCACTTCCTTCATGTTTGCCACTACTTCTGCAAAGAGTCTTTCAGAGAGATTTTTAAAGGTTGTATTTCTCCCTGACCTCGCTACTGGCATGGAAGCATGAGGAGACTTGCAGGGGCCCATCCCCGAGAGGTCCCCAGGAGCTCAGTGCAGACGTGTCGGTCCTGCTGCCATCAGCCCCACAAACTGCGCTCCCCCGGACACCAACGCTGCGCCTGACGTACAAGACGCTCACGCTCAGTACATCAGCAGAGAGGGAAATTGGTGAAAACTCTCAACTTTGCCACCGAGCTGCCAGGTAGTCCTGGGCAACTGGCTCCACACCTCAGCCCTCGGTCTGGCACAGAGAGACCTGTCTCTGCGAGGACAGGACTTGCAGTGCACAGCAGCAGACTCCTGATCCCACCTGAGGCACTTCCAGCATATAAAGAAGTAATAACAAAGCTGGCTTTGACTGCTAAATGGTAGGTCTTCAAAAAGACTTCCCTCTCCTGCTCATTTCAGAGTAAAACAAACGTTTAGACATCGAATACATGCACTCTGGCCTTGGCTATACTGCAAAATATAAACTGTAAAGTAATTGAAAGGGACAGGTCTGAATATTTAGCTGATCTTTCCCAAACACTCTTAATTTTTTTGGTGGGTTAACATATGAGAACATCCTGGTGATGAATGCACTGTTTATACCAGAAATCTAGTAATAAAAACAATGTTCTTAAAAGAAAACGGAAATTATTCTGATATGCCTTTATGATTATGACACAGGGACTTGGGGAAACAAACATCAGAAATTGAAATGGGATAGAAAACTAAAATATCAAACAATTAGGCTTGCTTGCATCGAACAGTTTGGAGGAGTACAGCTCCTGCAGGTTCTACATTGCAGCTGTGTTGTCTTAACAATTAGCTATAAGACTGTGGCCACAGCCAAACAAGTTCATAGGTGTCTCTGATTTCATGGTATGCAGGCAATAAAAGATTGAAAAGAATCTTTACGTTATTTCAAAACTTTAAAAGAACACCATATTGTGTATAACAGTATGAAGAACTTGTTTAAAGATTCAGTGTTATTTTAGCAGCAATAGCTTTCACTAGCAGCTTTCTGAACACAGCTGCATAGAGAAGAAATTATTTTCCTAACATTTACTTCTTCCAAAGGCTAAAAAATGTCATGGCTAAAAAAAGTCATGACTGCAACCTTAGGTACAGACTAACACTCATCTAAATACTAAGCCTTAGCTAAGGGTGCCAAAACCTTAGGCAAGTTAGGGGTTTACTGGTAGCAAATAAAGAAATGCCAAAGGGAAACAGCAAAAGTTAACATATCTGCAGTCAAATTAATATTCCAGCAGCCTGGAGAGCAAGTAGTTTCTCAGCTGTTTGAGTAACTATCGACAGCAAATGTGGTCAGTTAACCTGAATTTCTGATGAAATCTGGAAATGTTTGGTGTTGAAACATTCTCATATTAAACAGTGCCAAACATTTTGTGAAACCATGACTTCCCCACCCCCCCACGCCGTCCCACTGGTTGCAAAATTCCTGCCCTGGGGGGAAAGTCTCCAACGCTGCGTATTGCAGAGGACCACGCAGACGGACAGGGAA
>NW_008825271.1:6093156-6097264 GCF_000699105.1 Pygoscelis adeliae
CACAGCTATACACAGCAGGTAGCACTAATACAGCTACAAGTACTGCTCTTCAGCATTCAAGGTAAGGTAATGAGATGAATCAGATTCGGACCAAAGATTCCGCTCTGTATTACTAGACTGAAGCTCATGAGAGGACACAGAGAAAGGTCCTTCGGGAATTGATTCTTACCCAACTCACTGCAGTGCAGATGCTCCATTACTCACAGGTGGCCGCTAACAGAGCAATCGCTCTGCTGTGAAGGGCCCCACGCTCCCGGCCTCACTGCAACCAAATGGGACCTCAGACAAAGGTCACTGAACTTGAACAACTTACAATAAACACATCCTTCCCTGGAAGGGAAAGCAACTAACCTGCCACATATCTTTCAGCACAGGAGAGGAAGGAGACGGTAAACACTGCCCTGGTATATACATCTGGTTAAGCCATGCAGGGCTGCCATCTCCCTTTTGCACGGGAAGAGCAGCTACACTAAGGTGGCAGGATGCGGTGACTTCCACACCTGCCAAGATCTAACCTAAGTTTTGGCAGAGTGACTAAAAGGTGTTGGAAAAACACGATGAACCATGAGAAACCTTAAGCACCAAAAATCGCACCACTCGTCTCCAGCACAGAGTCATCTCCAGCACAGCTCCAAGAACTCGAGCTGCTGAGTTACCAACTGATGCCACTTGCAGCAACAAATTCTCAGGTGTGGGCAAGAGACACCAAGCCATTTTTTTACTGAAACCTTCAGTCCCTTCTGAACTGATCTGAACTTTCATTACTGACTCCAAGTGTTTATGTTACCATCATCCTAAACTCCCAGAATTGCCATCCCTACATCCCAATGCTGTCAATAAATTACCTGAAGTTCAAGCGAACAGAACAAAACACAGCCAAGCCGATGCCCAGAGATCCATTGCTAAGGAAATAAATTTTCCTTCACTGCATAAAATTCTAGGAACGTGCTGTTAGAGTGATCAAAAGCTTAGTATTGGTGCCACTAAATCTCTGGGGGTTGCCATTTTGGGTGCCTATTAAGGGTTTATATTTATATTATAAATCATCTTATTGCATTCCACAGAGAGTGATTTTAACACTAGGATCATACCCCTTAACTAGTTTTTATATTAAATTTACAGGCTGAAGAACAGTAATGTACTATTAAAGACACCTACTTTTTGCTTCCTGAAAATAATAGCATGCTACAGAGCCATGAAAAGAGAAAATCATAGCAGTGCTAACCTGTAATAATTACACTAATAAAGAGAAAATAGCACTGAAGAAATTATGGGGGGAAAGACACTAAAATTTCTGTGTCTAGCTAAAGCACTAGCATAACCTTTCAGAGAATATATTTGCAAAGTATATAAAAAGTTCCAGTTATTTCAAAGGTTATGATTATCGCCTTCCCTTATTTAAATTGACACCAGTTATTACTATACTTCCTTGGTCCAGAGTCTAAAAAATACAAGGAACATAAATTGTAGATATAAAATTATAGTGTTATTTATTATTACACTGCTATTAAAGTGATATTTACCGAGTTCGGGCTGCTTTTTCCCCTCCCTAGTGTAAGATTCAGCAAGGAACAGGAAAAGCCTGACTTTATGACAGAATCAGCTAATGGACTTTAAACTTTACACGTTTTCAGTGAGATGGAGCAAACAGAAGTAGAAGAACCCCACGAGCACAGGCACCCAGCCACCAAGCTTTGGTGCCGAGACTACGGACGTCGGTCTTCCTGCCACCCCGGGAGAGCTGTGGGTCCTCCAGCCCCAGCAGCTCCTCAACCTCTCTGCTTCCAGCTGTGACCACCTCCTTTGAAGACCCTGGGCTTCAAAGGACACAAGCTCCTCTCTGCAATGTGTATCTGCGTGGAGGTCGCCACCTTTAGGTGGAGACAGACTGTATTAAATCTGCTCTGAGCCAGCAGCTCCTCCTGGGTCACGTGGAGGGTTGAAGAGGCATTTCCAAGACTGTGAAAGAGCTGCAGGCAGCAAAGAACAAAATGTGGCTATGGGCAGGGAAAGGTCCAAGTCTTCTTGCCAGACACGTCTCTGATGCACACGTGACCATTAGGATAGTCCATGGCAGCAACAGAGAGGAAGATCAGCCAAATACTCCTTTTTCCCAATCCTAGATAGCTGTGGGTACAGAAAAGGGACCCTGGGGTTCCCAGCATACTACCACACATACATACTGCCCACAGGGCATTTCAACGCCAGGGATATTTTTGTGTTTATAACCATGGGTAACACGCATGAAGTTATGGCAATGCTATTATATTACAAGATCACTGCATCTTGTAACATAATACCAGAAAAAAAATTTTTTTTTTCTTCACATTGTCAAAAATAACTAAAATTGTTGATGGCTCACAGTTGTAATCCACTATTTCATGTCAATAACAGCACAAGATAGTTTATACAAAGCCTCTACCATTTGGATGGTTTGTTAAAATTTCAAAATAAAGGAGGAACAACATTACGGCATTTGTTCATAAATGAACAGCAAAAAAACTTCTGCCTCTCATTCTAGTAATTGTAAAGATATACAGTTCTTGCACCTTCGCTTCCTACTGACATCATCTTCATCAAGACTTGTCAGCAAAATTAAAAAAAATGGATGGGGAATAACAGACAATTTGATGAGTGCAACCAAATTTAAAGAGTTTATGCTGTTGCCTTCAGCTACGTATCACACACCCTTATTCACCGAGAGGCATCAGTGGACGCATTAGCAGGAACCAGTTCCCCAAGACACAGCTGAACACGTGACAGATGAAAAGGCAAAGTTTTTCTGCACTTGCTTCAACTTATTTTTAAAAAATTAAAAAAGAAGAATCTGAGTATAGCCTAAACATCCGTATGACTTACTCCCTCCTCAAGCAACAACAGCAAGCACAACAGCAGCAAGCGTGATTCAGAAAAAACCTAGCACAAAAACATGTAATTAAATGCAAAAGAAAGGACCCATGGGTAAAATGCAACATTAGTTCAAACCAAAAATCTGAACAATACATAAGCAGGCATAATAAGGAGGGTATACAGTGTGCATCCTGAATTACATGGAAGAGCCAGTCGTCATGTTAATATATCTAAAGAAAAGGAGCTTGGAGAGGTCAGTGCAGAGGTGTCTGAAACACCTTATGGTCTGACAAGCACTACCTGTTCCCTCTTACTAATACAATGGAAAATCTTTTCATTTTTAAAAAGTCTAGCCCACTGAAAGTGTCAGTAAAATTAATCTTAATCATCAGAGGAAAACCTGCAATCCCTAGCTGCCAGCCATCACATCTCCTGGAAGACAGTGCCCATCTCCTGTCTCTGCAACTGAATCTCTGTTGTCAAGAGCAACTGGTAGCGTTTGAGGGAAGAGAAAAAAATCAAGAGGCAAATGCTTCTTTGCAGCAGTGGAAGAATCCACAAGACTCACAACAGAGAAGGTGCTGTTTCAAGAGGACTTCTGTGGCTCCGATATCTCCAAAACTTACCTCACCTAACCATGAAGGGCTCATGACTCACTAAGAGACTTGTCTTTGCTGAGACACTAATTTCTCATGATCTCTCAGGTGCAAACTGAAGTTCCACCATATTAAGCAGAAGAAATGTTCCTTCAACAAGGGGGGGAAAAATAATCACCTCATCAGGCAAGGGCTCTCCTTGGTAGGTCATTCTCCAGGGACTGAAATTACTACAGAGCTACACTTTCTTCTGACTGTAATATTCACAATTAAACAAACTAATTTTCAACATTATGCTGCAAGTTATGTTTAGCTAAAAGGAAGTACTGTAGGCTGGGTGAGGTTATTGAGTATTCCCAGATCTCAAAGGTCTTGTGCCACACAGAGTTTTCGGGGGGGTGGGGGGAGGTACCTCCATACTAGCTAGCAGGGAATAAATGAAAAATACTCAAGGCACTGGCAACAGCTGAATCTACAATTTCCTTTTAGTTTGCTACTTATTTGGGGAGGGTATGATCTTAATTATGTTCAGAAAGATAATAGTCCAGAACAGAGCAGTCACAAACACCAACCCCTTGGTTGAACCAGACTAACAGCACATGGGCAGATCCAGCTCAGGGATCAGGTAACTGTTCTGTTCCTGCAGCCTCTCTAAACTGTTG
>NW_008825271.1:6097355-6101581 GCF_000699105.1 Pygoscelis adeliae
GGGGGAGGGGGGGTGTTTGTTTTTTTGGGGTTTTTTTTTCATCCTTTCTCTTTTTGGATTTGAAATTCAAAATAGCTGCTAAAGAAATCTGAAGTCAAAACTATTCATCCACTCACAAATGACCCCTGTAATGCTTATTTCATTCCCTGCTAACTAACCTCACTCATAAATCTCATTAGGGCTCTGATAAGTGGAAGGGCTGCACAGAAGACCGGTGAAAATGAGAATAAGGTAGATAAAAGAAGAGTGCTGAAACCCTGAGAAGAAACTGTGATTAAAAAAATACAAAAACATTTTAATATCTAAATGTGGGGTAAAAATTAAACTATTTCAAACACAACAAGACCTGAAACATTCCAGCTTTTTTTGTTTGCTCTTAATGCTGTGGGGATATAGTTAATGAGGGGTGCACTGGCCCAACAGTAATGCCAAGTCCAACAGCAAATATAGCAGATAGCTTCCTCCTCCAAAATGAGAAGCAACTTGACCTAAAGGGAGACATCCATTAGGTAGAGGAGTGCACAGCAAGTCTGACTCCAAAAGGAAGTTCATTGCAATGAACCCACACTAGAGCAGTTCTCGAAGGACTGCAGCCCGTGGAAAGGACCCACGCTGGAGCAAGGCAAAAGCGTGAGGAAGAAGGAGCGGCAGAGAAGAACTGTGATGGACCAACCACAGCCCCATTCTCCCTGCACCACTGGGGGAATGGGACAGGGGAGTTGGGAATGACAGAGTGAAGCTGAGCCTGGGGAAAAGGGGCCGGTGGGGAGAAAGGCATTTAAATTTGTCTTTGTTTCTCACTATCCACGCCTGTTTTCATTGGCTATAATTAAATTAATTTTTCACCAAGTTGAGTCTGTTTTGCCTGTGACAGTAATTGGTAAGCAATCTCCCTGCGTTTATCTCGACCCACAAGCTTCTTCATCTTATTTTCTCCCCTTGTCCTGTTGAGGAGGGGGAACAAGAGAGCAGCTGGGTGGGCATATGGCAGCCAGACAAGGTCAACCCACCACAGGGCTGCAGTGTGGATACCTGCTCCACACTGGAGGCGAAATGCTGCTCTAGCACCTGGAGGTCCTCCTTCCCCTCCTCTGACCTCGCTGTTTCTCATAGTTTTCTCCTCACTGCCATGCAGCATTTTGCCCTTTCTTAAATACATTTCCACAGAGGTGCCCCCAGCAGCGCTGAGGGGCCCAACTATGCCCTGGAGTGGGGCCCTGGGAACCTTCTGGAACCAGCTGTGTCTGGCAGGAGACAGCCCTGGCCTCTCCTCAGAGGCCACCCCTGCAGTTCCCCGCTGCCAACACCTTGCCTCTAAAATCCAATACACAAATAAACCATCATGAATAAGAGCAACCCCCAGATCCGCAGCGCCGTATTTCTGCAAACTCAGAATTCACCTCACAGGACTGTGGCATTCCGACAGGCCGTAAACTGTCACACTCCTGCTATAGCCACCGCCGCGGCACAGACGGACTCCATTACCCAGTAACTTTCTGTCACACGAGGCAGAGGTAAGAGCCGAGGTGACCTCCTCCATGTAAAGAGAAACCTCTAGAACGAGGGGCAAACCGCAGTCCCGCTGGCTGGGACCATCTGCCCGCCTCCATGTCCACCACAGATTTTCCTTGTGTGCAGACAGAGCAACTCCTGCTGATCACCTGCACCCACTTGAACAATCTGTGGAGAAAATGACTCACACCTGGAGTTACAAACAATGAATCTGCCAGAAAGGGCTTTATTTTCCCCCCCATAAAACATTACTGAGAGGTATGGATCCCAATTCATCAAGGAATAGGCCTAATTTTACGTTTGTGAGCAATGCCACAGAAGGCAATCACCTGTAGCATGTTCATTGCCTCTCCTGATTTACAACTGAAAATGAAAGTTGTTTTTTTACTAGGCTTTCCAGTTCTACTGTTGAAATTCAAGGAAAGTGTTCTTCTTCCTTCTCTGTGCACTGCAACCATGATATGATTTGCTGAGTGCATTTATAAAAGACAAACTCCCAAAGAAAAAAAAAAAAATCAGAGGAAAGAAAAATAAATAGGAACTCACAAACATTAGTATGTTCCTAGCCAGGTCTATTTGGGGTGGGTGGGGGGGTGTTTTGATGGATTTGCTATTTCCACCAAGCATCCGCGAAGGAATGAGCCCTCCCATTCAGGCATATAGGGCTACTGAATCAGAGGATGGTATCAGCAAAACAAACAAACAAACATCAGTTCCCGCTATTTTGGAGCTTTTCACAGACACTGGGACTTGTGACACTGCCATTACAGCCACTCCACTCGCTGGGAGAAAGCTAAAATGATGGATTTGCTATTTCCACCAAGCATCCGCGAAGGAATGAGCCCTCCCATTCAGGCATATAGGGCTACTGAATCAGAGGATGGTATCAGCAAAACAAACAAACAAACATCAGTTCCCGCTATTTTGGAGCTTTTCACAGACACTGGGACTTGTGACACTGCCATTACAGCCACTCCACTCGCTGGGAGAAAGCTAAAATATTGCAATACTCCCTGTAGCCTGGAGGGAGCAAATGTAAATGAACGGCATCTTCATGGCTTGCACCTTTTTGACACCCCATTGCTGAGAGAAGGCATAATGTATTATACATAGAGACCACTTGTAAGCTGTTGTGCACAGTCACTTGAGTTTTCCTTCTCTTTACGATCACTAGAGCTTGCAACATATTAACCTGTTTTCACTCCTTCCCTCCTCACCAACTCAGCTCCTTTCAAGCGTGTTGTTGCAAACAGAAACCACAAACTATGTCAACGATGCTCCTTAGAGCCTCATGTTCTCAAGAAGGTTTTCCCACTCCACATGACGCATAACTTACACAAAGCAGTAACACAGTGTGTGAAGGCAGAGTGAAGTCAAGCACCGGTCCCCACTCCTGTGGGGAGGCACATGCCCACTCGACCAGGTGTGCTACTGAAGTATCTTAACAAAAGAGGCAAGGTTAAAAGGGAGCACTGCAAGCGTAGATGATGGTCACGTTCTTGCTTTCACCATCACTGAGAGGAAGAAAGCACACTCCTCTGCAAAGGCAGCCTTGCTCCTTGCCAAGGTGAAGGATCATGCCCTTGTTTTAACTCCCATGTGTAGAAGGAACAGGGTAGTGAGCAGATTTAATCATAGCCCAAAGGATGACAAACAGGCATCACCTAGAAAATAATTACAGACATGCCATCCTGTTTTGACAGCAGTAGTGTTGCCATCTTGAGTTTTCTTCTTTGCTGTGAAAGCAATGGTTTTCACCCAGCTCCAGACAGCTAGTCCCATGGGGTTCTCAAGCTTTGCAGCTTAAAAAGCAACAGTGGACTAAAATTCATGAACACAGCTAGAAACCATGACGTGGCTGTCCACTGAAGGGTTAAATCATAGCGGATGAGAAAAAAAAAAATCCAAAACATAGATTCAGATTTCCCACAGCTGCTTTCAAGTTCCACTCTCCTCCCCTATTTGAGAGTCTATTCCACTCCTTTTTAATCATAACAAAAGATCAAACACAACACTCCTTAGTTTTAAGAATTACTTTGATTTAAAGGCCTCCGTAAACCAGTGCATAATTATACCAGAGGGAGGGGCGATTTTTAATTTTCTCTATTTTTTTAAATCAATACGATCACACTAGTAATAACTGCTAATGTAAACATAGGGATAGTGGGAGGAAGGTGCCTTATACTGCTAATAGCATATTCCCCTTCTCACATGAGAGCCGGGCTGCAGTAAGGCAGCATTACCGCACTACAGCTACCCCCGTATTAGGGCATTGCACGGCTATACTTACAAACAACTGTACCATCAACTCAGACGGAGCCGAAGCCAGGCACCCCCCTAGTTAGCTTTTTACCCCTCATCAAGGCAGCAAACCGACCGCCAGCCCAACGTTAGGAAAACCTCCGGTGTCACCGCAGCTCCGGGCTGGGGTCCAGGGTAGCAGGGTGGTGCCAGCTGAAGCTCTTCACCGCAGCGGTGCTGGCCCAGCTCCACTCCTGTTACGGGATCCTATTTCACCAGGGCCAAGGCACAAGGGATGAAGGGCCAGAAAAAACCCGTACAGATAAACAGCTGGTTTGGCAGCACTGGGAATGCTCTAAGAGCGGAGTACACAGCACGGGCATGCTGGCAAGGGGCTGCTTTTACACACCTGGCTTCTCACATCACGCCTGCATGCCCGAAATGGAAAACACAGATGGGCCTTGCAGCCTGCA
>NW_008825271.1:6101592-6112958 GCF_000699105.1 Pygoscelis adeliae
GCAGGGCATTTTGACATGTGTTTAACTTTAAGCCTGTACTTAAATCCCACCGATTTAGATAGGACTTAATTACACGCTTCAATGCTCTTCTCAGCTGGGAGAAGTGTAAATACATACTTAATATGGTTTGATGAACTGGCACCCAAGGCAAATAAGACCTATTTTCCTGAGCTAATGTTGGGACTCGATCATGTAGAGAAACACACCTTAGGGAAAAGTTTCTACCATCCCATGTGAAAGTCCTTTTCTTCAGCAGGTATCTGTCTATTTCAAGCTGGACTTGCAAATATGTCCACCTGGTACTTTGTGTTGTGTTTGAGTAGAAAATTGCAAAAAACTGAAAAAGACTTTTCCAGGTGTCCCACAAGAGATGAGGGAAGATACGCATAAGACTGACTGTACAGCCAGGAATGCTCCGCACATTGCACTGACTGGTGTCTGCAACACCAAGATCATCACTGGGCTTCAGCTATGTCCCCGGGGATGCAAGATTTTAGCATCTAATCTGGCCGAGTACTCCATAGGATTATGTCGTCCATTAAAATCAGGTGCTCCCTTCATTTGGTTGCAAACAGTACTGCCAAAGCAAGAAGCCTGAGAGCAAAAATACAGAACAAGCTATTACAGATGAAATTAGATCACTAGGACCAGGGAAGGAAATAAAAAATGTTATTTAGATTTGTCATTTTATTCATGGGAGATCAAAATGAAAAGATAAAAAAAATCCCAATACCATATGACAGAAATACGTATTATTGCATTGCTCATATGACAGTAATACAAGTAATAGAGACCATAAAGCTGAGAAATCTGCAGAATAGCTTTAAATATAACTGAGATTACCCATTTCATTGGCCAACATCATCTTCATTTAGAACTAATATACCACACAAGAAACTGCAAATAAAGGAGTTCTACAGAACTCAATTTATCTTTTTTTTTTTAAAAAAAAAGGTATATAATTAAGCTGTTTTAAAAAACAAACTAATAAATGAAACCCCACAACTGTTGCAATTGTATCAGTTTGCAAGAAGATTTAATTTTGTTGGCAGGGACATAAGAACTTTGGGCACGCATACCACTAAAATAATGAAATCCAGCTTCACCCATCAGACTGAAAAAGAAAAAAAACAAAAAAAAAACCCAAAAAAAACCCCACCACACAAGGCGGGGAGGGGGTGGGGGGGAGATGATAACAATGAAAGCTGGTGCCCCTCAGTGGAACCACTGATTTAATAGAAACCATGTTTCTATGTTGCCTACAGCCAGGAGCAGATGAAAGACACTTGTGCTATTAGTTAACAAGTGGTCATTTAATCTCCCCTGACAAACCCTCCTTTTCAGTTTCAGGTTCTCCTGTTACCACTCGATGTTTGAATGCCTTGCTCGAATGTGGACCCCAGATCTGCACAGATCACACAAGTCTGCATTCCTAGGAAGAACGCAGATCCCTTCACTTACGCCAGTAAAACTAGCAAGTACTTTACTGACTCACAACAGTATTTTCTTCTATTTTTTTCAGGAATTTAATACAAGGATGATCTTAGATTTATGCTCTAGGAAAAAGTCCATATTGCTGTATACATGAGGCTTCCAGTACATGGGAGGTACATGATCCACCTCACCCAAATCCACTACCTGAGTGGCTCCAGGATACAGATGCTGGAAAATGTTGTTATTAGATAAAAATTCACCACAAATCTGCGAACTCCATGTGACTTGCTCCATGCCCTTACTACACAGTAAATGTCAGGCAGCTCATCTTTTTTCAAAGACCAAGAAGTTATTTTGATTTATCTCCTATTTACCTGAAAGTAAAAACTTAAACATGGGCAGCTTTTCAAGAAAGCATGGCACACAGGATGTAACCACATGCTTAAAATACATATAGGCTAAGGGAGGCAAAACCGTGTTCATCAAGTTACATGCTATGCAATATTCTCTTCAATGCTTATGGCTGGTATTAACCCCGAGTTTGCAATACAGGTTTTGACTTGCAAAGCATCCTTTATGATTACAGCCTTGTCAGAATTAAAATAGGCAGCATGTAATCTCTAAATTGAGCCTCCAAATAGGTCTGGCTCTTAGTTCTCGCCCCTATTCTTAACTTCTGAGAAGCCCTCACATTATAGCGATGTATAATTTGTCATACTCGCATTTAAACTACATCCTCTTAAAAGGGAACTTCTGGTTGTATTATGCCTTGCAAGTACAATTCATGAGATAAAGTAGAAAAGAAAAAAAAAAATCTCTTGCTTCCCCCCCGCCCTCCCTTATCTAATCACTTCATGAAAAATTACTCAAAGGCGCCTTTAAGGCCAAGGAACACACTCTCAGTCATTTGGTTTCCAGCCATTGACTTCCAAATGGATTGCTGGAAGCAGTGTAGATTTCTTAAATTCCACAACAGTAGCAAGTTACTGAGCCTCCCTTTCATCTCAACTACTCAATTTATGCTCCAGCACACATTACTGCAGATATGACCTCTTCCATCACCAACCAGTGACGTTGCCAGTATTAATGCAGACAGCCTTGCTCTACAGCTACGTGTGAACAAATCGATTCAATTCATCTTGAATTGACATTAGAGGGTCCCAATTAGTCTCTAGGAAGGTTTAGAGGAAGTATTTTTAGCTGTCCTAGACTGAAATAATCAACATTTCTCCTATCTTTTGTGTTTCAAGCTTGATGGCTCAAATACTGATGATTCACTGTTCAGCCTGCTGAATCAGAAACAGTCATATTCTAGATGAGTACCTTCTCCGATTAGTCAGTCAAGTTATAGATACAGGTTTTGGGTACAAGACATTGGAGCAGAAGTTTGAGTAGTTCAAACCTCCTTTAGCATAGCTCTTAAGAACATGTCTGCACTGCACAGGCTGCTCATGTGTTTTGCTTAATAGGACCTTTTAAGAACAAAAATTACTTTGTAATTTAGGAGATATTTTTTTTCCTTTTGAGTATTACTCAAAATCACAAATTAAAGTCATACTGTTGCTCCTTTGCCCCAAGAATCCTGTTTGGTATTCATATCTCTAACTGAATGAGTGTCTTTCAGGTGAAGCAGTAAAGACTTACGAAGATGCAACTTGTCTTTCATAAAGAAAAATGCCCAAATTTCCTAAAAGCTAGGGTCCAAGCCATTATAGAGCACTATTGGTCACAGGTTCAGAGGTGGTAGGGTCACACAGCCTGCAGCACATAAAAATCTCACCCTGCTTGTTGCTCTCTTTTCAATGGAAATTAATGCTTCTTTGCAATCCAATTAATAGATTTGCAAATTCAGTTTTCACTCCTGACTATACCTGATGCGAACAATCAGAACGAGTCGATAGTCTTTGCAGTATTTACATTGACATACAATATATCCCACAAAACCAAGGCGAATGACCAAAGGCCACAACTTTCAAAGCTGCTGCCATCTCTCACCTCAACACCCCAAACCCCTGAGGGTTTCCCACCATCCCTTGGGGACTAAGGGGCACATCTTCCAGTCTAAGTAAAACCATCACTGTAATGAGACAAGAGCCAAAGAGGAATATTTATTTGTATGAACGTAAGACATTTACCTACTGTACAGGACTAAGAGACATTCATGACATCTGTATTCTGTAAAAGGATTTTCACAAATAAATTAATAAATAAAATCAGCGTGCAGAAACTGCCGCTCACCACGAGAGGGCACTTTTTAAAAACCTAAAGCAGAAAACTACTTAAAAGCAGCTGCTATTCTAGCAAGGGAAGAAAGGGTTTGGGGATGAGGGAGATAATTGCTCAGGGAAGAGCCAGCATAAAGATTAAAAAACACAAAGTGTCAGTAAGCACACTCAAGCTTGCGACAGGACAAACATTCATGTGACAGACTGATCATTTCTTCACTGGCACCGGTGCTGCGTGGACAGTAAAGTTACCTCGCATGCCTGCTGTCATCTAGAAATGTCAGCTGCAATTTCAAAATGCTCACAAAGTCAACTCTGTGTTTCTCTTCTTAGTAAGCGAATGATTTACACGCAGTTAAATTGCACTCAAAAGTACCGATATTAAAATATTCTAGGAAATGAAGCATTCACCTTTCCCTTAAACTCCAGAATAACATACGCTACCCTGCCAGCTTTATTTCTGGGCTGCATTTGTCAAGAAGAACATGCTGGAAACCTGCTGCAGACGGAGCAGAAGTGCATTTCTGTTCCAAATGCTGCACATTAGCTGAGAAAGTAGATCTGCAGAAAGGTCATTATTTCATATTAGAGGTCTGTAAAAGTATCTTGTATATATTCAGACCTCTTTTGCTACAATTCTTTTAAACATAGAAGACAGTCCATCACCTGCTTTAATAAATACTGGATTATAATGCAGCCACTGAAAGCTATAAGGATATATATTTTCCTTTATTCACAATTCTATATATCACAAGCATAAATATTAGCATTTCCTCAAACCTCTATGAAAAATGTTACAAATACAATGTATTCCTTTACAACACAATATAAAATTACGTGTTATTTTAACAAGTTGCTGGGGAATACATTAAGTATATTCCACCTAAAAGGAAAAAGAATATTTTATTTCAACCATTTTAAAAGCACAAGATTCAAACACAGGTCCAGTTATCCTTTTTTGATTAGAGAGAAAACTGATTTTTCTTCCCTGGCAAACACATTTGTTCAAAAAGGGAGCAGCCAATACTGGCTCCAATACCTTACTCCATTGTCATCCCATTCAGGGTTTTCCACATCAGTTTGCCTGCCAATAAACCTTTTGAAAACATTTCAAAGGAAACTTGCTCTTCTCAGTCGCGCTCAGATTTCTACAAGCCTGACATCAGGACTATGTACAATGAAACAATTAACAATGACTTTTTTCCTCTCCTTGCCTCCACAAAGCCTGTTGATAATAAAAACCCTGTTGATAATAAAAACTCAGCATTTGTGTCAGACTCTCTTTATATTGAAATATTGCTGTGTACAACACTAAGGAATCCAGCCATTATCATTCAGCTTGCAAGGAAATTTGATGAATTCAGCGGGACTTCCATACCAGAGCAGCCGTTCAAACACACATTGGCAGAACAATGAACATAAGCCAAATATATATAACAGTCCTATTAATGCTAAAATTATCTAGCAGCAAAGGGGTATGGGAAGCAACACCTGACTGGCAAAGATAGAGGGCTGATGCTCAGTTATTCCTTAAATTGAGGCTGCCAGAAGACACTTTTTTCCACACCAGACCCAGGGGCACAACGAAAACTGTCACAAGAGAGCCCAGGGAATTCAATTGCTGTGTGCCATAACCTGCGCTTCTCTGTGGGTCATTCCCATACCAATAGATGCCTATGGAAAACACTTAGCAGCTAAGGAATGCTCTTCAGGAGCTAGTATGCATCCAGATTAGAGGATCCTACGCCACAAAAGAAAGGATGAGCATTTTCCTTAGTTTTATGAGGTCAGAAAGTATATGAATGGAAATATTAAATAGCTTTGCTTCAGAAAGAAAATAAACAGAACAATTAAGCACAATTCACCCATCATGATTACAGGGCTTACCCACCATCTCCAGAAGATGGTGCCATAGTTTAGAGGTTACCACCTGCCCTGTCACTCTCCTGGAGCTCACTATCCTCCTAGCACATAGCAGCACACAGGTGACATCTGAGGTGACATTTCAGAGACCGGAAGGAAAACGATAGTTGGATATAGGACTGTCCACAGCAGACCTAGTGCACCTCTGCACCATCTGCTCCAGGAACCTCTTGGACAGGCAAACATCCACCAGGACGACCACAACTGCTCCCAGCACAGACTACAAGCCTGAGACCTAGCTAACACCCAGCAAGCCTAGACGTCAGTCTTAACCTACGCACTCCAAACATCTCCCAGCCACCTCTCCCCTTCCCCAACACAGGTGTTCTCCCTAATTGCTTGCCAGTGTTTCCCCTTTCCTTTCAGGCTTAAGAGACCACAAACTATTTCACCATTAAGCCTGCAGACTGCAGGTCTGCAGCAGACCTGGCAGAAGCACTGCTTCACTGCACCTATAAAAAAAAATCAGAGCTTTCAAACCAGACTTGTTTCAGCCCTAGATTGGCAGTGGCTCACGTCAGGAAAAGGGCTGACAAGCGATACAAGGGAGCCTGAGACCTCTCAGCTAGCTCCAGCCCGACACATTTGGGACCATTTGCAGCAGGAGCAGCCGTGCAACAAGCCCAGCTCCACTAGACTTCCATCAGGCCTCTCATATGCAGCAGAAACGCCAGCCATCTCCTTTGGTAGGCATCCTCTAAGCCAGCTTTTGCTCACAGGCTGAGCTCATGTGGCCACGCGTGTTTAAGCTGTCCAAGGCAGGATTACCACCTACTCATGTGTCTGTAAAATTACCTTGATGTTAGGAGCCCAGTTAAGGTCCCTAAAATACACGGTACAGCAACACCTAGCTATGCTGAATTCAAGGTCTACAGCCCCATATGATTGCTCACCCCTTCTTTCCGCAAGGGATGCAAGGATTTATTTGCAAAAAATTGCTACTTTATCTAAATAATGAATTAAAAAAAAAAAAAAACCACACCCAACAGTGCAAGTGGTATTCGCCATTTGGACCTTCACAACAACATATCACTTCAACAGACCTCAGGCACATGAACAGTTACAACAGTACTGCTCTCGTTGCATACTAGCTGCTGTACTAGTCTACCCCAACAAGGAGTACTTCCACTTACAGCCAGGAAAATTCAGTGAAATCTATCCATAGAAATATTGTACTAGATATTGTTTAAAAGATATGATGTTATGTGAATCTCTGTAGAAACCTCTGGGATGGAAGGTGATAGAGAAATATAGGTGTAAAAAAAAAAAATAATTGTAGAGCATCAAGCCCATATCCTGTTTGTACAACTTTTGTTTGAACTTTTGAGCTAATTACTATCTTGTCAGTACACCCCATGCAGACTGGGCAGGCAGCAGGCATCCTTAATGCTAAAACAAAACACTGCTTGAGTGGAAATATTTAGCTGAAAATTATGACAGATTCAGCTAAAGAGACAGCAGTCCCTGGAGTGACAGTGGTGCTGGCTCCAGAGGGAGCCACTGTCTCGCTTTTGCAGTGTGAGCAAGAGGCCAGCACACAGAAAACGGCAACAACTTCACCACCAAAAAGGCTTTCCAATGAAAAAGCAGAGAGGCTACAAGGGGAGTCTCTTCTGTATTAAGTGTTGAACAGTGTAATGATGGCTGGTTTCCCAACAACAAGCGACAGCAATCATGTGCATTGTACTATTGTGATCAAAACAAAATAGCTTGCTTTATGAAGAAAACAAATAGTTTAATGTTGCCAGAAGACAGCAAGCGTGGGTGCATGCATGCGTGTGTGTGTGTGTAGCAAAAGAGCAGTTTACATTCAAAAAACATGCTATGAATTTGAAAGTCCCCTTGTTGAAAGAGCCTGCAGAAGAACAAACCAAACTCATACTGCAAAAAGATAACTGAGAAAAGCAGTCCATTGGAAAGAGCTGCAAATAAAGAGGTAAGAGCATCTTCTACTCGATTCCTCCCAAACACCTGTAATGTTTTTTCTTTGTTAAACAACACAACAAGGCCTCCTTTTGTAATTGCTTGAACTGTGCTGAACTTGGACCATGCTCAGCTGAACGGCTTCTGGTCATTCTGGTCATACAAAGCAGATGAGAAATGAGCAGATTGGGAGGGTCAGAAAGGTGAGTCTGCACACCTTGACATGGACAAAACGTACAACCAAGAGCAAAGACAGAAGTTCGTTATTTCCCAGAGGAACGAGTCCTGGAGGAGCAAGTATATTCTCACTGCAGTGAGGAATGGGATCAATTCTTGGGAGATATATCCAAGGTACCTGTAAAACAGCTTGCTCAAGGGGCCACCAAGCTCCCTGAGGAGGTGCTACTGCCTGCACTAAGCTCTGTAGCCAGGTGTTGATCAGAACCCAAACTAGCTAAACTTTAAAGATCACCCTCCATAAGTTACAATAACAACTTGGCCGCATTGGAGACACTTTCAGGGTCACATACCATCCCAAAGCTTCCCTAGGTTCACTGCCCCTTCTTTGCAGAGGGGAATGGTCCATCTCAAAGCTATACCAACTCTAATCCAGAGCAGAGCATTTGCCTTGATCTTCTCAGAAGTCAAAGTGTGGAGGGGTGGGTGAGTTATGGGCAGACATAGTCCAAATACATTTTCTCTTTTACAGTGGTCCAAGAATGACTGCCAACTAAAATCAAAGTTTTGTGGTTTTCTGTCTGCATAGCAGCAGTCAGCCTTTGTGAGTGGAAACTAAATCCCAGAGACGCGCAAAAGCCAGGCTGGCAAATGCTCTGGCTTCCAGCAAAGCAAGAGAGCGCATTTTACAGATAATAAAGCAATGTGACGCAAGTTAAAGAGACTGGTTTGTTTTAACTCTACCTGCTACATACCATTAAAAAACATAAGACGTGCGTCTCTGCTACAGATCATTCATTAGAAGCCTAATGGACATAAGTTTAACATATCACTAACCAGGACTTAGCAGACAAGCACACTGATTTTCTCAGAGAAGATTGCCAAAGGAGCGCTCCCATTTTATGCTGCATAATATACCAAGGCTGCACAGAGCCGCAGGAGAGGAGCGCCCAGGTGCTCACTTCCAGCAAACATGGTGCATGCCAAAACTCAGCCTCCTCCACTCCTGTTTACATCAGCCCCTCAAACACTGCCTGGTAGCAGGACATCCATCAGGAGCTGGTTATGGCCTGTGCCCATTCAGGTGAGACTGGCCAAGCAAAACAGAAATGGAATAAACCACACAGACATCATAAGGCAGGAGGTGGTGGCTGCCAGCTCTGCTCTGCCCTCTGAGTGAGTTCAGAGCTTTGCTCTCCACCAGCTACTTTATACCCCAAAGGGGAACACGACAGGAGCACATGCCAGCTTACCACCCACGGGGATGTTCGCCCCTTCCCATGGAAACCCTTGTAGGACAAACAAAGCTCACTGGCAGCTTCGCAAGTTCTTCTTTGATGTCTATCTCTCACCACTAGCTTAGGCAGGCAAATTGGAAGTGGAGCAAAACCGGACCACATGATGTCCTGACATACAGCCAACCACCACCTGAAAAAGGCTTTGCCTTTGCCTTCTTCACCAGCTCTCTTCCCACCACATCAACAGCCCTTCCCCACAGAAGCATCTCACCAGCAGATCTGCTCTGTAAAGACAGCATGGCTGACCTCAGGCACCCCTCAAGTGCAGCAGCCCGGTTTTGTGTTATGCAATGAAAATACTTCCACTAGGTACCTAATAGCTGTTTCAAGCTAATTGCCTGCTCACACGTAAAGATCTACTCTCAAAGGAGAGAGCAACAAAAAGCACACCATGAGCTATGGCTCCTTTCACTGCAGCCTTCCCAGGTTCCCTCTGCAAGATAATGAGGTGGGGTACTACAGCCCCAAACATATTCTTTTGCTCTGGAACAGATCGATAGCTTTATTTTTCCTCATATCAGAATGCTGTTGTGATATAACACTGTTTTCACTGGGAATCTACTAACACTTATTACACCACAATGAGCATTTTGGGCAGAAATTCCATAGAAGACGACTTATATTACTGGCTGAATGCATTTACTATATCAAGCAGAATAAAATCAAAGAAATGCAAGCACATGTGTTTAAATTAAAAGCTGCCTTTGCTCAAGCAAAGAAGATAAAGACAGTAAAACATATAAACAGGAAAAACTAATTATAAAAATCAAAATCCTTTTGAACAGTCTGAATGGTCATTTGGAAATAAATCTCTGTTCTTAATGCCTCAAAATGCCTGCTATGTCAAGCTTATTGCCAGAAGAAAGGCTGCTTACAAAGATAATTTTCTTTCATTAATGTACAAATTATTTATATGAAGAAGTTCCAGAGAGACAGCAAGACTTTTTTCCTCCCTCTGCCACCAACATGCTGTTGAATCAACCTTCCTTAAAAGACATGATCTGCTGAATTAAGGGAAAATTGACTAGCTCACAGAAAAAGAAAGAAAGGGAAAAAAAAAAAGGAGGACAAACGAAAAGCTTGGCTTGACATATTAATCTCTGTTGCTTTAATTATTGTGTTTAATGTCAATTGGAGAGAAAAAGAAATAAAAGACTACAACAAAGCTGTGTGTCCTGGATGCAGCGTGCTCAGCAAGACTTCTGCCAAAAGCACTATGTTTTTATCAAAACAGCTTCTGATTAAGCTTTCCCTCTCCCTCTGACAGTCCTGTGCATTTTCATCTCTCGATTTAGAGCCAAATTAGCTACCCGTTCCAAAGGTTAATGCTCTTGAAAGTCTTATTATGGTAGCTATCTGCTCAGAGCTGCTACATGTAAACTTAAACATACAACAAACCCCAGTACATTATGCCAATACTACATAAAAAAGATAAGATAGTATTTCTTTGACTGTGCAAAGTCATTGGTAGCACAAAGAACTGTGGCAGACTTAAGACTTGCTTGTCCTCTGGTGAGCTTAGCTTGGAGGTAAGCAGGATAAGTCCTCCGCTGCCAGAATAGAGTCTCGAGTCTGGCTACTGGCACTGCAAAATGACAGGCTGCTACAGGGAATGCATCTTCCACTTGAACCTCCCCATCAATAATCTGAGAGAGAAAAATGCCGGCTACAGCTGAACACTATTTTTGGTTGACTGAGAGCCTTAGGCTAAAATAAAAAAAAAAGAGAGAGAAAAAAAAAATCACCTCTCCCTTTTGTACTATTTCCAATTTCTTGTAAATGACCCATTACAGCAGCAGGTATCTGACCAGTACTTCATGCCAGAGGGAATTACATTCATCACTGCCTAATCAGTGTGCATCTTAGAGGCACTAAGAATCACAGCAGTCCTGGAGATGAAACGCTTTAACAAATAACAAACCTGGTACCACCATTTTCCCTTAAACAAAGGGGAAACCAGTAAGCATAAAACAGAAGGTCAAGTCAACCGGACTGCTCTTAACCACGTGCACCAAAATGACTGCAAGTTTTGGCACTGGGTCTGACGCTGCACCAGAACAGAGAAGTCTCCAAGGCTTTACATCCTTTCCTTTACCCATAACTGCCACATGCAGGAGGGCTGACCGCAGCCTCCTCGCTGCACGCTCAGATCACACCTCTCTAAGGAAGAGCTCTGAATCACAACCCACTGATCTGCACCTTGTCCTGATCTTCAGGCCGGCCAGGGGCTCCTAACCAGCATTTCCTTTGCTCATCAGGTTTCCATACACTTCAATCAAGCTTTGGAGAACAAGACAGCAGGACAGGCCTGTGTGCTTGCAGCACAAAAAGAGGCAACTTTATGAGCAGTCATTCAGAGAAGCAGTAGAATGAGCGAGTCTTACCT
>NW_008825271.1:6113480-6129714 GCF_000699105.1 Pygoscelis adeliae
GAGCCTGCAATTTCCACACCGACACTTCTATCCCACCTCTCGGAGGAAGTCAGCAAAGCATTTCATGAAAGGGAGTACAAAGCAGTCTTTGCAGCACCCCTCTTATTTGCTAACAGGATTATCCTAATTTGGTTTTACAATCAAAGAAATGAGGCAGGGAGGCCACGTCCAACTTGCATGAGGTCAGGCTCTTCATGGACTGTCAGACCCAAACCTCCTCCCCACCCCACAGCCTGTTGCCACCAGCTTACGCTACCTTTCAGTCAAGCTGCACAGATTCATTAGTGCTGTAATAGCTTTCTTTATCTAGCTGTTTTTTCTGCAGCACATCTCCGAGGCATAAACCAAGCCTGGAAAAAACTAATTAGCATAGACAGCACTGCAATGCAATTCACAACGTTAACTGCCTCTAAGTTTTCAGGAGAAAGCGCAGAAAGTGATAAATGCTGGTACACTGAGAACTAATGAAACCTCTGAAAATGCTTGTGGTAGGGAGACCCTATTGTATAAGGATTTAGATGTGAGAGACCATAAGGAAAAGCTTTTTAATTACAATAATATATGTAAAGACAACTGTTACTTCGGTACTGTGCTTCTTTAAGCCTTTATCGTTAATTAGTTTACATGAAGAAGCAGAAGAGAGTTGAGAAAAAAAAAAAGAAAGGTTGTTTGCTCTAAATATTAACATTTGTCTGTTAATTTTGATAGAAGCTTATTCATGGACTGTACCACAGTTCAAAGCTGAGGATGAGAAAAAACTTTTCTCTTGCTACACTATGGAATTTGCAAAATGCAGATTATGCCATGTAGAGCAGACACAAATATTGCAACTATTTCCTTAATATTTCCTTAAATGTTTCTCATTAAAGCATTGGCATAGGATGGAAAAGCAGCACCACATCACTGAGCTTCACAGCCAGAACTCAGCTGAAGGTCAACCAGCCCCATATAACAGCAATGCAATTCCCACTCTGTTCTGCTAGCTCAGCTTCCAGGAGCTGGGAGGTACCCAGGCTCCTGACATCCTCGCATGGTCTTCCAACCCAGCCTCAGCCTCACTAACACAAAGATGCTTGGCTACATCCTTTGGGAACAGGGAGAGCAGTTTCTAAGAGGGTTCGTGGGGCAAGCTGGGTTTGTTCTTGGGCACTGACTGTATTTGAAACAATATGATCTGTGTTCTTAACAGTGAGGACATTCTCTGCATTTAAAGTGTAGCAAACAGGCTTAGAAGGCAGAGCCACCAACATTTCAGCACCTGATTTGCAGGGGATAAGAAATTCACCCTAATGAGAAGGTTTCACAATAGCAAATGAGAGGATAAACTAACTCCTATTTTGAATGGCTTCACTGTCTTGTCATTAGAGCTTCCGCTCTAAAAAGAGCTGCAAATGTCAGCACAGTCTGGGGAACACAAGAAACAATGCCAAAACCTGAAGTCCAAATAAGCAGATATAGCAACTACTCTTACACCAATCAGCACCTGTCTTCCTATTGACCGCTTCCTTCCATTAACAGACAAGACGCTGCAGAGAGGAAAGAAAACCACATCCAGTTGGTAATGCCATATTACAAACCAGCCCAGCCTTTCCTCTTCTACAGGCTGGTCTAGCTGATAGTAGGCCAAAAAACAAACAAACAATCTTATAAGCTTGACATCTTTCACATGTACATATACCCGCTTCCTCATATGCATCAAGACCCTCATGAACTCCACCACAGTTGTAGAAAACAAGGTCAAATGTAAGCCAGTTGTTCACAAGCTATTTTCCCTTTGTACCGTCATAAGCATAGAAGATGGTAGCAGGTATTGTCACTAGCAGCTCCCAGCTCAGTGCCAAGGTATATATCACCCTGAAACAGTGATCTTGTAGCAGCTTGAGTACAAAAGCATGAAAATCTAGCCCAAAGGAAAAGATTGGCAGGAGAGCTGGGACAGGTCTGCTAGCGATCAGCTGTGCAACTATGGGCATCTCACTCTCCATCACCATGTCTTTGCCTCCTCCTTCTAATCTGCCCCAATCTCTCCCTTTTTTATTTAGATTCTGCAGGATAAGCTTCTGCTGTCCTGTGTTCCTGAGAGTGCCTCGACCTCTCCCTGCTAAAAGTACCTACAAGAACAAAGGAAAACAATTTAAACACAGTTTAAAAGCAGCTGCTAAATATAGTTCCCATTCTTCAATTGTCTACAAATTGAAATGGAAAAAGTCACCTAGGGTTTTTTTTCAAGATACTGAGCTTCTACTGAAGCATAGCAAGAGACCATTCTCTATGCCTAGCAGTTTAGTCTGTCTGCTGTGAATTGAGACAGGGTGAAAGCCTCAGAAATGGCGTAAGCCAAGTACCACAGAGTAGTTTTTGCCTTAATACCAGCAAGCTCTTTAAGTTGTTAATATTAACACAGACGATTCTGACAAATGCTGCACCTCTTTTCTTTTTAGGAGTCAATAATGAAAACTGTAAAGCTGAGACCCCATTCGAAGGAAAGATGCTGAGAACAAACTGATAGATATCCAAGGGTTAGAATAGACAGACCTTCATTCCGTATTCTTCCTTCTAGCTATGTATATGGCAGGGATAAGCCCCTTTACAGGTGTCTTCTCTTCCCGAGACAGTTTTTGAGGCAACAGTAGGCACAATTCCCATGAAGTTCAGGAATATTACTAAAATGATGTTTACAGCTAGTTCTGGAAGATATTTTATTATATAGGAAAAATACCATCTTAATATCCTATTAAAGACTTTCTCAGAGTCATTGACAAGATTTTCATGATGCCCAGTGATCTAATCAAGGAGCTTGAAGCTTTTTTTTTTCCAAATGTTCATTAAAACCCTACAACAATGGCCCTCAAATGAGAGTTTAGTACCACACCAAACACACACACACTCAGGATTAGCTTCTAATTGGAGCTGTAACAGTGAAGTAGTAGGAAAAAGAAAAAAGGCTCTGAGGACTAAAATTAGTATCTTTTGATGCACCTCTAGTGTCATCTCAACAAATAAAGCCATGTCCTAGACATCTGACAAACATACCTACAACAGACTACATATAAGCTGAACCCCATTAGATAAACCCATTAGTCAACTATCAAGACAAGTCTGTCTTCCTGAAGGCGCTTTCTTCATTTGAAGAACAAATTTACTTTCTCACAGCACATCAGAATTCAGGCTGCTGCTCCACCCAACATCACCTCCTTCACCTTCACACAATGAATGATTTAATTGAGCCAATTACAGAGTTGGGAGTAACTCAAGAAGAAAAAGACAAGGACAGTTTTGCTTCGCAGTGAAAGTCTAGAGAGCAGATACTAATGGTACACAGTACCTTTGGACAGGATAAAGGACTACACCGTGTGCCAAGGACCCCACCAGCTCTGAGCTTTCTGTAAGAAAGCTTAAAAAGTTAGGGGGCACCTTGGGGGAATATTTAAAGTGAGAATAAAATAGGTTTGGTCAGCAAGAGATGCCTTTGGATATCTCCTTTTAACTATTCCCAATTGATATTACAAATTTTTCACTGATGCTTGATGCAACTCTCACGCAACACCATGTTGCCTCTCCTAGGAGCCTCAGGGCTCCCGCACAAGGTGGAATACCCTTCAGAAAGGAAAACACACTGCAGGCAAAGGCAGCAACACTGCTGATGAGGACAACGGGTATTTCTTCACTGCTTTGGCCATTTCATTTGACTACTAAAGAAGCCAGAAAAGCCCATGATCAGAGACTGGCTGCCAAAGAGCATCTCCTTTTGAAAAGTGTTCACCATTAGTCAACTGAAGAACATACACAGGAGGAAATTCACATTTGTGTTTGCCTGCTTAGCATGTAAAAACTGAGTCCTATGACTCAGACATATAAGGTTGCTGGCTCTGACTGATCGTAAAATATAGATGCTTCCACTTCCAAGAAAGAAATAGGGTTTGCATCTGCTAGAAGTCAACATCAAATCCCAATAGTTGCCTTGACAGCTCTCCAATGGCATGAGTTCTTTGACCTGTATTACAGATACACAAATCAAACATAACAGGATTTATTACTAATTTCTACTAACCTTCATTAGCTATTATTTTAGTTTTAAATGGTGTCTAAGGATCAGTATCATCAATCCCTTCACAGCAATAAGTTGCCTGAATAAAATATAAGCATAAATTGCTTAAGATATACTTTTTGCCTTATTAACACAGGTCAATCTAAATACCTATGTCTCTATTCATAATTTGTTTTTTCTAATCTTTCCAAGTACATCATGTAATTTATTGCTGGTAAAGAAACCAATAGCTTACCTACATCTTACTCTTTTCCATCAAAAACGTTTTGGGGGAATAAGCTAAAGCTCTTTACTATATTTGCTTTCTTGTTAAATGTCTGTTTCAACAGTCTCTGAATTTAGCATACATCATCTCTTACATAGACATATTTGTTAACTGTGTCCCTTTTTCCCTTTCTTCGCACAGCTGACAGCCCAAAGATATGTAAAACCAAATTTGTGCTTCTTGCACAGCATGCCCAAGAGATGGCCAAAACCTGGATTTTGGGTTTAACTGTTCAGGCAACAAAGTAGAAAGAAAAACCTGTTTCAGATACAAATACTTTGATATCATACATTTCTAATGAACAAACACTACATAAAAGAAACAGCAAGTACCTACATTCTCTACCTCTGGCCATTCAGTTTGTACTTCTAAACTGCCCTCCTGCGACAGTGCCATTAGGCAAGGCTTGGCTTATGAATGACCACAAGATGTCCCTGAAGCTGGTGGAGGCAGGCACTCGGCTCCTAAACATCTCAGGGACAGGGGAAGCCGTGGAAGAAGGCACGACTTCTGCTCCCTTTAGAAAAACCCTTTGCATGGAGGTCTATAAGAAAGAAGATGGGGAAGAACCCAAAATCCTCACACCAAAAAAATTACCCATTTCACCTTCCCAACTGCGTGCTAGGGAGCAAGGGAGCAGAAGCCCACATAAGCCTGTTTCCACCGTTAAAAATATAACATAAGAGGATAAAGAACAAACAAACTGCCAGCATGGCTTATCCCAGGATGAGCTCCAGTTCGCTAAATATTTGTTCCAACACAGAGGCAGAACAAGGAAACTAGAAAATACTTACAGACCTCCTCATCCGTACGCTTGGAGTTACTAATCTAACAATGAGAGTACAAGCATGAACAAAGCTAACACGCCTGTGTTTCACCCTCTCCAAAGAGGTAAAAGGTCTTAGTACTGTAAATCACGCCTTTTTCCTAGGTTTTATGAAACATCTTGATGTTTAATGCTGCTTAATTCCTGTCTCCGCAGCAGAGAAGCTTCTTCATTAATTGCTATTTTTCTCTGATGATAAAAATCAGACTCAAGGTCACGCCGAGCACCACCAACGCCACACAACTTCCTACCTCTGGATTTCACCCTCCTTGCTGTCATGAATGACACCTCTTCACTTTTCTCACTGTCTCTGCTGTTGAACCTTCTGCAGAACTGACAGATAAGGACCTGACACAAATTTCTTTGGACACAAGATAGAAGAGAGATTTGGCTGAGCACCTCATACACAGGTGGAGATAAGTACCTTCACATGAAAGAAGGAATGTGTTTTCATCCCTCTTCTTCCCAATGTCTGCTCTCCTCAAGAAAAAACACCAGAAAAATACTGTGTAAGAAACGGAGATGGAGGAGGCAGGGAGGTAAAACAAAACCAAACAGGTTATTATTTGGCATAAATCTACTCTAGTTCCTAAAGGAACAAATAAAGTAAAATGATAAGACATTCAATACACCTAACTTTTCCCTTTCACAATATTGGGCTGGTGCCCAGAATTGAAGGAGTGATGTGAGTTTGCTCATATGAGCCAAAAGAGATGGTTTTCACTTGATGATAGTATCCTTTACAGGGTAACAATTACAGCGTTTGCCACAGATCACGTCTAATTCTTGCAATACCTCAGACTGGAAAGAGTTTTTGGTTTTATTAGTTTTGAATAAGCTCAACTTCCCTTTTACTCATTTTCCTTGAATGCTCCTTTGCTACCTGGCATTAAATCTCTCTTTGGACATTTACTCAATTAATTTGCCTTAATTAAATTGAGATTACTCCACCTAGTAAGTGAAGTGAACTGAAATCAAATTAAAGCAACTTTGGTTTTGAAAAGTGTGCAAACACAGAGGCTTAATGAGGTTTAAATAATCCTTTTTAAATTCACACCTTCAGTTAATTTAATTCAACTTTCCCAAGGATCCCTGTATGGACATGTTCTACGTCAAGACGTATTTGAGAAAAACAGTGAAGGGAAGAACAACACCCATAGAGAAAAAAAGATGATAAAGGCAATTCTCTCTGCAACAGGATGAGATCACTTGTTTTTCTGCCTTTAAGTACCCTGCTAGCAACAAAAGCATGGGGGAGGAGGGGGTACATCTGTACACATTCACAGCACATCTTTTTCACCACTTACACAAGAGGGCAGAGCAATGAAAACACAGACCTGAGATCCCTTTGTCAAATGAGGAGGTGAAAAATTATAGGGAAAAGGACACCAATTGCACCCAAGAAACAGACACAGATAAATTAAACCTTATCCTAAGGCGAGACAGACTACGACCACAGACGTTTATAGGGACTACTAAAAGAAAATGTCCAGGATCCACATAAAGGAGCGACATAGCGTAACACGCTGTGATGGTCGTGTCGTTGTGCATGGTCTCATCAGGGTTGGGAATCTTTCTGCCCTCCGTTGCCGAGTGGGCAACGTGGGTTGCCACTGCCCACAGGGTGAAACCAAGGAGCAGGCTGGATGTTTTATTTGAAACTCCCCCAAACTACCATGCAAGGCTTGCTAAGCAAGACAAGAAAAACATGGTGCAATATCAGTAGACCTTTGGTTTTGACCTCCAGTTCTGGTATCAAACCATCTCTTATTAATAGTTGGTTGCAGCTGCAAATCTTTGGTTGACTGACTTAAATATTGCTCCAAACCCTTACCCATGGTTTGTCTTTTTACTTGTCTTGAGCAGCCTCTTGGCATTGGAAGCTGCTCTCAGTGCTTGAGGGCATGTTCTCTGAAATCTCTTCTGGCTGATTTCTAAAGTCCTCTGGCCATCATTTCTTCTTCTCCTGTGCACTCTCCATTTGCCTTCAGACCATAAGATTTGTTTTCCTCTCTCCAGTGATATCTGCTCTTTCTCGATGTGTCTGAAGACACCCCACGCGTGCAAACTGTGGATACTTGTGAGCACGTGCCTGCAGGCTGCTGCATGCCCGTGCTCGTGTACGGTTTCCCCGCCAGTGTGTCCGTCTGCGATTCATCCCGCCCGGGAAGCATGATGACTGACAGCCTCCAACAACCCACTACACGTCTGCGGAGAGTGACACATGCAGGCCTTGCCAGTTCAGACAGCACTTGGCAACAGCTACCACAGACACCAGTATCTAATGTCACTATTTTCCCACACCTCTGCACTTTTTTTTTTAAAAAAAAAGAGGTAGGGAGACGCAGCATTGCAGAAAGGTTGTGAGCTCGAGCTGGCAAAATGGATGGTGCAGAGCCTGGCCCTGGCCCTGCCACCCATCCCACACTGGCGCTGGGATGAAGCAAGACCCCAGCAGCATGCGCATAGGCAGGTGTGCGTCCACGCTGGCACAGCTGCATGCAGACCCCATCGTTCTCTGTTGGGATTTTACTGTCCTTATCGCTACCAGGAGCCCTGGCAGACCCATGCACTGCACAGCCTGCGGAAACCAGTGAGACTGCTTACGCACATGCTTATGTGTTGCTCTGAGTCAAGGGTTAAAAGTGAATGCGTGCCCGAGTATGAAATAAATCTATTTATGGCACTGAAAGCTGTACAAACTACACACATTTGCTACCTCTTCACTAACTCAAACTGCCATTATGCACAGATTAGACACTGACAGCAAAATAAAACCTCAGAGTTTTCATATAAAGACTGTCACAGACTAATTCAAAGACAATTTCAAATTAGGCAAATAAACGCCTGTCCAAACTTTCCTTCAAATATAATGAATCGCTGAATTTAGTTCAGGCATTCACATTTTCAGCTCAAAATGGCAGAGAATTTTTTTCTTCCCTCCTTCCCCGAACGTAACAAGCAACTGAAACGCAAGGTTTATGAATGAGTGCTTGCACCTGCATAATCCTGTTCATCACTAATATGAGCTGTAATTTAAGTTCTAGAAAAAGGAAAGACTGGAGGGGGAGAGGGGCAAATAAAATAGCATTCAGGACAATACAAAAATGCTCAGCCCTTAAATATACCCAGAGTACCACTTGGATTCACAGATCTTGGCAGAAAGAGATTTCTAGCAAGCTGAAGGCACTGGGAACGAATTTCCCCTCTGTCCCCAACACAAAAGGCAGAGGCACAATCAATTTGTACCAACAGCAGAACTTACACTGCGAAACCACAGGGAGTAGGTTAATTGTGAGATTGTGAAGAAAAATAACACTTGCTACAAAGCAATTAAAAGCAGCTCTCACGAGTGTTCAGTCTCCTTTGCAATTTACTCAAAACAAACACGTTTCCCTAAAAAGAAAAGGGAAAAAAAAAAGAAAAATCGAAACCCCTCAACCTTCAACACAAGCTCATTACTCCCTCCGGGTTCTTCTAAAACAAGCGCTTGCAGTGTATTTTGCAGCTCTGTAAAACTTGTGCTTTTACATTCATGTGAAGATTCTCGCCCTTACAATAACTAGGGATAAATAAAACCAAAATATTTTTCTGTAATTTCCACACAAACTCTTTGCAAATGTGCAGGAAGGCAGGGAAGGGTCAACCTTGTGCTCACACAGAGTTAGGCACATGGAGCTGCTCCAAGTCATCGCTACCTGAGAGCCTCCCAGGGAACGAACAGCAGGGTGGAAAAGCATCACACCTGATTTCACGGGTGGGAAAACAAAGTCAGATTTGCTCAGACTTTTAGAGGAGGCCAATGAGAGCTAGAAAGGGCTCCGAGCTGCCTGCACAGACCAACGCTGGCTCTTCACAGAAATCATCCAAGATGCTTTTCTGAACTAAAAGCAGCATTGCGGCACACTGTCAGCAAAACCACCCTTCATGCCAGCACTGACGGCTGGCTGTGTTTCACTCGCCACACCGGGACCCGCACTGCAGCAGAGCCCGCCGAATCCCACTGCAGCCACCTCCTTCCCCAGCACACGGCAGAAATGCCGCAGCAAAGCCCTCTTCGCCAGGCAGCATGTGCATTTTGGCGTGAAATGCATCACTGCGGGGAAAGCAGCCAGGCTTCCCTGCCCAGCTGAGAGCTTTCAGGGCTTTCTGCCAACACCAGCCAGCGCCAGCTTGCAGTAAGGCAAAGCCGGGCCTTTCAAGATGGGAAAGAGCTCCCAGCCAGACAGGGTTGGTTTAGTCACGAAAGACAGCAATGCTCAGTGCATTCTCCGGGCTAAGACGTTGGTGCTGTAGCACTCTCCATTTCACAAGAAGAAAAACTTCCTGCAGGAGGGAGGCGAAGGAATAGGGCTGTATCAGACCACACAGGACTGCCCGATCAAGGGCCACGTCACCAGAAACCAACTCTTTTCAGAAGGAAATGAAAGTTGGCAAGTCAAGGGGAGGGGGGCGGGGGGGAAGACTAAAAAAATAATATAATTTTTTTTAAAAAACTCTATGGAGTAAATAAAAATCAGCAGCTTCTGCAAATTGCAGAGAGGAAGCTGGTAGCAGCGCAGGGGCAGTTTCATGACCAGCCTTTGGCATCTTCCAGCAAACACCTCTTTGCCTTTCAGACAGCCCCGAACAGCCCTCAGCCACCCAGCAGTGACTTCACGGGGTGGGGGGGGACCATGCAAGGGCCTTGTGAATTAGGAGGAGGCTTTTGTAAAGGATATTAAAGCTCATGCTTTGGGGATTAAGCCAGTCTTTATCTGTTAGAGATCAGGATGTGGCTAACAGCAGGGGACAGATTATCTGCATCTGCCGACTGGGGAGGATTTACACCTTCTGAAGCATCTGTGCCGGCTATTGTCAAAATCAGCCTTCAGCCTAAGCCAACATGCTCCTACAGGCAAGAAAAGAAAAGCTTTCTAGGTTGCATACAAAGGCCTCCGAGTGGCAGCACATAAGACTTTTTTCAAAAGACTTTCAGTAATTTGGAAGAACAGAAATGAAATATTGATTGTACTGGGCCTTGCAGAAGTTAATTTTTCAACAGCGAAAATGCGGGCTGGCCCTGGCTTGTGAAACCTGCCCAAGGAAACATCCATCTCAAAGTCTGTTATTTACTATCAGCCAGGAGATCTACATGGTGGGCAAAGACCCCCCTGAAAACATCCTGAATTTCTACAGGTTTCCTTTAGGGCGAAAGAGGTGCATACCAGGTCTCTGCTCATGAATAAGAAAGAATTCAGATCTTCACTCAATCCACCCCTCCATTAATTAACTGCTATAAATAGTGGGACAGGGCCATGGTGTAGCCATCTCTGAGGTGCTCACGTGTGCAGCAGATGAGAGTGCATGCTGCACAAGGTTACAGCAATTGTGCAATATATTTACAAACTCTAAATTAATTTACCTCAAGTTCTTTAACCGTGTCCCCACCAACTGGCTGACTTAGATCCATTTATAATTACAGCACCAAAACCAAGCAGCATATTAAATCTCCAGAAAGCTATTTTGGAGCCTGTCTCAACTATCATAGAAATAAATCGGTCCAAATATTCCCAAAATTCATCTCCCAGAAAAGCTGATAATCACATGCTCATAAAAAACAAATGTTCAACTGGAGTCAGTTTTGTAATATATTAATTAACATAATTTTCATCTGTGGTGACAACAGGCCATCTGCTACTCTGGCATCATGAGAGACTGAGTTTCAAGGCACTTTAAGCTGTTTCTTGTTGCACATGGCTGATTTTCATCTGAAAACTAAGCAAAAGTTTCTTATCTCTTTTTGGATAAGCACTCCCGACAGGCAGCAAACAAGCTTTTTTGACTGGTAACCCAACCCCTGTATCAGCTGCTCTCGGCTCGCCGCAGCGTGGTACTCAGCAGCCAGTACAAGGCATGTTACTCCAATATCCATGCCAGGATCCTGGCTCAAAGTCAGAGAGTACCCAAATAGGAAAAACCATCTAGAGAAACAGTCAGCAGGACTTCCTCCGCAATAAATTAAGTGAAAGCTTCAATGGCAGAAGCTATTATCTGGATTATCAATAAAATTGGCCTAGGGGCATAGGAATTACGACTAGACACAATTGTCTCCGACACAAACTTGCTGAGCTATGGCCAACTGGCAAACTCAGACATTTTATTTTTATTTCAGAGGGAGTGAAAATGCCAACAGAAAACCATCTCTATTTGTCCTGACTGTCTCTACCTTCCAGCCTCACAGTAAATATGGAAGAATACAAAAATGGATGAGGTTTTCCTAACTTTTACGGTCACTCACTGGCTCCCGAACTTAAAGTGATCATTTAGACTACTTCCAAACAGCACCTGAATCTGCAGAGCCCCAGGATGAACAACCACCATTTTGACAAAGAAAGGGGTTTCAAAAATCACCCACATACTGGGCAATAAGCCTCCTGAACTTAAATAAAAAATAACAACTTCAGAGTTAAAAAGCAGGTTCATTTACTCTGCTATTTATAGCTTAATTCTGTAGATGAGCAAGTTATTTCCAAGTCAGATCTGGTAAGCTGCAACGATTTCATAAACAGAAAATCCCTTGGAAGAGGAAGTTCAGTCCCCAGCTTTGAATCCAAGCTGAGAAATGACGACCAGCATCTGGCTCTGCAAGCCAGAATGGCTTCTTCACTATCTGCACCGCACTGAAACCCACACCGGGGTTTCAAGAATTGCACAATGTTGACGTTCCTAGAAGTCATCATCCTGTAGCTTTGAGATCTGCTGACCACCCCTCCTTCACGTTGGCATTTGCCACCGAGTCCCAGCTGGTCCCCAAGTCATCACGGACCCTAAATTTTTGAGGGAGAGGATGCCTCATCCTTCATGGGTCTGTAAGACACTGAGCAAATTGATGGTGATGGCTATTAAAAATTTAACCAGACCACCAGTGAACGTTTCCAAGCTCCCACACAAGGCATTTTCCAAATAAAAATCTTACAATGCTGATAAAGGTCATTTACCAGAAATCAATATTTGGAAACAGACTTCTGAGTGCAGCAGATTAACACTGGTGACGATGGTATTTACTTTCATTAAAAGTAATATTTGCAATAATAGAGCATTATTTTATGCTATGCGTGACACATGCAAGGAAACCCAAACTATTTAAATGTAAATGAGATCTTTCAGATTTGACACCAAGACTTTGCCATTCGTTATTTGCCAGAAGTATTAAAGGATTTCTGTTTACCAACTTTAGCATGCAGTGAACCATGTGTGTTTTTCGCCAGGCATTCAAGCAGGCCCTGTGCTAGCTCTCGCCTGACCCTTTCCAGTCTCCTGTCCCCATCCCATAGATTACATTAATCCTCTTGCTTGTTCTTTCTTTAATTAAATGATACAATCTTTCAGGCAGCCAGCGCACAGATATCAGCAGATAAAACTTACAAAAGCTGAGCATACTTACAGGAATAGTCTTTACCATGTTAATTAGCCCCCAAAATCACAACAAAACAGAACCCAAGATTATTGAGAGAGAAGCACATGGAGAGAAATTGTAAATACAACAAGCCCAAATTTCCCAATTTCCAGATTCTGGCTGTTGCCTCTCATCACCAATAAGCACAGCATTTTAAAGCATGTCTATTTTAAAAGCACGCCTGTTTTAAAAGATTTTTAATGGGCACATTAAAAAAAAATAGCTGCTCAGACAGGTTGAAGGAAAGTTGATCCTCTCTGGTAACAGAAGACTTGCAGAATTCCTGAGATCCCTTCAGAAGATGCATTATAATACTTTATTGTGACATTTAACATGGGGACCAGTTCCCTGTCTCGGGCACCAACCTACCGGAGCACAATTCATCTGGAACCAGCAGACTTGCTAGGGTGACACTTAGACTCATAACCTGGAAAAGAGCTGATAAGCACCTAAAAGGCCTTGATGGCTTTTGATGGCTGAGGCAAAGAAGTCAATGAATTAGCTTCCATTTCTGTTTTCTCTCCTTCTTCAATAACATGATTAATTACGCAATAATCTCTGAGAAACTGGTCTGCAACAACTCAACCACCAGCTTTTAGTTGTTATCCCAAGGAAATGATAAAGTTTTTTTGATCTTATGAACTAGCCTCTCTTCTCCTGCCTCCACTAATGATATTTCAAGAGTGAACAGTTTTGTCTTTTGAGAAAAAAAAATATTACAGAAATTCTTGAAAGTGCTGCCTCTATAGCAATTAGAAAGTGACAGCCTGTTAGAGAACAGGAGGATACACGCTATTTTTGTATACTGCTGAACAGGTAATGCCATGCCAAGACAAATCAGTGCTGCGGCCTGACTCGCACGTATCCACAAGAAATGCATGTGTACAAACGTGCCCCGAGACTACTGCCAGCAGGCGAGGCAAAGCCTCACCGGGTCCCACACCGATCCTCCCCCATGCAGGGAGGTGAAGGATTGGGCTGGGGGTAGTTATAAACATGTATGCTGGAAAGCCATCTTAATAACAGGAAAAGATGTAAAGCATGACATAATTTCTGGCATTTTCCTGAGCACTCGCTACAATGCCACTCTCAGGGAATGTTCAAGTGAGAGGGAGATAGACCAGCTTGCAGTGCTTTTGGATACTGCCGGACCTACGTGCCAGCGCTGGCACAGGGACCTGCATAGATTAAGGTTTCTTACAAAGGCTTTTAACCACCAAGGCAGTGAGGTTTGGAGCGTTTGGGGGAAGAAAAGGAAAATGATTTCATTAAATTCTATGACAGCATTACATATGACATAACCCTTCCTGGCTTGTAGGGATCTGAACTAATGACCATAAGGTCTCTTCCAGTCCCGCGTCTCAGACAAGCGAAAGAGGAAGTTTTCATATAGCAGCTAATGAAGCACCAACAAGATCTATCTTTATCCTTCACCAAGGGCAACAGCTTAGTAGCTCAAGCAGATAACATTTATTCTGCAGTCCAGACAGCTTTTAAACAAATAAAAGGTTTGAAAATATAATGTTATTGGTTGACAAAATTATGAACTTCAAAAGCTTTGTATAAAAGAACAACAGTTTGCATTTAGTCACCTAATGTTGATGGTGTGATACGTTTAGCTTTCTTCATAATTCAAGGCAGTACATGTTTTTGCTGTTAAGGATATTGTTAATTTGAAATCTAATCATTTGGAGAGAAGTCGTAAGTGCTTTCAAGTGTTTTCACAGTCACATTTCCGTAGTCTTACAAAATATTCAGAAGCCTCCCCTCCAGAAGATCCACACAAACAACAGGAGAATACTATGAATAGATTGGACCAGAACGTACCGCACCATGGTGGCACTTCTCCTATACACAAATGAAGCTGGTAAGAGATGACAAAGTGACATTTTGTCTTACAGACATAATTATTTGCTACCTGTAACAATACCACATATCATTCTTAATAAGCAATCTGAATACTCGAGTGCACTGCATGACCCTAACTGCAGTCAGAGAACACCAGGGTCTCCGACAAAGACGTGCAAAGGACTATAGCCTCCTCATGCCCAGCTCCTTCTCTCCCCCCAGCCAAATGGGTCTAATAGCCACTTAGTGATTACTCACCTGGGGGTGGCCATCAGCATGTATTCCCCACCCCAGATGCTCAAGCTCACAGCTAGATCCATGGTGGCACGCTTTTGTCACTCTATCACTGTGCCACATAGCTAAGTGGCTGCAAAAGAAGAAAAAGCTTCATGCTGTGTGATATTTCTGCTGATGACAAACCTTTAAAAATTTAAAGCACGTGAATAAAAGCTTTTGTGGTCAGACAGACGGACCATATGCTAGCAATTACATTCTATACGGGCAATATGGTTGATCGTCAGCTACCAGAATATGAATGGAGTCTTTCTGACTTTTAGAAACTTAGCTGGAGCTCCACACGCTTCTGCAAGACTCGGCGGCCGCAGCACCCTAACAGGTCTCCGAGAAGAGGGATTCCCCTCGATGGGCCACCGCGCAAAGGCAGGGCTGTAAGCGCACATCTCCCCGAAGGGAAAGCTCTATTGTGCAACACTTCCCGCAGCACAGCCTCGAGCTGCGTCCCAGGGCTTTCCCATCCTGCACACCCTCTTGTAAGTCTTCACATCCTTTGGTCTAGAGTTTCAAAGCATGCCGTCCCAGCCCAGAGCTCGGTTTTTCCTCTTGTCCAGCTGGCTCCATGCTCCGCTCCCTAGTGTAGGAAGTCAAGACACGAGCCAATTGCAAACACAAAACAAATCCTTTCCAAGCTCCTACTTGCTTTAATCTCTCACTTATTGCAGCAGCCCTGGACTTACAGATGTTACTTGCACAGAAAAAAAGAGTTGGGGTTTTTTTTTGTTTACATGTATTTCAAATAGCCAACCTCCCATGTTTTCCACACATAATTAACTGTCATTTCTGTCCCCCATTCAGACCACACTGCTTCACTAAAGCACATCATTAACAAAAGTGTCAGTTGACTAAATTGACATGCTCCAAATGCCACTTAATCCACAGAAAACAAATCTGGTAATAAAACTGCATCTACTAACAGGTCACTAAAGACTAAGCTAAATTCATGGGCAAGCTTCACCCTGAATACACACACTGTCGTTTCACACACAGACACATTGGTGTCACCCAGATGTTGCTATGTTTGTGGCACTTGTTAAGACAATAGTGACATCTGAAATACATGTACTGAATCTGCCCATTCATAAACACAGACATAAAACTCCCAGGCACTGGCTCAGCTCATGTTTTGATTCCCAGCATATAGCTTGTATCTGTTTTAACTTAACTCTGTGTTTCACTGTGCGGTTGATAAATAAGACATGGCACAGCATGACTAAAAGCTTAATTCCACCCTCCCGTAGCACACACCATCTCCCTAGCATTAAAACAGGTCCCATACAAAGCCACAGAAGAACTTCATAGTCATGGCCAAGAGGGGTCTAACAGGGAAAGGCACCATTTTTCACACAAGAGCCTTGAGCCAGAAACACCGAATCCCACCAGAAAGCTTTCTCATTACATCACAAAGTTGACATTTGAAATCCTGTACACAAAAGTGAAATCATTTCCTCTTCATTTCCTGAAGACAGGGGTTGGGGGGGGGGGGGGGGGGCCCTCCGAAGGAGAATTTCCTTC
>NW_008825271.1:6130033-6171311 GCF_000699105.1 Pygoscelis adeliae
GGGGGGGGGGGGAAGTCTCGCCGAAGGAAGTATTCCTCTTGTAATTACAGTTTGGATTCATCTGAGTTTTGCAGAAACATAGGGCCCTTGGTTTGCAGATATGTCATTAGCCGTGATTACTTGGAAGGTCCTGTGAAACTGAAAAATGAGATAGTCAAACTCCTGAGTACAGAAATAATTGCTTTTATGTTGGATTGCTTTGAGTAATTTCAGAGGAAGGTAGACTCTGATAAACTCTATTCCTTATCATATTTCCAAATGTGTGATGTTACAGTTCATTTAAGGTCCCCTTCCTTATCTATGCCTTCCCTCAATACCACTCAAACTTAAAAACTCATTTCACCTCTCTTCTTATACCAAACAGTCATCGCTATTGTTGCTGCTGTAGAGAAACTAGAGTCTGTATGGAAGCAAAATATGCAAAAATGTAGGAAACCCTGACTCTATAACTTGAATTCCCTCAACTCCACTGCACATTTTTTGGACTTGAACACTTCCCCAGCAGAACTCTGCATGCATGCAAGTCAGTTTTGTGGCTCACATCTAAAGTTAAATTGTTCCTCCCCATCTGAGCAAAGAGCAGCCATACTATCCCAGCTGTAAACAGAAGACATTTTGGTACCTACCATACAGGCAAATAAGCCTGGCAAAAGTTTCATTATTTTCAAGAACAGAGTAATCACTGAAAATTTCCTGGAGTAGCAAAGAGACAGAGCAATTAGAGACAGCCCAGGCAGTTGACCAACACACTTCAGACTTTCCAACTATTTGCGAAAGCTTTCTGAGCAAACTTTGGTGGTTTTTATTTTTCCCTAGAAATCAGAGTAATCCATTTCCTGAAAACACAAAACAAACACAACACCAACACAAATAATATGGGGATAAGAGAGAAAGATGAAATTGCTGATGGATGTTGCTGGTAAAACTTCCATGAGAGCCTACCTTCTGCTCTCTTCAAATGATCTTTACCACGCTGGGACCATTTGTTAGCCTGCAGCCGCTGCCAAACTGCAAGATGATACCCCTGACAGCAACACAACTCATTACACACTGATTTATGGAATGAGAGCTCAGAGGGGCCCAGCACACAATCTGGGGGAAAAAAAAAACCAAAACCCAAAACAAACACCACCATATCCATCCACAGAGGTGACATTTAACAGGTTTATGCATTTTATAGTAGCCTTAAGTGTGCCTCTAAAAAAGGCAGGGAGGATGTACTTATTCAGAAGGAAAACTCACTACTTCTTTCTCCCAGTCCACTTTATTATATAGCAGCCCGTAGCAAGTGCTCTGTTCAAAGACTGGCAGCACTCTCCAAGAGAACAACGTTTGGGCACAGGTGCACCCAGGGAGAGACACTAACACATCTCAAGAACACCTTGCAGAAAGAGCCAAAACACTTAGCTTCATGCTGTGAAGATTTTACACTAGGCAAATATTCCGGTCACAGCAGAAAACACTCCTTTTATCTTCTCCCCTTCTTCCCTGCAGGCTCACAGACTCGGCGACCAACTCTTCCTTCTTTGCAGCCAGAGCTGTTCCCCATGCAAGGTCACCTCACCTTCGGCTGCAAACACTAGGGACAGTTAGGGACGTGCAGGAGGCCAACAAGAGCTTGGGCTCAGTGCAGGGCATTAAAGGTGCCTCCTAGTCTTTCTTTTTCTCCCACTGCCTCCTCATCTCAGGTTGAGGTCTGCCAAGGTGTTTTACCCTACAAGCCTTGTAGAAGCATGGCATCTTGCAATCCCCAGCATGGACCTGTTAAGTCCCAGCTGGGCATATGGAACGTGCACTACAGCAGAGCTGTGATGGCATCTCTTCGTGTCACGGCGCCAGTGGCCCTTTGGACCCCTTCTACCACGGGAAGGGTTTTGCTGCCTTGCCTACTGCTCAAACATTTCCCAAGCAACTGTCACAAGAAATAGCAAGGGACTTTTGACATCCTCAGCATCGCACACAGACAAGAAGCCTGTTTGCTCTTCCAGGAAAGCCACAAGGAGCCAAGACAAGAGGGGCCAAAATGCCTGCACAGACATGAACAGCAGGCACCCAAGCACCCCTCACTGCCAAAACAGACAGCTGTTTCTTTCCCTGTTAAGTTTCCAAAGACAAACTCTGACTGTCCATAAAGGGTTTGGTGCCCCTGAGCCCACCCCTGACACAAACTCCCTCCTGGAGCTTCCAGAAGCCCCATGTAAGGGCAATTTCACAACGCTTTATTGAAGCGAGGTGGTATAGATCAGACAAGAATGCTAAATGAGGTAACACCCAACATGCCAATCCATCCTTTAAAAACAAACACCCACATGTGTGTTTCTGGGTATTAGTTACTCATATAAAGTACTGGTTTTATCTAATACTTTGCCCAGGAGTTTAAATTGAACTGCAGTCCATGAAAATTATGAACATGGAGGTGGTGGTGGGGAAGCAAACAAAGCAAGATGACAACTTTATGTTTTAAAAAGCATGCTATCAATTTGGGAGGGAAAAATACACACTTCATTTTGTCCAAACCGATGGAGTAAGTAGCAGCAAATGCAATTTATTTTCAGTATGTCACACACTGAGTGCATACAACTCTGCCTAAGAACCTTCCCCCTCCCCTACTCCAACTGGTTAGGAACCTTCTACCAAAGAAGTTAAAATGAAAATTAAATCTTTAAACAGCTTGTGTTTACAGGAAAGAATGGTGTCAATGAAAACAAGTCCAATTAGTCGATCATATTGAATTGATTATAAAAACAACATACAAAAGCTCTATTTTAATGTTATTTAAAGTGACAATATTTAAACATTTTGTTATAGAACGAATAAAATCTTGTCATGTTATTATTCCATAGTATTACAACAGTGACAATCAATAGATTAATACACACTAATTACAACACTTGACTACAGCACATTGACTAGGAAGGGGGAAAAAAGAATGATCAAATCACAGTTAAGAAGAAATGAGGAGGATTTACAGCTCTCTAACAGCAGTGTTACGAACCACACATTAACTCTCAGACAGATGTTTCCCCATGTAAACAAAGAGCTCAGTGACAAGACCTCTAAGACTTTTTTTTTTTTAACACCACGGAGCTGTACTGTTGCAGTTTGCAGCATCAGGCAGGCAGCCAGGCATGTACAAAACCACACGCACACACTTTAAAAACGTGAAACACTTTCTCCTAAGCGATGCCACAGTAATCAACGCTTGGTTCAAAGTGGTGCAATTAAAAAAAATGTTCAGACTTTTAAACTAAAAAAAAGTTAACTTATTTTTTATTTGCACATGCTAAAAGATGATCAGCCAAGCAGTGTCCTGCAAGCAGATCTTTTTTATCTTTCCACGTGGTGACCACGGTCAAAAATTACTAAAATCCTGAGATTTTGAAGCTGACCTTTATACTAGCTGCAAACTTCGTATCTGAAAGGGGATGAGGGTAGACAGGGAAAAGGACATAGTGAAAACAAGATGTGCAAAGCCTCTACAATTCCTGGAGTGTACTGTCACTGCAGCAACAGCCTGGGTGGTATTAAAATGTTCCAGCTAACCTACTGCAGATTGCAAATCTCGTTTAGCACTGAAATGCATTTGGTCTTCTCTCCAGGTACCTATTACTGTGCTGCTTATGATAACACAACACTTGAGAAAGGCTGACAGACACCCTTTAATTAAAAGGGATTGAAAAGGTACCTAAGGCAGCACAGTTGGCCACAGAAAAAAAAAAAAATTAAAAAAAAATCAGTGCTTTCCTTCATCAGTTTGGAGCACTTCTATATAAAGGACATGGATAGTCTCTTCCCCTGCTTTAATTTAACTGAAGCTAGTTCACTTTTGGTTTGCCAGGAGCTGCTCAGAAGTCAGTCCTACCACGCTACAATCCTTCCCACACCAGTTCCTCAGCCAGAAGCTATGAAAAAAATAATCAACTTTCTTCTCTTTAGACATCGCCAACAGTCATCTCTCTTGACACACTTCTGCCTTTTTTGGCATAACGCTTGGAAGTTGCATCACCCTTTCAACTCCGCATTTAAAAGGCATCACCACACTCAACACTGATGCTTTGGAAACCTGACCTCCTCACTGCTGAGAAATAAATACCACTTTGGATTGCCTTTCCCTCCCTTCCCCAAGCTGACGATGAAGTCTCGTGACTGCCACTTCAAGAGATGCACTGCAAAGTTGAAGTTCAAATTTATGACAGAGGGTATCACGATTACCACTTTACGTAAACAGTGCATCGGTGTGCTGAGCTGATGAACTCGGATGTGTAATCTAATTTCGAAAGGAAATTCTGCTGTCTGACATTGCTTTTTTAATAGTGATACCTGTTCTTCCACTCCCTGTGTGCAAGTCCTACAAGGTCACCCAGAGAGGCTGATCAATGTAACACAGCAGTCCAGGCAGCGTCCCCCCTCCTCGCCCCAACGGTATTTCACATGAGAGCAGCGATGCGATGCTTTGCCTAAGTACTCCTATGATTTTCTGGAGCAGATTCAGAAACCACAAAGCTTTGCAGCCAGATCTCAAAGAAAAAAGAAAGAAAAAAAGAAAAGAAAAAAACCTCTTAGGAGAAAAAAAAAAAAGCTGTGAAGTTCAGCTGGGTGAGGAGGACAGCCACATTTCCAGTGCACTGCTCAGACCCAGGGGGTCAATGCTGAAGTCTGAATGCCAGGAACGGGGTTGGGTGGGCCGGATGCAAGGGCTTGGGTTACACAGGTCAGGCTTGATGATTAACAGTCCCCTTGACCTAAAGTTGATAAACCACATTAACTAAGCAAGATTTTATAAATTAAACATATGCATAGAGCAGTAACAGAGGATCTTCTGAACCTTGACTTGAAAGTTCTTTCCTAAAGGGAATAGTAAATATTTTTAGAACTACATTTGCAAAAGACAGATGCTATCCAGAATTGTGTTATTAAGCCTTAAGAGTTTAAGTGTCTCACCGTAGGAGGGATGAGGTACAAAAGAGCAGGAAAAGAGCCATTTCCAACGCAGAGGGTGTAATTGTGCCTCTGACCACCTTTGCATTAAGGTCTCAAGGTTACCCGGGTTGAGTTTTGGCTAGCAGATAACAGTCAGGGTATATAAACAAAGTAACTGTGATTTCTAATGCCTGCATAAGTATAATCTTACTATCTAGTATTTACTATATCTAATGCATTTTAAATACATATACACCATATACAGATGGATATACTAGATATATACACACTATATACAACAGTATACATAATTTATACATAATACAATTATATAGTATTTACTTCTAGGCAGCGGCTACAGAGAAAGTCTACTATTTCAGTAATGCTTTGGATACAAGTGGAATATTCACTACAGGGAAAATGCAATGAAAAATAAATGCTTTTGGACCATTTGAAAAATCATCCCTTTATCTTGCTGACACGGTGATAGGTGACACTGTCATTTATAAAGTTAAACAGTCTGATTTGGAGGTGTCATGCTTCACTTCTACAGCATGAGCCATTTGTTAGGGAGATAATGCATCAACTATTCTTCAGGAAAAAAAAAAACTACATTAAGCTAATTTTAAATCCAACAGCTTTGTTACTTCACTTGAATCCTTAATCACACTGCCTTTCAAGCAAATGCTCCTGGCTCTTCATTTCTCCTCTCTCCTAGCATTCTGATATTGCAACTTTTTTCAAATGGTTTCAGGACTGGTGGGATGCTGGTGTGCTACCGCAGCCCTGGATGTCCCACCTTGGTGGTGTTCAGCAGCAGCTTCACTCCAAAGATACTGCACATGCACTTGCTTGTTATTCACTGCAAAGGTCGGGAGCACACCCAGATTTCTCATGGCATGGTAGGTCTCTGCTGTTTTCCATTACTACAGTTTCCCACACATAGGTCTCATTTTTTTCCCGTTAGTATAATTAGGAGGCCCTGCGCCTGTTATGCATGGAACAGGGTGCGTGATCTCCAAGCACCCAAGCACGTGCAGCGGGTCCCCCTGCCCGCCGGGTGCTCATGGTGAGAGGAGAGCGCAAAAGATGGTCCCAACTGCAGACCTAAGCCCAGGGAAGCAAAGTAACAATGAACAAGTGCTGCTCAGGATGAAACCCTCCTACGTAACCTGCCTTGCTTCCACCATCGCAGGCTTTTCGCTAAAAACAGAGGTTCATGTATTTGAAGTTCCTAGTCTTTTCCTGCGCTGAGGGTTTCCCACCGACTGCGTGTTTCTGCACCCGGGCGCAGGGCACACGTGGAAGCTCTGAACCTGTGTGGGGGTGTCCGAGAGGGGCACCTCTGAACTCAAACCATTCGATCCCTGCCACACTTTAAAAAGCAAAGTACGGTGACTGACTCCTAAAGGGCGAAGCTTTCAACATAAGGAGAAACTGAGGCGATACTGAAATGAGCATTGCTTCTATGTCATCTTTACCCATCACATATCAAAGCCTCACCGCCTGAAGTGGGGTGGAGATATGTATTTTTAACAAATACCACCATCCCAATTTTCATAATCCAGACTACGCCCTCCGGTTCTCCAACAGCTGACAGCAATTTAGGAAAGTCAGGTTTCCCCAAGTCCTGAGCAGGGACATGCTTCTCCCTCCCTCCCCCGTGCCTTCAAGGCCTTTTTATGGACACCACCGTGGAGCAAGCTGAGCACATATCAAAACTGCCCTTTTGAAATAAAGGAAGGAGAAACCAAGAGTCAAGCCGTGCATTTCCAGCCCAAGGAAGAGACGAACAGCCTAAGCAGCTCCCTCCTCCTTTCCAAACCCGTTACTGAACGCCCGTCCCCTTGCTGGCTGCAGCGGCTGGGCACCCAGCCCTCGGCACCCCTGCCCCAAAGCAGGGAGGCGAAATTCCCAGCTCAGCAGCTCGCCCGGTGATGATGCTTCTCCTGGGTGCTGCTACGGTGAACCAGGCTGACTGCTGACTCCGGGTCACACTCCCCTTCCCTGCCTCTCAGGCTGCCGCCTGCCCTGCTCTGCGCTCCAGGTGCCTCCACAGACAATTAGCAACTTGTTTTATTTAGCAACTAGTTGCTTGCCTTCTTTTTCTTTATTTAAATGCGTCTGCCAAGACATCTGCCAAAGAGTGGAGGTGCCCAAGCCAGCTCGCTCCAGGACACGCTTGGGGTCAGACGACGAGGCATCCGTCCACAGTCTGTGCCACCTTACTCTATGCCATTTACAGCCATTTTGTAAAAATAACTGATCTTGCCACTTTTAAAGCTTGGGCTGTTCATTCTTCATTAAATACACCTCTCCTTGGAAAAAACATTTACTCTAGCGGGAACACCATGCATTTATTACTGGCACAGACAGCAGCCCATAATGTTGACAAATGCTATAATGATTGGTAAAACGCTTACTGGTATAGCAGGCTTTGGGCTTAATTTCTGACACGCTGACAGCACATGGTGATAAATATTATTTTTATTTGCACTTGAGCAGTAACAGCACACACAAGTGGCCTATCGGTGCGCAGGTAATGTCAGCTGTAGCTCGAGGATACTCCAGGTCACACACCACCTTCCAATTTCTTACATCTTTTGTCTGGGCCAAGCTTCAAAGGAGACAGTGGAAATTCACAGCATCGCTTTCCCACGCACTACGTGTGGCGAACCCCAGCAGCGCAGACGGTGGGGAATTCAAGCGAGTCGCAACACATTTTTTTTTTTTTTTTCTATGAACACAATGATTCACCCAATCCAGGACTGCTCAGGGGAGCGTGCTGCTTTTGAGGAGGAAAGTTCCTTATTTTATTAAGGGAAGAATTTCTGGCAAATGACAGGACAGAGGGAGGCGTGCTCATTCCTCTGGCACACAAGGGGAAAGGATCCAACTCTGCCGTGCCCGGCTGAAATCGGGAACTCGAGCCCAGGCATCCGGCCGTGCAGGTGAACACCCTCAGCAGGGGTCACCAACCACTCCGTAACGAGCTGCTCTCATGCCCTTTCCCCTCTTGGTCCAAACATTTCAGGTTTGGCATAATCCTGACATGGAACAGGGGCTTTCCTGAGGTATGAAAAAAAAAACTTCTCTAGATTAAACAACAACAACAAAGTAATTTCTTATTTTGCTGTTGCCCGTAATCTAATCGCCACAGCAGCACATTCAAACTCATCCTTCTGGGTTTATCAAGACCACAGCCTACATGTACCTGGTGAAATTATCCCTTCTCAGAGGCAAATACATGCTCTCCCCCGCAGCAGAACACGGGAAGGGGAGGAGACCTGTGCCATGGGAGATCCGTCCCTGCAGCCAACTCAGCTACCCCTTCCGATGGGACAGGAGGATTACTGCTCAGCAAGACAAGGGGAAAACCCACCTGGATTTATATTTTATTTATGCCCACATAGGTAGTTACACAAAAAGCTATTTCAGATGAAGGTCTGCAAGTGGGTAAACCTATAACGTTGCTGTACAGTAAAGAAAAACAGATTTCCTCACGCAACACTGGCTCAGAACGGAGAGCTATCTTTGCGTGGGTAATTCATAACAGGTCTACATTTCAACAGCAAGCAGCAAACAAATGATTCTGCCATTTTCCCCACAAAGTTTTAGTAGTATGATAAATAAGTTCAAAGTATTTTCTAGGCTTTCTCAAGCTGCTTCCCACTATCTCCGAGTGTGCACCCCAGGAAGTTAGCATATATATATAGAATCATAGAATATCTCAAATTGGAAGGGACCCATACGGATCATATATAGTTAGCACTTGTGAATGTCTGCTTTCACATTTACAGCTAACTCAGATTGAACGGCATCCACTGCAAGCCATGGCAAGACTGGGAACCCAAGCCCTGGGAATTTGGCTACAGTCTCGAGTATCTCTGCCAAAAAGGACCAGGATACTGTTATGGATGACAAGAAGAACGGGGTGCACAGGGAAAGGCAGGCAGCCACTTCTTCATCTCCTCTCTACTTTTTCCTGGGTCAGTCTTGGAATTCAGAGAAGTAGAAAATAACAGCAGTAACCAAACACTGTGAAAAGCCAGAGCCCAGGAGAAGCAGAGCTATGTTCCCCTGAAACGAGTGGGTATTAGTTTTCTGACAGTTTAAATATTGTATTCTGCTTACTGACTGTCAGTAAATTTACAAATAGTTGGCAGCTTGGCTTATGACCAGGACCCAAAGGAATGTCGACTGTAGCAATTTAATGGCCTGTTCCTATCAGCAACAGCAGCAACATTTAAAATACTTCTCATTGCTAGTGAATTTATCTTAAAAAAAACCCCAACAGCAGAAGAGATGCTAGTTTTACATTTTTCACCCTGCTGAGGCCTCATATTAGACCATTATTCATTCCACACACCCCCAGCTACTTCTCCAAAGCTTTGAATTTTGCTTCGTTCCAACTGCTAGGATTGCAAACTCAGTGATTAAAATAGACATCTTCTGGCTTTTTAAACAAAAAAATCCCTCACTCCCTAACAAAGGCTTTATCCAGTATTTAAGCAGTGATGAGTCAGTGATGCTGCTACACCAAACACACTAAGACTGGACATTCTTCTTAAAGTTTCCAAATTTCTTGGTGCCAGAACAGAAAATACGCAGACAGATAAAAGCCTTAAGAGAGACCTGTGTTTTGAACACTTACAGGGCTTGCAATACTCCAGACTCTCATTTAACAGCCTTGTATCGCACAGCATGTTTTTGCTGCAAAAAAATACTGCAGCTCCCATCCAAGAGGTGGTGGCTTTGTGCCTCGCGTGGTCACACCGTCCCCCTTTCCCATCCCCTCATAAGTGGAGCAGCACAAGGACGAGCCTGAGCTTACAGAGCTGTGCTGAAACCGCTCCACTGCCCACAGCCAGAGAGATGTGCTGGCACAGTCGGGCTGCTCAGGGCCATGTTTTTCCATCGGCGGCCACGCAGGCGAGATGTGAGATCAGGCTCTCTCCCTGGATGAGCTCCATCCTGAAAATTTTCACCAATAACACTGATGAAGTGGATAATTTAAGTGACATTTCTATCCTGTCCAAGCACGGTCAGTTAGCCAACACCAAAGAGCTTTTGCCAGCACCTGCTTTGCTCCAGCACCGTGATGCACCTCCCCCAGCAAAGAGCTCCAAGCACCGGTTGCACCTATGCAAGGAGAGCGTCCCAATGAAACCGCACACTCCAGCTACATGAAGCAGGATCTGGTGAAATATTTCTTTTACCATGGTTTCCTCCATCTCAACCTGCTTACCATGAGTTTCTGAAACTAAAGACTGCACTAGACAGGCTAAGATACGCAGTTCACTGCGAAGAAATAAATCTACAGAAAGGGTCACAGTTAGTTAAACTAATCAAGAGATCGCACAGGGTGAACTGAGTGTGGGAAATGCATTAAAAAGGAAATGGTATCAAAATAAATTCAGGATGCCCGTCTAGGAATGTGAACTGTTGCTTTCCATGCAATTATATAGGAGACAAATCATAGCTCTGGCTAAAAATTTAAACCTCTCTATAAGCAATAGGGGAGGAAAAGCAGGGTATCCAAACTAAAAGGCTCTCATGTCATTAAATGTAATCACTAAGCAACTATTAGCCAGCCTGAAAAGAAGATGAAAGGATAATGGAGGGAGATATGGGCTGGCAATCACAGTGGAAGTGAAGTAAGTGAAATAGTCCGTATTTGTTTTTATTAAACTTCCACAGATATTAATAGCCAGATTGTTCTGAGGGGGAGGAAGGGAGGAAAAAAAAAAATAGTAGCAGCCAAAGCACTGGAATTTGTCTTGGGTTCCCCAAAGAGTCCTTCCCCACAGTCCCAGAGACAAGGACAGACTCATGGCCACCCCAGCTCCGGACCATGGGATGGCATCTCTGGGCATGCAAATCACACAACTGAGTGGGAGACTTTTGCTTATATGGTCGTTTTGGACCCAGTTATGAAAGGAGCAATAGCATCAGAAGAATTTCATAGCAACGGCAACAATGAAAACAAAACTTGCTTTGCATAGGTCCAGATTTTAAGGACATAGCCATCTCTGTGAGCAAAGCTCAAAGAAGTCGGCTGCTATCATTATCATCCTTTCATAGACAGGGGAGCTGAAGCACGGAGAAGTGGAACGACTCGCTGAGACCATCCTGGAGGCCAACGTTTGGAGTCCCCCTCCCACCAGACCACCCTGTTTCCCCCACAGCTCCTCCCCACAACTGAAGGATTCCTCAGGATTTCATACAACTGCTTCCCAGCCTCAAATACTTACAAACGTGGCGTCAACAGTCCACTGACTTCAATAAAAATATGCAAGATACCCTATCTATCTTGCTGCCTCCGAGAAAACTGAAATAATGCTTGTTTTTAAAGCACCACGTCACTGTATTTAAGAATTAGCATTACACAGCTGTATCCAAGATGAGATATGCAGGACAGTTACACGCTACAAAGCACTATTAGACAACTACTCGCAGCAGAAAGTGGAGCATCCGTTGATACTACAGTACTCCTTTTAAAGCTGCCTAGTAAAAACCCAGCGGTATATCTGAGTCAACACCAATATTCTTCCCAAGAAGAACAACATCTCCAGAATTCATGGATAACGTGCCAGCTGACACCATTCTAGCTGTAAAGCACAGTAGGGTTCATTTTTAAAATGTTATAAGATAACCCACTTGGGGAGCAAGGTGACTACATGAGAAATATGCATTTCAGAACATCTACCTTTCCTTACAAAAATAATCTATATTATGTTTCAAAAAAACCTCCCTGTTTGAAACATTTGGCGAAGGACCCAGAAGAGATGTTTCCAGGAGCACTTCCTTAAGACCACATTAGAGGACTGCTTGGACTGATGCCTCAAAACACTAGTGCAATTTCCGTCAGTGCCTCTGGGCCAGTTGGAGGTGGCTCAACAGAGGTTCCCCTCCACCCCTGCCATGCTAAAATCCCAGTACAAAGTGGGATTAGTACTAGGATAAAAATACATATCAAAAGACAAAGATGGAGCTCTCCAGGACAAAGCTGGTCGTCTTTGCTACATGCTGGTTACTGCCTAGGATGACAAAAACACAAATCCTCGACTGCCCTCACAAAATCGTACCACTGTTCTATATTTCCCCTTTCAATAGCTATACAGAGGAGCCATCAAATAAATAAACCGAAGAAAACGCTGGTGCTATTTGTAACTCTTCTCTGACGTTTGCTATTCTGAGTTGAATAGCAAGTGACAGCTATAAAAAACAAAGTAATATTTGGATAAGCAAATGTATACTAGATAAAATGCTAGGAAGACAGGAACTAAGGTTACACTGCCAGTATGGCATACGCTCCGATGGCGCGCTGTCAGCTCAGGACTCGGGAATCATATGCATCTTTTCTGCAGCGGTATTAGCAAAAGCATACAGTCATTCAACTCTATTACCCTGTAAAAGATATTGCTTCCCCACGGAAACCTCTGTTACTTGTCCAGGGCACAACAAACACACACGGATGATGAAGACATCTGCAGATGATGTTTGAAAGACATGGCTAAAACTTGGGGGAAGAGTAAAATTGGATTTTTATCACTCGGCGATCTGAACTCTGTTACAGACCTTTTATTAATGGCACAGAAATGGATTTTGTTTGGATGCATCATATTCTTAGACAGAACACGTTAAAGCTTTAAGCAGAAATAAAATGACCCGGTAATCTCATGACTGCATTGCTTCATAAAGTAATGGTAACAGGGCAATCCGGCAGCCGAGCCGCTTCGTGTCACAGCGACCACCACGTACCCACACACAGACACGCATCGCTTCGGACAACCGCAACTCAGATCCTGAGACTTCTTCTCTCTGCCCTCCCAGCATCAGTCTCCTTCATTAATGCCTAGTGCCCCTTCTTAGGAAATCTGACCAGTACCTAGAAAATGTATTTTCATTTTCCTGCTGGAGTACATATCACGCCAGTTGGAAAAAGATATTTTATTTTATTGCCAGGTTAAAGAGGAAAGAAAAAAAGAAAAATCAGAAAGAAAAAAGGTGGATCCCCAGTGAAGCACTCCAGAAAATGAACCTAGTTATTCTGTTACATTTGGCAGTTGTTAGAATTCACAACAGCACATACGGTAATAAACACATTTACTTTAACTACTTAAACTTATTTCTGGCTGGTTTTAAGTCCTGCCTCAGAATTCACAAGTCATTTGCAAGCAAAAGGACCAGACCTTAATTCTTGTATATCACTACCTTCAGATTCCACTGAAAGTCACAATTTTAGAATTAATCTCAGAAGTAAGGGAACTTGCTACTGTTTCGGCCAGGCAGGAAACAGAGTAGGAGCTTAACTGCTAAATAAATTATTCTTTACAACAATTAGAAATGAAATTAAGTCTTTCTGGAATCCCACTGCACCCCTGGCAACACGCCCCAGGCTCTGCTGCCAGCTGAACTACACGCAGCAAGCCAGATTTACCAGAACAAAACCTGATCGGATACTGAATTAGGAGTATACTCCAAATAACCAAGAGCTTTTTTCAGCCTTCATATGAACATTACAGTCATACGCATTTTGCAGCCATCAGTTTTGGCACGACTAATTCCATTTTCTTTTAATGACTTATTGGGGGGGCTTTCTCTTGGAGCAGCAGTCAGTGGAAATAAAGAATGACCTCCTTTCACAAGATCAGAGACATATTTGCACATAAACAGCTGAAGAGAACTGGACTCAACAGTCTGCAGATGCCCATGATATAATAAGAACAAATAAAAAGCTTATGACACTGTAACTCTGCTCCACCAAAAACATAAATCCTGCTGGAAGCATTGGAGTCAGATGGCCTTTGAAATCGCTCACAGGTTCTAAATTTCCTGGCAATGGACTGCAGGGCTGGTATTAAAACACAAAAACCTTCTGCCAAACAAATACTGAGGCAATAAATAGCGATAGTAAAGCAGAGACAGGCAGACATTTGAATCCATTGGTCAAGAAAATTGGTATCTCAAGACAGGGCGCAGATCTGTTTACTGGACCTGATCGAGCGAGTGCAGCAGATACCTAATGCTGGAGGCACCCTGCGGCACCCTTCTCCCCCCGTCCCCGCTTCCTCCGCCGGGCAGCATCGCTCTGCCTGGGAACAGGGAGCAGGAGGCGGCAGAAACCGCAGGAAGAGGGCTCTGATTCAGCGCACAGGGACACCACCGTAAAAAAAGCCAAAAAACTGAGGGGACGTTTAATCACTAGCAACAGTCAAGTTAAGGACAACTCTGCTGACCTGGCTTTATGAAGAGGGAGCCAGGCTCCCCCGGGTTTCGGCAGCATTTGCCGTTTGCTTCGGCCCCCCCTGTGCTGTGGGCAGGTGAGTGCCCAGCGGACAGCGGGAGGGCCCCCAGGGTACAAAGGGGACAGGCAGAAACCAGCCCTGCTGCCAGCCCTGCCAGCAGCCCCTGTGCAAGCAAAAACCTTGCTGAAGACCCCATATCCGAGCCTCTACGTTCAGTGGAGAAGATTGAGATGTGCTGAGTCCCATCAACACCGAGCTGGAGGGAGAAGGGGGGGGATCAAGTCATTGCCGAAAAACAAAACACTTACACTAAATCCCCATGTCAGCAACCAACTCTAGGCACTTTTTTTTTTTAATCTGTTTCTACATCTAAGCACCTCATCTCTAAAAACCATGACTAAGTTCTCACTCCCTCATCCAACTATATGCGCCCTCTCAACACTTTTAATAGCAAAGTGATATAGATTGGATCAAACACAGCGCTTCCATTAAGCCATAATATAACAAGTATCACTCCACGAGCCTTTAGTATTCACGGGCAGGCGCTTCCCACATGAACTACAGCTACACCATCATTTAGCCGGCAATTACTTTCAAAACAGGCCACAGCACAAATAAATGTGATTATATAAATGCTAATACAAAGAAAAGATAGCCCTTAGTATGAACCCAACGATGAACACAAAAGCACAACTAGAAAAATATTTTCTTAAGCACATTCTCAGTAATCCTACAAAACGCGTGCAGTATCCCTATATTGAAGGATGAATCAGGCCGCAGGCTTATAACACTTCCCAACGTTACTCAGCTGTAAAATGAAGGATTCATTTTACAATCAGAACTGGACGGAATTCAAAGCGAGGGGTTATTAAAACCTGAAAGCCTCTAAGTTTTTCTCCTCTTAAGGAACGTGAGCAATATGCGCTTTCTTTTTTGTTGAATGCATTTAACAAAAAAATCCATCTAGTCTTTTTCTTTTTTTTTTTTAAATACATAATATTCCTCACCACTGACATTTTTCCTTAGGAAAAAAGCATAAAATATACAGTCCTTCATCATTTCAGTTTGGGTTTTTTTTTCCCCCACAAGTGGAGGGGGGCAGTTCTTACTGTGAAATCTTTTCTGCGGAGACATCGCAGTCTCCGACCATCTGATCTTCTCCCCTCACCAGCTAAGCCACATTAGCTTTGGTGAACACACACGGAGGTGGCAACCCAGAAGTGCTCATTAAATCACTCCGTTAATTCTCAAGGTGACACCGAGCCGGGACCAGAACAATGACTCAGTATGGCACTGTGGTCACTCAAAGAAATTAGAGACATTTTACACATCCAGGTCTAATCTCCTATCAGTATTTATAGGTAACAGATTCATATGGATTTATAGCCTCGAGGGATCCCGAGATGATCTATTCCCATTTCCCTGTGTAACACAGGCCACATCATATCAGTCAATTCCTCCCTGGCTTCTGCTTTAACTAGAGCATTTCCCTATACATCAGTCCTTGATTTAACGCCTTCCACGACAGGGAACCCGCTGGGTAACCCTGGATGAATTGCTTCAGCGGAGAATTATCCACCCTGTTAAAAAAAGTGTATTCTTTTTCCTGACAATGTAGTACTTGTAAAATTACAACAGAGCTTTAATAAAATGGCCTTTTTAAATCTGTAGCTATTGAAGAATGGACAAATAAGAACATAATCTCCCATTTTTATATACTTGAACAAAAAGGACATAAAAGAAGGTACTACTGTATAGAAAAGACTTCCCGGAAGAAGAGATAGCGACACGTCCCAGATCACTCGCCCAGATGTAGCAGTTGGCTGTGAAAGACGACTATTTTAACATACTGTATCAAAGTCACCTTAGTTCAGCAAACAGTTAACAAAAATGCCCAGGACAACAAACCCTGGGCACAAGAATTAAGACACCTACAATGCTCTTGGCCTTTAAAAGAGTCTCCAGTTGGGATAACAACACACGGGCAACAAACACGCTCCTCCTTATAAAGAACGGGTCCTTCCTGCTAGACCCTGGATGGAGATCTTTATCTGCTTGGAGAACTTTCACATCCATCTTCATGTCTAAGCAAACCCCTAGAGAAGTGGGTTGTCGGTGCTTTCTTCCCCATATGTTTGCTCATGCTGTTTGACATAAGCAGGCCCATGGCGCAACCTGGGGTGTACCAGAGAGCGGTTAAAGCTCTCTGATAATGGCAGGGTGGTTGCCTCCAGGTCCCTTGACCGAAAAACTCATTGCTAGGAGATACACATTCACAAAACACATCTATTGCAACTGTGCGGGTGGGAAAGTTGTACTTAAAGATGATCATGGTATATGTAAGAAACCCTCCTTTGCAGAAGGCCTTATCCGAAGGCCACTCAGACCACTGAAAGAGCTCCACTTTACCATTAATAGATGAGTCGGGCTGCCCAGGCCCATCCTGCCTGGGTGAAGTGGGGATTAATTTTGACAAGCTTATGGTCTAATGATTCAAATCAAGTCGAACTAATGAGGCAACATTTAGAGTGATGAAAGCAAGTGGAGAATCTCTCTGTTTTAGATTCTTTTACAAAGCACCTCAGTGAGTAAAGAGTTACAAGTTCATTTTTCTGCATATGTCAAATGTTTGAAGACATAAAACAAGCCACACATGTATAAGCTTCTTCTGATGCACATAAAAAACACATCATACTTAACCTTGGCAAATAAAAATGATTGGGCCTGAGCCAGCATTTTTAAGACTTTCAGGATCAAACTCTTGAGTGCACTGCCTAGGTCATTTATAATAATAATTTAAAAAAGGAGGAGGAGGAGAGAAAAAAAGAAGAAAAAAAAAGCCTTTACTATTTTAAACAATTCTTTGTTGATTGCCCTGCAATGTGCAACAGCCCACATCCCTGCTGCAACCGTTCCTTCTCAATAATGGGAACACAAGCTTCAATCTAGGCTTATTTTAAAAAAGGGTGAGGTCTCAGACACCACCTCTATCACCAGCCTGAGCCAAACTCCTCAGGAGGTTGAGGCAAGCCTGTAGGAGGCGAGATGTCTGACCTCCACTTCAATGCTGGTTTGCACCCACAGTTCACCCACTCCTTGTCGTGGGCCGCAAGAAGACGCAAGTCCTGGCCAAGAAGCATCAACGTCTGAGAAACACAGCACCACCACAGTGTTCCTAGGACCTCGGGGTTCACAGCAAGCAATGTACCAACCTAGGACTTGGAGACCATGTCAGGAACGAAGCCTTTCGTGACTCCTGAGGCACAGTTTGGGAGCTAACAGCATTGATTTGGGCCATATGGTGTGAAAGCCCTCAGATGGTTGGAGATGATCTGGAAACTTGGGCTATTCCAAACCAAAAACCCACAGCCACACACTTTTTGCAAATGAGAGGGAAGACTTAAGCAGTGAAGACACTTAAGCAGCTCGTTGGTACAAGCTGATGGACAGGATTAACAAATAAATAAAAGAAGGTAAAGGGGGGGGGGGCGGGGGGGAGCATACATTTTTCAGGACTGATAAGCCTAAACAGCAGCAGTAGTTGAAATTAAGCAAAGAATGCCCTTTTCATCACCATCTTCTCCCATTTATAGTCAAAACTACTGTCAATTAACATATTTAAATGTATTTACTAAGACTGGTTTTGTGAGACTGTTCATGTCTTGCAGAGTGTTCTCCACCTGACTGCGCGGCACCCTGGCTTTTGGCACCATTCCCCCCCACAATATTTGGGCAAAGACAGGCCACGTCCCCCAAAACGGACACACAAACTTTTCCCCTGTCACTCTGGACATCAGCCAGAAGAAGCACTGGTGAAAGCAAAGAGTTCTACTCAGAGCTACCTTTCCTACCCAGCTTCACAGCATTTGACAAAATGGACAATAATCTCTCTTCCAGAGGAGAGAAAGTAAAAAGTTTTTTGGTTTTTTTTTTTTTTTTTTAAGGAATGACTTACACATAGCAAAAATCCTAATGGAGCAAAAGGTGTTACAGTTCAGAGGTGGTTCAGAGCTTCCCTACAGTTTTAAAGATATGAGTATCCTGTCAGTTATTAAAAGTCCCTCTGAGAGGCAAGTTGGCCTCTCTAAAAACCTTTGTCTTCAAAGCTTGATATTATTTTTAAATCCTAGCAAAGAATCCAGGCATGATGAATGCTCTCTCAACCCAGAATCCCTCTGATTATTATCAAAGGAATTGCTTAATATAAAGTCATTGCAACTGTAAAATGCCAAGTGTGCAATTAATATGCTGATACCAAAAAACTGAGTAATATAGCTGGTGAACATCCCAAACCTTCTGCCAACTTACTCATGGTGTGAATATGAAAAGAAAAACCCACCAAAGTTTGCTACACAGCTTTAAGCTGTCAACAGATTTTATCCTAAATAGTTTTTAAACCAAACCAAACAAAACGCATGGCCAGCTGCGCTCGACTCCAGGTTTACTGGCAGCCAATTAATGTTTTACTAATTCCAGAAAAAACTAACTCCTTCCTGATTGCTGTTAGGTTACAAGGCTGTAAAACACTCTGCATTGCTTTAAAGCAGGCGTCCCTCCTCAGCCCCGGGCAGGGATGCTGCAGCAGGCAAGGAGGAGGGTGCAGAGGAGCTCGGCACTTCCACCAGCGCTGCTGCGGGAGCGCCGAGCATCCATTGGAAAGGTCGAGTCTATTGATTGGGTGCACAGGGGTGCAGAGGAGGCCAGAAACCCCGGGTTCGCTCTTGTACCTGTTGGAAATTAGTCCGCAGAAAGCAAGCAGGGTAACAGGTTAACGAAATGCAAGCTGAGGAAATAAAACAAGGACGCAGATGACTGTGCCCCAAGGCCCTGGGGCCGGCTATGGTGGCTGGAGCCCCTTCCCCAGATAAGAGGGCTGCAGAGATGTTACTAGAGTTACGAAAGCGGAGTGACATACAGGTGTTTCTGCCCCCTATTGCGGGGTTTAACATGCCTTTTCAGGCACCACCACCTAATTCCCATATGGGAACAGAGCCCCCACTGTGCTCCCTTCTGTCCTCCATCCAGGAAGGAGCTGGAGGGTTTGCAAGGAAGGAAACAGATACAGAAATTGGGCAATGAAAGCTTACGTGACGTAAGGTCACGCAGCGAGTACCTGATTCGGGTTTTCCTTGAAAGAAGCAGCGAATCCACTGGTATGGTGAGAGTGGAGACTTCGGAGAGGGGGAGTCCCGAGCACTGCGGTACCCCCCGGCTGGGCTGCATTTGCCCATGAGTCTGAAACTCAGTCCTGGAAACCTTAATCCAATGTCTCAACTTCAAAACAGACTTCTCGTGGCACTATGAAAACAAACTTGAACTAATGGGATACTCCAAGTTAGCACCTTCATTTGGTACCCCACGTACGGGCATCTTTATTGTCAGATCCGTTACCATGCTTTATTTTGTGGCAGGCAATACACTGTTCAGGCTTGAAATCAAAATTAATAGTGTGAGGTTTTGCAGGTGGTGTGTGGCGGTTCTTTCTCTTAAAAGGACAACTAATTTTTCTTGTGCACAAACTTTCCTGTGCCGCATTTATGCTATCATTATGGATTTCTGTAAAGTAACAGTATTTACAAAAAAGGGATTGACACCCTCTGGGTTTCATATACAACGATTAGAACTGTAAAATTTTCTAAATCCAGGGGTTTGAATAAGCTCCTAGCTTGATTTCATTGAATACAGATTCCAGATCTAAAAAAAAACTCTTTCTAGTGTTACCTAATCAGGGTATCCTAAAATATACAAAGAAACAGAAGAAGAAATGTAAGGAAAAAACCCAAACACCAAAACCATGCATTGGAGAATTTCACTGTTTCGCTAATTTCCTTACATAAACACTAATTTCACTAATTTACTCACATAAACAATCAAGCATCTTCCCACCACAGTGTGAAAACCATTTAAGGACATAAATTCAAGAATATTTATGCACTATATCAGCTGCTGTTGGACCAGTCACACGCGTTGGGTAGAAAAATGATCTGATATTTGGAATCACTTTTACAACTGGCGCGCTAAGGTGACCGACTTAGGAAAATATGAATGCAATGCAAGACTAAACCAAACAAAAAGCCTCACATAATTCACAGCAAATACTCTGCCAGCACTTCACCAGGTGAATGAAATTAGCAACCTGACAATTAGCAAAAGGAATAAATCCCCATAAAAAGCAAGCAGAAAGGAATTTTCAAGTGCATGAATACAAAAAACTTGGCTTCATACTCACTGTTGTTACCAATGCAATATGTTTACCCATTTCTCTATGGCATATAAAACTCGGTATGAAAACAAATCACTGAAAGTCTTGGCAGATTAGTAAACGTCAGATCAAATTAGACCTTCTCCTAGCCTAGGCAGGGGCTGTACAAATTTATCAGTCTCACAGATTCTTTGCTCTCTTGACATGAATAGGTCAGAACAGCCCAGAGACAAAAGGCGGCGAGATCAGAAGACTAAAAATGCACAATTTTGGAAGGCCATTTATTGCCGGGCTTTGTTTTAGCATTAAAATCATTCACAGAGAAATAGTTTTGGAGATGGATAATGCCACAGGAGATAGCAAGCAGCAAGAGAAAGCAGCTTCATCTTCTCAAAGGCTCTCCCTGGAAGACACCGCAGGGCTGACTAAGAGGAGCTGGGCAGCCCACGTCCCGGGCCCGAAACCTCTGCTGTGGTGTGCAAACATAGCGGGGAGGTTTCAGATTGCTTGCAGAAACTAGAGAGTTTACTGAGCATTACACAACAGGGATGCATCCCGCAAGCTTTGCTGTCAGAAGATCCTACACAGAGAAGGTAAAGCCTTTGGGCTCCGGCAGCGTTACTTCAAGAGAGAAAGGGAGGGAGGGAGGGAGGGAGGGGAGGATGTGCTCTACAAAGGACGTAACTAGGATGGACGGACGAGACAACCCAAAGTTTCCCCTGAACCCTGCTGGTTCTCCCACCATCAGTCAAGCACGGAGAGCAACTTGGGAGAGCTGCATCAATGCTGTGGCAGCAGCAGAGGAACAGCCGAGCACCCTGACCACAGCCCGAGGATTCCCGTGGGGAAACCAGTCCCGGCTCAGGTGCTTTTGTCACCCGTGGACTATCACAAAGATGCTGCTGAGAAAGTGTGTAGGGCACAGGCAGCAAACAGCAGTCAGTATTTCTAGGATGGGGTAACGCCTTTGAAACTCAGCAGCACACCTGGCAGTAAGGTTTGGACATGAAAATACATCAGCACTTTCTGTCTGATGGAGAGACAACTTGCCTGCCACATTCCTGCCTGAGGCGAGGGGCAGGCATGGCAGCAGCAGCACTAACACAGGCTGAGCATCCATCACCCACCCTTCTCCCCAGCACCCTCGCACCCTGCCCCACGCTGTTGCAGCTCCAGCGCCTACGGCAAAGTTTCCAGCACCTGCAACTGTTTCAGAAGGATTTACATCTCTGGCTCTCTTCCTCACATCACTGCACCCGCTAGGCATGCCCTCTCCTCTCCCCAGAGCCGGGTGCTTTCGCTCGCATTGCCGCCGGTCCCACAGCATTGCGGCGGAGGACGCTGCCCCAACAAGCTCGTCTTGCAAACATTTTCTGTGCATTTAGGAGCACTCTCCTGCTGCTTCGGTCAGAGCTATAAATGCCAACCTTCTCCTTTCCCATCAGTCACCAGGGGATCATTTGCATTGCCCGACAAGGTGACTGGGGGTGGGCAGACTCTAACATTTATCACCAGCCCTTCAAAGCAAAGAACAAAGTCTACCCAACCACCCCCACCATGGCCCCTTGACGATCTCCAGCCCATGCAGGTGTAGGCAATAAGGGAGAACAAGTTAAGGCTGAGTTCAATAAGGCATTTAAGCCTCCGCTTAGCTCTGGGAACCACAGGTCCTCCCAATTTCATGAGCTCCACCCAGTGCCCATGGTCAGGCTGGTACATAACCTCTGCTCCTGCACTAAGCCACAAGCAACAGGAGGCTTTGAATTTAGGAATTCATCAAATGCGTGTCCAGAGCGATCCTTGCCAGGACGATCTGTGCTGTGAGAGCCCTTCAAATACAGACTTCCTCCATTTACATCACATTGTATCAGAAGTTAACGACTCCCAATTACATAAAGTGCTTTTTAGAATCATGGTACAATTAGTTCCAAAAACACGGAAGTATCTGACAACTTGAATTCTCGTTAAGAAGATAAAATTATAAACAAGAATCTAGTTATTCACAACAGATACCAGAGCACGCACTGTTTATAAAAACAATTGTTAGGTTTCTGTAAGGCAGGATCATCTTGTGCTTTTTATTTAAGGAACACAATGGTAAAGAGCACAGAACCATTACAGCACGGAAAGCAACCGTGCTTGGAGGGTTACTTCGCCTTTTCAAAGGGAAATCAGGAGCACAATAATGTTTTGTTGTTATTCTTTCAAAATACACAAGTGAACAATATATCGCTTAAAAACAATTTCTTGTAAACAACTTTAATAGTAAAAGCAAACAATACCTTAAGAAATAAAAGGAATTTATATCCTGAAAGATCAAGTTATTATTTTGGCTTATTGGTATGAAATAGAATAAACTATTTATTAGAGCTCAAATCATTTAGGAACTATAACCACAACATCTATAAGTAAAGATCATGGCAAGGAAACAGAACTGTAACATAAATATTTAGGATTCAATGCAGTAAAGAACACACACAACTTCTTAGCTACATGGGGAGAGGGTTATAGCACCGCCCTTTCTGGCAGCCACCTAACAACCACCAGGGTAAGAATTTTACTATTTTCAGAGAAGCAAGAAATTGAAGAAGATTTTTTTTGGTTTTTTGAAAGAAAAAAAAATAACCCAACAGCTTTTCTTGGTAAGACTTGCTGCTTGTAAACTTAATTTCCAAAGATGTAAGCTGGAGCCAATGCTGACACTGGCACCGAGCACAGGCATGTGCCGCAAGCCAGGCTGACTGATGGGCAACCCTGCCCTGACAGCCAGCAGACCAGGAACTTAATTAGAAACAAACCAAATCAAGCTGAGTTCTCAAGATGGCTCCGAAGGATGGGCTCGGGAGAGGGAGCGAACAAAGAGCCGCCGCAGTGAGTGCAGCAGCCGCCCGGGGGGTGCACCTTGAGAAACTCCTTTCAGACTCATTCCCTCTTACTCAAGCCTCTTCCTTGCATCTTAGGGAGAAGAAAAAACCTGCCCTGGGATTCAGTTATGCCGTGCAAGCCCGTGCTCAGCAGTCCTTACCTGCCGCCTCCTCTCGCTCACTCCCTCCGTTTTGGGATCCCCAGCCAGAGACACACAAACTGCTGGCAGAGGGTGTGATCGCAGGCGCTCCTCTGCTTCATACCTGGGCGCGGGACACTGAGCATGCTCCCGGTTCCTCCCCGGCCAGGTTTCAGGGGGGAAAAAAAAAATAGCTTCCCTGAAAGTAGATTAGAGATGTCCCAGCAGCGGATGAGCTTTATCCCGGATCCGTTTCAAAGCATTTCAACTCAAAAGGGGATAAAGCAGCGAGCAGTAGCTTGTTTTAGCAACTGACTCTAAATCAACCCATACAAACAAAAAGTCCTTTAGAGCAAAACACAGGAGACCTGGGTCCCATTTCAGGTGCTAGCAAAACACACCTGCGTGTTTGGCTGTGCCTCAGTTTCTCATCTATAAGGAACAGCTGTGAAGGCCTGGTTTATTCCTTCTGTTGCTTGCCTTGCCTGTAGCACATTTGGATAACGTACAGCCTTTTACAAGGCATTTTTACAATACCTAAGACAACAGGGCCTCGACCTCTATTATAGCTGCTAAATAGTATCACGTTGCTTGCATCACTGTAAACCCAGAACTTAGGCAAATAAGGAACAGCTCCCAAGTGACTGTCAAAAAAAAGTCTCCTCCAGTATCCAAACAGTGCCGGCGATATAACCAAAGCTGCTGGAGCCGAGACATGAAATCTTACAGATCGGAAAGGGAAATGAGCAGAAGGATGAAAACAGCAGGCTGCTTTCCCACAGCTGGAAGCGCACATTTGGTTCAGGGACTACTGCTTCCCTGGAGTCGAAGGTTGCCAGAAATCTTGCACCAGAATCCAATCCAATTTCCACATAGCCTCCTTATGTCGCCCACACTCCGGCACGAAAACCCACGCTTGGCCAAACGGCCGCCGCTCTCCCAGTCGGAGGGCTCGCTCTGCCCATTTCACAGCAGGATCCCCACAACGCGTCCATATCACACCTCAGGTGAAAATCGTAAATCAGCCAACTTCTTATAAATGTACTATTTATGCCAGACACTGGTGCCAATCTGGCCAGACAGCTGGGACGGGTACCAAGGCTCCCGCAGGTGCCTGCGCGGCAGCTGACATCCCCACCGGCCGGGGCAGAGCTGGCACGCCGACTTGCACGTCCAGCTACAGAAATATCCACTTTTAGCATATCTGCCTTGTAAATGACGCCATTTCCCCAGGTCTTCCCAATCTGCAAATATGCCCTTTTAATTGAGCTGGGACTCAGGGAGGTGTAGAAGCAGGCTAGTCACACTGAAGGTAGACAACTGAAGACCAGTGTTACCAGTACCCCAACCTCAGGGGCCCACGCAGAAGCTGTCAGCACAAGCACAGGTAACACAGGTGTGATCCTGCCCTCTCCTTTCTTCAGGTCTCCCCCAGTGCTCCAAGAGCTGTGATATCAGGCTGGTTCATTTTACTTTGAAATTTAGCACAGGTTATTAAATTTAGCACACCTGAAGAGGCAACAGCAGGTTGGCCTGGAGGCTGATGGAGCTGGGCAGTGGAGGTGAGGTTTAGCCCTGAGCAGGAGCCACATACATCTCCCAGAGGCCAGGGTCACTGTCACCGTGGGGCACTGCTGGGTGGTGATGTTGGGGATAGAGGATCTGGTGGTACCAGGCAAGGAACAGGCAGCCTCAGGCTTCACCACAGAGCAGAGAGGGATCAATGTCCAGCTCTCAAAAACCAGGAAATTCAAAGACATTCAATTGAAATCCGGTCTTTCCTTACAAAGGCCCAGCAAAGTAGCCCAAGAAGACATGCCAGTCTCCGCCAGAATGGCTTTGGTCTCCTGCTGGTCCATGCTGGATGGAAAGGACAACATGGGTTGTTGACGTTTTAAATTTTCAAGCCAGACAGGTACAATATATTCCAAGGAAGAAAGATTTCGGGTACAGTGAAGGAAGAACATACACAGTAAAAAAAGTCATCCAACACTGGGGAAGGGCCCTTCCGAATTAGCAATCCATAAAAGAAGCTTTATCAGAGTATAGCGATTCCCATATGGGACTGGAAATAGGTTACACTGGGAGAAAACTTTGGCCATGTCAAGGTTTTGGGGGTCTTTTTGTTTTTCTTGGTTTGGTTTTTTTGTTGATTGGGTTTTTTTTGTCATCAGCAGTGATTTTTTTGCTAAAGTTTATAATCACAAGAGACCACCAACCTTTTCACAGTAAATCAGACCTTATCAGTCCCATTATGCCTGCCCCTAAGTACCCCCAGTCTACCCTATCCACTATGTTTCTTACCGAACAAAGGCATAAATCCTCACCAGCATGCCCCCACCATCCTGGATCCGGCCACATCTGCATCATTTGTCACCACCCCATCCGTTACTTCACCTCCCGGCCTGGTGCTGACCCCAAGGCAGCCCCGCAAAGTCCCCGTGTGGGCAACCTCCCAGCCGCGTGCACAAGGACTTGCTTTTGGGACCGCAGCACAGCTCAGAGCCACCCAACAGGACAGTCCATGCTGTGATGACGACGAGGCCACCCAGAGAGACAGGAAAATGAGGAACCTCCAGGCACCCCGAACAGCAAAGGTGCACAGTGCATCTCTAGGTACCTGCATTCACAGCGTTGACATCAACAGCTTGGCAAAGAGCAAAATCCATGTTTCCCCAAAGAAGCTACTTGAAGTTCTCCAGGATTTTGCCTTTAAAAAGTCAGTCACTGCAGTGAATAAAGTTTTATCAAGTGCAGCAGAAAATAAACTTCAAAATATAATCGTATGCACTTGTACTAGGAGCTTTAAAAAAGCCATGCTGTTCAGCACACCAGACTGCTGCAACCTACCCAGTCCCGATACGCTCAGTTCTGAGAAAATACAGCACTGAACTTCTCCTTAACGACTTCAATGCTGCCAAGACTGATGATTTTCACACCTATCTGATGGTTTTCTAAAAAAACTCGGCTCCTGGAGTCATGTGATAAAGTAGAAATATGCACTTTTATTAAGCAAAAGGCTTTCATATCATCATTTTTGCCCAGGGAGCAAAAAAAAAAATGAACCTTTACATTACAAAACTGGAAAAATCCTAGAGCTAAAAGACCCTTCAACAGTTAACATTGCTTTAAATTTTGGAGGGGGGTGGGGTGGCACTAAATAAGCTAAAATTATTTTTAGCTTATTTCAGAGGGGGAGAGGTGGCACAGCAGCGCTGCCGGGAGTCAAATTGAAGGCAAGTCCCAGGCGAGCTCACATCACCGGCTGGTGCTGAGCCTCTGTATTTGTAAGAGGTTTCTGTGGAAGTCAGAGGGGCCAGTTTTGGCCACAGCCCCAAGCAGACGGCAGCCTGAGCAGAGCCGACACAGCAGCTCCGGTGGGAGCACCTTGGAGGCTGCTCCGAGCGGCGCTGGGCACAGACCGCCGGCTGACACTCATTTGCTGTTCTCCCACCCATTTATTGGGCTGTCCCGCGGGAGGGCAGCTAAGTCCTTCCCACACCTCAGGCTGAACTTGCCACCCTCCTGCCCCACTTGACCCAAGTCCCCTGAGCCCTGGGGAATCTGCAGCTGATTCACTTGGTGGCTGTGGGCAGGAAAGGACCAAGGCTCCGCCATCATCTCCTGATCCGCATTCGAGCCACCTCCAACACTGCAGGAGAGTCTCGGAAAGGTGGCTTGGAAACCTCCTCCTCCTCCTCATGGCAACAGGACCGCCGAGCTGCCTGCTACAGGAGTTTGCCGCTCCTCCTGCGACAGCCGGATTATTCCCACAGCAGAAGGTGGCTCCAAGCACTCCATGTCCTCACATCAACTCTTCACCCTGTCTCATTAAGACGTTCCTCTGTCTCATTAAGACGTTCCTCCCCACTGCCCCCTCCTTGCTGTTAACCTCCACGAGCACTAATAGGCTCCTTTGTAAATCCAGTGCAGGTTCAGTAGAGCTCGGTAGGCTTGAAACGCTAATATTCTCATGCATATACAGAGAAGCAAGTTTTATTCTAAATAGAAGTGGCAGCTTCTAATTTAACACGATATAATTGGACTGCTAGGCACAACAAAAACTACCTATTTCCCATGTAGGCGAACAGTCTGTTATAATGCCGTCTCAATGTGCAATTTCAAATAAAGGCAACCAACTTCTGCGTTACACGGAGAACGCATAGGTTCCCTTTGCTGCTAACCCCTTCTGCTGGGGCTCACTCCCCAGCAGCCCAGTTGTATTTTTTATGGATGAAATTCCACTCCCTCTGCTAACGCCATCAACCAGTCGCTGAAAGCAAGAATTGCATTAAATTATTTCATCCACAGGCAGGCCGCCTGTGGGGGCAGGGGCGAGGGAGCGGGCGGAGGGGAGGCAACCAGGGACCAGAATCCCACATGATCCTAAACACACACAGGGCTTCTCACCTACTTTTTAAAAATGCTTAGTCTTCTTTACACATGTGTCCATGTATTTATATATGCATATACATATGCACACATATACATGCACCCCTATAAAATGCAGATTTAAATTATGCACAGTCACTGCAGTGAATAGTTAAGTGTCTTGTGCGCATGTCACCAACAGACCCAGCAAAGCTCCGACAGCCCCACAATCTTGGTTGCAGCCGGTAGGCTCCTGCAAGCCCCCGGGGGCACTGATTGGGACCTGCTGCACCCCACGTTGCACCTTTTCCTTGCTGAAACGCAGGAAATCCAAGCTTTCCACTTCCAGGCACTGGACCCCAGTCTGAACCTGGCACAACCTCACTCCAGCGGGAGACATCCCCACCGCACAGATCCAAGCACGATGCACACAGCTTTATCCGCTTTATTTTTCAACCTGCTGAATGGCTAGAATATGTTTAGCTGTTACACATGGACCCCAGATCCATAATCCCGCCCTCAGCAGCTGTTACATTCATTGTGGTATTTACAGCAGATGTTATGGCTCCATAAGAAGGTAAAACAATTGAGACTTCCGAAATTGGGGCTGCAGGGAGGCAAAGCAGAGCCCAACCCCTGCACCCAGCTGCAGCCGGGCTCAAGACAATCGGCTGCGGAGGCAGCACCAACACATGCGGTAAAGAGTCACGTCGCAGCATACAGCAGCTTAAGGAAATTTCAAATGTTACCACAGCGGCATTAAAAAGCTGTCAGCTTCCTGCGAGTCAAGCAGCAGAGGCTGAAATTCAGTGTTTAAAGGATGATTAAATATAAGTGACTTAAATTATACATTCCAGTTGCTGGAACTGACACCATTTAAAACACACCATCTATTCCCCATTTCCTCTGACACTGATTACCATCCACTAAAAGATGAGCATTTTCTTACAGGCACTCAAGTACCAAACTAGGGATTTATAAATTGGAGATAATTAAAAGGTTTTGAATTACAAATAGAGTAAAAAATTTACATTCCGTGGGCCACCTGAGAACACTTAAAGAGTCAAAATGGACATTTTATACCTGAAAACCTGCCTACTTTCTATCAAGGCTGCTAATTGAGGCACAAGCAGCTTGGAGCTATTCTACAGTGGATTCACAATCAAACATTTGCTGAGCTGGTGGACAATCTGAGACAGACTCGGGACCCGTCGTTAATTCTCCCACATGGAGCTCTGTAAGCCAAAGTTCTATTAAGCTGACACAAATAAATTGCCTCTTCTCCCTGATAAATATACGGAGTGACTTGCAAGACGTTACCTTTCAGATTTCAAAGACAAGGAGCTATACGATTTTCTTGGCTAGCAATGACGGTGCTTTACCAGGAGCAAGGAGGGGAGACACGAGGGATCGCCCAAGGCCACGAAAACTGGGAGCGCCCCTTTCCCATCCACACAGAGCACCCACAGCCCCTTGCAGAGGCCAGTTTGGTCGGCCCCAATTCCTGATAGACCAGCAGCTCCTTGCAACTGGGGCCACACTGTGGCCTTGCGGTCAGTACCCCAACCCAGAGCACCTGGGTGTTTGCCTTTGCCTCGGACAGAAACTGCGCTGGTGGTGTGAGCAGTAGACACCAAGCTTGTAAGCTGCAAAGCCAACCCTCTGAGACCATTTAGCCTCCTAAAATGGCTTGGGAGGAAGAGTTTTGTTCTTAATTTAGCCTAGAGAACCAGGAGAAACCCACAAAGAGTCAGTGGGATTTTCCAGCTGAGAACAAGCTCTTACCCAGCATTTCTAACGCACAGAGCTCAAAGTGCTCTGCAAGAGTCACCGACCCCTTTCCTTCGGTAGGGAAACTGAGGCACAAGTCAGTCTCTCTTGGGCAGCCCTGGGGCAAGCCAGTTCGTTGCAATGCCCACCCCTTGCACCGCCCTGCCAGCCACCGAGGTCATGGTCCTTTCCTTCCACCTTGCTGTGTGCCATTAGGTAGAGACATGCTGCATTTGAACAACTTCTGCTCACCTTCAGGCTGAAACACCGAGCGCCTGCAAGCTTCCTGGGCTTTAGCTGTCTCAAGAGATGACTGATACAAAAAGGCATTAGGACTGGTTGCTTTAGTGATCTTGACATGCAAAGCTTTGATGCATCGCAAAACATTATCCTGGACCAAAAATAAACCTAGCGAGTGATGGCAGAAGTGCTTCAACATCCAGGGGTGACGGCTGGAGCCGTGGCAGGGGGAGCCAGGCCTGGATGTTACAACTTCATCCCCGTTTTACATACCAGAAAACTGAGGCATGGCAAAGAAAAGCAACTTGCTGCTGTGCTGAGACCATGAGAGCAAAGCCCCTCAAAATCCTTCCTGCGTTATGGTCTCGTGCAGGACGCCTGACTCTCCACCCCAGTGACAATGCACATGAAGGGATTAACACCTGCCAGTATGATGGCAGATGATGGAATTGTGCATGGGCACCTCAGTAACTTCAAAAAAGGTCATTCTAACATGATTTTCCCCCCTTCCCTGAAATTTGCAAGCCAGAAAAAGCAGTATCGATCTCATTGCCTGGCAGAAATAAGATAGAGGCTAATTAAGCAGAGAGATCTCAGGGAAGGAGTCTCCAAGGAATCTTTTCATTCAAACAAAGACCCTTACAAAATGCCAGGAGAAAAAGGGAAAGAAAAAAGAAAAAAAGAAAAAAGAAAAAAAAAAGAAAAAAGAAAAAAGCCTTATTCTGGATCTTCACCATCAGCTCGCTTTTCCCTGCACTTACAGGAGTGCAGAGCATTGTAGACTCAAAACAGAAGAGGCTCCAAGACACTCAGAGGAGAGCTGTGGCTGCAAGCATAAGACAGAGGGAGAGGAGAGGCAATGCAAACAGCAGCAAATGTAAACAGTGACTCATGACATGCAGCAAATAAACAGCGCTGTAACAGTTTTTGCAATTTTAATTCAAACCAAAATAAACAAGAATGACAGTGCAGCACAACGAAAGGGAGGATGACAGTGATGGGAGGGGGGCGTGGGGACTCCATCGCATTCACATCTGTTGCTCTCGTAATATTCCAAATGAGCAGCTCCAGAAAGAAACAGAGAGAGGGAAGAAAAAAAATGTATGGGACAGCAGCAATTTCTTGTGATCTACATCTGTGCTTGAAGTTTTCATGACTGCACTGAGAGCAGAATTTATATCCCAAAGCCATGCAACAGCCTACAATGCTGCTACTGGTTTTGACCCTCAGCCCCTGAAAGCACCTCTAGCAACAGAACTAAAAAGTTCAACTCGGTGGGTTAACGAGTAAAATAGGCCTTGTGTGGTGGGTGGATGGACAGAAGGCAACAGTGGGGGGGAGAAATCACACCATCCGCGTCTTCACAAGTCAGATTTACTCCGCAAATCCTCCAGCAAAGCAGATTCACAATTTCTTTGCTATTGCTTCCTTACCCTCCTAGTGAGAAACTCTCCCCCCAGTCTGCACCTTGAATATTTTTTTCAGGCAAATCAAGGTATGTTCCCCCAGAGGGTACTAAAAGCTGATCATCATCCTTTTTACAGAAATCTTTTATGCGTCAGAAAATCCATTGCCTGCACTCAGGCTTGTATTTCCAAATACAATTCCTTCAGCTTTCCCTCTCCGGCCTCATTTGCCGAGCCTTCCACCTGTGCGGTTCTTCTCCAGCCTTGCAAGTGTGACCGTTTCCCTCCTGCCTTGCACTGCCCAGCACCCCTCGGTGCAGCGGGAAGCAGTTATCAGCCTTGTCTTACACACAATGCCTCTGTAAATGACAACTCAGAGAGAGATTTGACTCCTTTCCTCAAACCTTGGGTCACTGTTGATTTGTTTGAGCTGGTGATCCACAACAGCCCCCATCACCACGTACTACCCTGCACCGCTGCTCCTCCTCTTGCATTCAGTCGTTCAGCTCCTGCTCCCTCCAGAGCCACCACCGCACCCTCCTCTTCCCTATACCTCATCATGTTGGTGCCCGATCGGTTTTGCTGTTCACCAAGATGATCTGAAATTCTGCTCCTAAGCCTTAGTCACATCAGCAGCCCCTCTCCTGCACTAACAGGTTATCCCATTAACGAGGGAAGTTGGACAGATATGCCTATTTTTTTTTCTTCACAAGTCAGATTTTCTTTCGGACCCCATCCTCCTCCTCCTCTATGCTGTTTGCAAATTGCTCTGCAACTTTTTTGAGGAATCAGGGTCAGATTCTCTGATCCTTCATTTTCTGGGTCTTCCCTTCACCTCCCATTGAAGGCCCGGAGTGGGCATTGCTTTGCTCCTCTTCCCTCCCCACCACATCTCTGGGGAACATCGACAGCAATCACCAAGGGTTCAGAGCTTCCTGAGACCAGGTTTTCCTCCAGTCATCTAGAACAATCTCACCAAGCCCAGCTGACAGGAGCAGTGGATAATCTCTTCTTTGCCTATTCACATTCCCTTAGCTCCCCTATTTGAAAAAGCTACACGTCACGTCTGTGGATGTAATTAGCATTACAGTTTTGCGAGGACTGAAGCGGAGGAAGCACAGAGCACGTCCGCCTCTTGCGACCCCCTCATCTCTCCAGCCTTGCTCTGCTCGTCTATGGCCTTTCTCACACATTCCACTCTTTTTGCAAGAGCTTCCCCCAATTTGGAAGCCTTCAAATAAATAGTTTTTCCACTAGAGGGCACAAAGACAATTTCTCCTAAATGGAAACTGATGTTAGAAGGATTAATAAAATAGTTACTAGCATCTCACCAAAGGTATCTCAAACTCCAAGACATGAACACTTAATAAATTGAGATGTAGTTGCAACTCTCCAGGCACTACAACAGCACCAAACATCTCTAACATGTAGAGATTAAAAAGCCTTGACATCCAAAAGTGACACTACTCTAACAAAATCTCCTATACAACACTAAGCACTTTATCCAGTGATTTCTACACCGCCCACAACTTCGTTAGGCACAGACCACAGTATTAACACAGCACTGCAGACAGAAAATCCATCCTAGAATTTTCTACGTTGAACGTCTCCAAATTCAGCTTCAAGTTGCTGAACTTTTTTATGCTTTTGTTTCCTCGATCAAAAGTTCTCTACCAGCAAAGATCATCTGTTTGTGGATACTTTTAGATCGTAAGTCACCTCCTGACCCGTCTTGGGAAAACTAAAAAGATTTTAGCCTTTAAGGCTCTTCTATACAAGCCAGCTTTTCCAGCTTTAAAGCTTGTCTTGTAAACTTCTTACAGGTTGTATCTATAACCATGACGCCTTAACCAGTTCCTCACCAAGGAATGGTGCTGGTCTGTAAAAATGTATAAACTCAACAGGAAAGTAATCAAGTCAAACATTTGGTTACACAAACCCATCAAGTGGGACGACAGCGATAATTTCAGAGCATTATGTACCTTGAGAGCACCACGGCCCTCAGGGTTCATCAGCCTCCCCAGCCCCACCAACAGCTTCAGGTCCAGCAAGCCTTGCTTGAACCTACCTTGCCGACTTCTGTAATGCTGACAGACTGCTCTTTCGTGGTCCAAGCTGAGGAGATGTGCAAGCGCTTGGTAGTCCACTCGTGTGCGGGTGCCTACACGCACACCCACGCTCCCCTCCATGACTGGCTGTCCTTCGACGCACACGCACTCCTCCAGCCCGAAGGCAGTGAGGTTTGCTTTCTGCCTACCGCTGCCTGTGGATTTCCACTTACTGGAAGGTTTGGCTTGAACGGAGCCAGCCCAGAGACTTTGCTAATGGAAGAAGAGAGACAATAGCGATACGCAGGTGCTTCCTCCCATTTAAAGTGTTTACTTGTGCCGCTTAACACAGTGACGCTATTGTGAATTAGATCTGCATGCTGGCTTACAGAGTTCAAAAGGTAGCACGTAACAAAAGGAACCCCAAAATACTGCTTATTAAATGCAATGCTGCACATTAAGGGGTTTTTTTTTTTTCTTTCCTTTAAACTCTGCTTCCTTTGCCAATGCCAAGTAAGAGGGTTTTTCCGACCATACAATAAAAGCAGTTTCAAATGGGAAATGATACACAATGTATCAAAACAAAACAAAAAACCCAATGCAAAAGCAAGGATTGATCAGTATATCTCTACTGCCTATGTAGCGGCTCCTTGTGGCATGGAAAGGACAACTCTGTCAGCTACTAGTGAAGGCTGAACTCAAGACCATTATAACTGCACGCGCGGCGAGAAAAATCAAGAAGATGAAGAAAGAAGGTAGGGTATAGCTAAGCCACAACACAGAGCTAAGGAAAACATCAGTCCGAAAGAGGAACAAAGGCCTATTTATTTTATGAGATAAAGCAAGCAATTCAGCTGTATTCCACAGTAAACCATTTGGCTTAGGACTGAAACGGGGGGGGAAGCAGCATCTGATTCTAATTTTGTTGTCCTAAGCTTACATGACATGAATCAAGATGTTTACTAGAGGTGCCAGGCACTCAAATCCACGGTTGGACCTTGTACATAGGAAGTATCAGATGTCCTTAACATCTTGCAGTTCCCTCTACAGCCAGCGAAGGCTCAAAGATACTCAGCACTTAACAGTAAAATAACAACAAGTGTCAAGACACTTTTCCTGGTATCTAAATAAACTCAGAAATCCAACTTTATAGACACCAATTCGTGAAAATCTCAGTCCTTCCACAGCACCATCTTTTTACTGTTCAAGAAGTTTCAAATAAAATATCCTTATATCCAAGATCCTGCAGCTTAAGATTGTACCTCATTTTCACGTAAAACTACACCACAAAATGCCAGATGGGCTGAAACCAATAGCACACACATTCTCATCCAACCCCATTCTCTTAACGTCAAAACAAACAGAATTGATTCCTTTCGTCTGAGCGCCGTATTATTTTGCCCACCCTCCCCAGTCGCCACTATTTTTGATGTTCTTCCATTGATTTTCCTTCTTGGTGGGAACAGACCGAATGGGATTCGGCACTTTACTCTCTGCTATCATCTTCTGTGAGATCTGGTGGGATGATTGCTTGGAGAACATCAGATCCAGACTCCTTCCATTCTCTATCATCAGCGAACCTAGAAATGGCTATTAAAATCCTTCTCTCCATTGCTCCTGTCACAGACATGCCAGAAAGTAAGCGGCAAGCGCCGCTTAACTTCATGCAAGTGACAGAGTAATGCAATGGCTTAAAATTAGCAGGTTAATAATTTTAGAGTTGCTTCCATGCAGCTCAGCAATCCTGTGTCCAGCTTACTGGACTTCTCCTTGAAGAAACATAAGAACGTAGGCAGATGCGTGCTGCAGCAAACTCAAAACAGCTGCAGCAACTCAAGAACTCAACCGCTGACTAACAGTTTGGACCAAACCCGTTTTACCTGTGCCGAAATAGTCTGTCAGCACTCTCACCCCCACACACACTCTCCTCATTTGAAACAGCACTAGCAAACAGCAGATGGGCTTCATAACCTCTTAAACCATCATGCCTGTTCTGCAAACAAATCTCTGGTAAGCAAAGGCTAAATGAGCATCTACAGTCGCCTCTAAGTTACCCACGAAAATGAAGACAAGGCATTGTGTGCACTGTGTTTTCAGGTATGAACTCCAATCTACGGTAACTGCTAGGCAGTCTCTGCCCCAAATCACTCAGCATCACCACGTGCAACCCATCCTGAATTGCTCCACCACCCCTCCCAGCAGTCCTGCAGAGGGGGACCAGGAACCTTGCGAGGTGGCGGACAGGAAGGCAGCACTCCTGTGTCTCTTTTATTGTTGGTTTTAGTCTTTAGTCTTGCTGGACACAAGCAACCCCTGTGTTTTATCTTTATGGCTCTCATTCTACTGCTGCATGCAGTTCCTGAAGGGACATAGGATGCCATTGCTTTAGAGAAGATCCCACTGAAAAACAACTTAATGCACATTCACTGAAAGAGAGCATTGGAAAGTAAACAGGTGAAGGTAACTTCAGTTGCCAGCGGTGGCTTATGGATGCTCAGAGACTCGTAGATTTATGACATACTGCCTTGGGCAGGTGGAAGGACAGTGAGAAGAGAGAAGAAATTCTGGCTGTAAAATGTCTTAAATGCCAAAACCCAAATGAGTCTTTACAAGATCTGTTACCTGTACTTGCTCCGAGGCTGCAAGAAGGGGGGTGGCCGGGGGGGCCCAAGCCATCACTGAGGACCCCCAGCATCCTCCAGGACAGCAATACAAGCCCAGGGCTTGGTCTCGTCAGGGTGGGTGGAGGGCTGCAGGAAAGCTGCCCCCTCCCCGTGCCGCTGCTGGGCACCGTGTGCCGGTGTGCAAAGCCCCATGCAGTCAGTGGGACAATGGCATTGGGTGGGACAAGCTGGGAAGAACATTAGGAAAGGTTTTTCCAAAGCTCTTAGCGTGACAGAAGAGGACAAGTCCTGCCTTACAAATAACAACTACAAGAAAACACCTCTGTGGGGAAACACACTTCTGCACAACCTTGAGCTCTTTTTTTGCTTTAAATGGCTGAGAACAGAAGAAATGATTCACCCCGAAGGACTGCAGCCTGAAAGACCTGAATCTTGCAAGCAGCAATACACAGAAGCTGGAAGTGAACACAACTGGAGTCGGCAAGAAGAACAAATTAAAGGTTTTCATTGTGGCAAATGAGGCTTTCAAATGGACCAGCAGTAACACAATGTTCAAAACTTTGTTGCATTACTTTTATGATTTCTCCCAGCAGCACGCAACAAAACATATCTGAGCTGTAATCAATTTCTTACAGTTTTATATAAACATTATAGGAATTTTGTCCTCTGTAATACTTCTTGCTCTCAAGGCTGCAATAAATAAGTCAGTTACAACTCCACTGCCACTTTGCCTCCTATCTTGCCGTCTCAAGTCACTGCTTTTATTTCTTCTAAGCTACCAGTGTAACCACTTTCAGCTTCAACAAACACTTTAAATGTAACCTGTAGCTAAACTCCAGGCAGAATGAAGCATTTTACATTCACAGGGGAGGAGTGGAAAGGAAAAGCTATTTTCCACTGTTAACACCACCTTTCTTTCATCTACAGCCTCTCTCCAGTATCAAGGAAGGGAATTCTGATGGCAAATCTCTCAATCAACAACTCAAAGAGAATTGGGCCTGGAAAGTCCAAGAGACAGTAGTCACTATAGTCACATTTTCAAAAGCTGCGTAACAAGCACCCTGGCCATGGACACATCAAACGATGAGGATGCTAGCACTGGCCCTTGCATGTCATTGGCAAGCCACCTTCTCCAGTGTCACCTCACTGCTCAAGGACAGCATTGTGGTTGCAACTTAAGGAGACAGGAGAGGACCAGGATGCTCAACTCCAGGAGGGGCACATGCCATTGAATATCCGTCTTTTGAAGGTAGAGACCTTCTGGGAGACAAATCGCTCCCCTCCAGGACCACACTTCAGACTGTCCTCGGGCCCTGCCCAGAGCACCTCACATAGCAGATCCAGACGTATCTATCATTCTGGGGTCCCAAGTTGTAGGGACATCGGAGAGGGGAATTACCTGGGCACACTTCAGGGTCAGTACTCGAGGCGAAACCTGAACCGGGCCCATAGCCATTCAGAGAGCTCTAACAGAGCTGTGTCACTTAGGCACTGAACTGTCTTGCTTCAAGGCATTGGCTTCCTTTAGTTTATGAAGAAAGGCCATGGTTTGTCAGACCACGGGTCCACCTACTCCATAGTCCCATCTCGAGCAACAGCAGCAGCGACTGCTTCAGGAGTGCTAGAAGAGTGGGTGGTGGTGCTTCCCCAGAAGAGTACCCCACCTGGCAGAGGCTGTGCCTTGAGGACCACCTGAGCCAGAAGCATTGTCTTGGTATAGCCCTGCTTGGGTTTCTCCCCGTCATTCTCCCTCTGTTTCATCCACGGAATGGCAAATTCACCCCACCACTACGATAAAGCACCAGGGAGGGTAGGGAGCAGGAGGGGAGAAGAGACACCTGAGCAGACTTCAAAGGTTTCTCATCCTTTGAACACTTCACTCATACATAATTGAAAGGGCTATATGTTTGGACTACAAGAAAGTAGATTTTTTTTTCCCCCACTACCAGACCCATCACACGAGGGATGCTGTCATACGATAGCCTTGGGGGAGGTTTGCAAACCTGGAGAATTTACTGAGAAGCAAAGTAAACTACTACTGACAGCAAGTGGACCAAATCCCAGATCCCCGAGAGGTTCTAACAGTAGGAAGACCCAGAAAAAATAAGCCAGCCTTGATCCAGCGTCAGGGGAGGCCGAGAGGAGCACATGCATGTATTTTATTTCACACTAACCTCCATTTGACCAGTTACACAAATAAATCTCTGCTTGTCCTAAGCACACTTCTAGAGACTAAGGGAGAATTTGGGAGACTTCACAATATAGCCAGAGCTGCTGGTCACTGCATTGCGACTGAACTCAAGGGTTTCAAGAAATGAAGTATTAAGCAGTCAAGAATGGCACATGTGGCCCATAAAACAAGGGAAACTGCATCCAAAAAAAAGTAATCCAAGCTGGGGGGAGGGGGAAGTACTTAGGGATTTGATATGTGATCATGATCACTTCAGTTCCTCGCGGGCACAGAAGCAATAGCTGGTCTCTGGAGGATACATCCCAGGGCAGTGAGAGACACGGGAGCAATGTGCCACGACAGCCCCAGCACCGACCCAACAGGGACCAGACATACGTGCCGCTGCAGGGAGCATGGCAGGGACCTGCAGCCTTTATGGCTAGGGAAAGCACCGTGCACACACTCTGCACGAACGCAGGGCTTTTGTCTGATTAACAGAACAAACCAAGATGTATATGACGCCTGGGCTGCCCTCAGTGCAGGAAGGATCTGGCACATCTTGTTTTCAAGCAGCACACGTGCTGCAGCGCTGGCAGCTGCAGGTGTTATTGTACTTCTGCTCCCCTTAGAGCAGAGGCTCCCCAGGGGCAGGGACCGCACCTTCACTAACGCATGTACACCATCTCCCACGCTCGATTCTCCTAAGGCTCTGTTACCCCAACTATTCAGAAACCGCTGCTATGAAGGTGCTACACTTAAACCTCACCTCAGCTTCCCCTTGCTTAAATCAGTGGAGCTTAGACATTCACTTATCACTAAACCCTGCAGCGCCAGGTCAGCTTATGTGTGCCAATATTCAAGTGAGTGTGATGTAAACCCTATCATTTTCTAACTGACTTAGTTAAACAGCTGCTTTCTTCCAATACAGGCAACGCATCAGGACAACAGCATGAAGACTCCCTAGATTAATACAGTAACTGCAATATGGGCTTGTGAAGGCGCGTAATTCAGCCAAGGGCAGGAATGGAAGTCAAACCCCTAAACCCTTACACACACCAACTTCAACAAACCAGCTCTGCAGCTGAGAACCAGCAACCGTCCCATGTCCTCTGCAACACCGAGGCAGAGCAACATTTTTGTACAGCTGACCCCACGCAGCAGAGATGATCCAGCCAAAGACACGCTCCCTGGGGCAGGTCAGAAAGAAACACAGCACGAGTCAAGTGAAAAATAAAGAAAACTTTCAGACTGCTTAAGACATTCCCCCCCCCTTGGAGGCTCACCCGGCCCTACCACCTCTCCTGCGTGTCCTGTCCAGGGCAGAAGATGCCGCCCACCGCAATGGCCAAGGCTTGACCTGAGCTTCCCATCGGGAAGGTTCAGCTCAGGCTCTGCAGCACAGGAAGCTGCAAGCAAGCAATGCAGAGGAGATGGAGTCACTGCTTCAGTGCACTGATCCATACAGACAGCAAGAGGCAGGGGAAGGGAAAAAAAAAATGCACTAAAAATTCTTTTGACAGGGTGAAAAATGAAAGCAAAGTGAAACACAGCTCAATCTGTCAAAACAAAATCACAGCAAGCCCACTGAAAAGAAAAAAAACACACAGCTCAACTCGCATTTTCTAGTAGGCAATAACTGGTACATTTGTTTTCTTGAAGATAAGCGGGTGGGTTAAGTTTGCCAGACAACACTGAGCAGATTTGAAAGGTAATCACATCAGAAGCACAAACGATCAGATTTTGCAGCAGCTCTAAATACAACCAGGGACATTAAGGACTTGCTTCCACCTTGCAATTCAAAAGACTCTCAAAGAAGTTTTTACAGTTGCACTGTTGGGCTGATGGATGGAATCCAAAGTGCCTGATCAAGACAAGCTTTGCCCTTTCCCTCTGAGCTCACCATTCAAAGAAGAGGAGAGATGATGCTTTTAATAGCAAACGAGTCACAAATTGGCATGGCAAAAGGTCCCGTACAGTGCATTTTTGGTCAGGATGGTAAAGGTCAACCTAATATTCAGAGTACAGAGAACCCATTAACCTGGTAAGAGAGTCCTAACAATGTTACCCAGAGGGTATTTTGAATGGTGGGAGGCAGCTTGTAATTAGCTTAGGTGGGCCAAGCTAATTATTCATGGCCTGAGGAAGCATCTCGCAATGCAAGAGGGGTACAAGATATATATTTATAGTTCTTTCCTGGTAAGCTCATTATAAGCTTTCAGAGATGAATGACCACAGCATTTGACTGTTTTCTTGCAACCTGGAGACGCACGCAGTAACGAGCGAGTGAGCCAGGAGAACAAAGGCAGGGGCTGCGTGGGGCTCTAAGTGAAAAGGAAGAAAAAAAAAAATCGCACCAAAAAAACCCAACAAAAACAGACTTCTGTTACACCGCAACGTGAAATTGCAATTTGCTAGCTTCATTTTGAAATGGACAATTATATGCATGACCATTTTATAGAAATGTGTGAACAAGCATTCCCATAAAACCCATTTTAACAAGGCCTCAAGCATTAAAAACAGGAAATAATACGGTGGAAACAATTAATAGATGTGCAACACCCCATATATATTCAGAAATGCATTCACACATTAAAAACTTAAAACCATTCTTCCAAATAAATCAGCATTAAAAAAAAATTCTAATTTCCCAATGTTTCCATTCCAGCAAACCTTTCCCTGCTCAGACCTTTATTAGCTGTAACAGGGTTGCAGGTGCGCACAGAAATCAAACTGGGACCTGGCACAGGACAGAGGGGAAGAAAAAGATTCTTTTTTTTTTTTTTTTTTAAAGTTTCCTTTTTCTGTTTCTCATTTATATTTTTCAGGGCATCTTCTAACATGTCTAAGTCTACCCAGTCCACACAGCTTTTCCAATTGCATCTGCATTGTTTTAACCTCTTCTCTTTATCACTCTATTGGTTGCCTATTTTTGCAAGGGCTGAAATTCTACCACTTCTGTTTTACAAATTCTCTACCTTCTCCCTTGAGGTTTCCCCTTTCATTAGAAATTAACTCTTCCGTGTTATAAATTATCCTTCTCATAGCCAAGCGCTTAGTGTCAGGTACCCTATTCCCACAACACCCTTGCACAAAGCCAAGAGGAGCAAGCCATCCTTGGCGTCAGCAAGTTCGGGCAGCTTCATTTAGGCAAATATTTACATACGTGCGTGCCATATTTCACAATCAGATATTTATAAGTGTGGGGTAAACGTTGAGGAACTCTATCACATTAACTTTGATTTCATCACTGACTTTAAGAGAGCTGTGATCCC
>NW_008825271.1:6171335-6176904 GCF_000699105.1 Pygoscelis adeliae
CAGATTCTGGGCAGCATCTGTAGCATCTGAGATAACCCCTCAGTAAGAGGTGGGGAGAAAACGAAATTTAACCCACGGCTACAATTCCTACTCTCTGGCTCAAACTCTAAGTCTCATTCAAGTGCTAGTTCAGTATTTTCACCTACTAAAAATATGAAATCCTTAGGATCTGGTGGAGGAGGAAAGGAATACATATGCAGATCTCCAGCAGCGTAATTCAAACTTCAAGATCTCCTTTGTTAATTTTTACAAAGCCTAATAAAGTAGGAGCCAGAAGTACCAAGCAGCTCTAATGAGTGTTCTGCCGCTGACCTTCAGTCACTCGTGTACCTGTACACAACAAACCTGTCTCCTCCTCGGACAGGACGGTGAACGCTCATCAGCAGGTTGTGAATTCCAGCCCCACCTTCGGGAGCAGACAGCAGCATCGCTGCCAGCGACGGGCAGGGCCGGGGCTGCCAACAGATAGCTTGGCCGGCCAAGTGGAATCAACCCTGCCAGACGGACTGCGCGGGTGCAACTTTGTCTACACTTGGACATTTCTGACATAACTTTGCCTCTACAGAACAGAATCAAGAGGGAATTTATACAGACTCCCATTACCCATCACCTTCTCTATTTTGGTATAGGAAAAAAAGTAGTTTGAAAGTGCAAAACTACAAGCAAAAAATAGCATTTGCTATTTTCCATTAGCATCAGAGAGAGTCTAATAATTTTTTTAGTATTTTTTGAAAAGCTCCTAATTATGCAGCTCCTTACTGTGTTCATTTAAATGTGCTCTGCCCAGCGTCCCAGTTAGTGTGATTTATCCACAAGCACTTAAATCACACAAACAAGACTTGGGGACTTACAGCTCCAAGCAGAGCAAACACGTACACCCCACATGTAAGGGCATTTAGGCAGGTCTCCCGTTTAACTGTATTTTTCACCATTAAACCAAAAAACGTCCCTGTAGGCTAGCTTTGAGAGAAGTCGCTGCTAGAGCCCGCATTGATGTATCCTACACCAGCTCGGGAGCCACCTTCGCAGGCACGTGTGTCTGCCGTACGTGAACACTCACAATGACTCAAAGATGAGCCCCAGACTATCTCGGCGATGATCTCTTCCCATCTCTTTCTGTGGGGCACACCGCGGTGAGTACCCACCACCCCCATGAGAGGCTCCACACGTTGGTCCGTCTGCATGATGCCCTCCCCAACCCCAGCAACAGGCTCCCCAGTCCCCCTGCGAGCACTCTCCCTACCAGGGATTGCTGCCATGAGGGTCCCAAACGGAGCGCTCACCCCGGGGACAGCTGCCCACGAGGAGCACACGCCGAAATACCACCACCGTGGCTTCCCGGTCCTCACCACGCAGATGCCTGAGGGCTCGTTGGCCACAGCACTGCCATGGCGGGACAGAGCTGATGCCCACACACACTCTGGAAAGGCGCTTCTCAACTACCAAATACTAAATAAAAATCAAGAGAAACAGAAGCAGCAAATGCTGTCGTAGCTCTATCACCTGTCAGGACATTTGCAAAGAAACACCAATCTAGAAAAACCACCCGAGTCCTCTCCACCTCCCAGTTTCTCTGAAGATAAAGTGGGAATAACACCAACCAACACAACAGTTCGTGCCATACACTGTGAGTGGAAGTCCACGGTCTGTGGGACTCAAAGCACAGCTCTAATTTTCAGTCAAACCCAGTCCCACATTGCTATTTTGGTGCCGCATTATTTGTACTTTTTAATCTATCAAAAACCGAACACGTTCTTCCATGCAAACTCAGTCCCGCAAAATAGTTCTCAAAACTGAGAAAGAAAGACTGGAAAATAAACCTCCTTGATAAATACACAGAAGTTTCCTCACCCTTTTGTAAAGCATAACTGGAAATGACACGCACTTTTAACAGGGTAAAATCTGGGAACTGCCACCCCAGCGATAAATGCCGTGACAAGCCCTGCTTCCTTCCTTATCTGTGGCCAATAAAAGACGAAACGCTCTAGAAATTAGTCACCTCCAATTTCCACTATCAGCAAGAACCTTAACAAAGAGCATATTTTCAATGATACTGGCCCTCCAAAAGCATTTACAGAAACACTCATTTTTTTAATTAAAAACCAGAACAACTCGCGCCCTGAAGGCTCACTGGCCAGCACCAGGGGAGAGCAGCTATTGCTCAAACCTCTCTCCTCCTCAGCCCAAGGAAGAGCATTTCCACACCTGGCTGGCTGCCTGCTGTTTGAGGTTTGCAGCCCCCGCTCGCAGCCCGGTGCAGAGTCGGGCCCCTGCCCCAGGAGCCCCACACACCTCTCCTCGGTCCCCTCCGAGCCCTGCAGCCCCGCACATCGCTCCCCAGGAGGAGGACTAGGAACTCTGCATCTTCCTTCTCCCGAATGCACAGCCATGCCACGGCAAGCGAGCTCTCCTCTTTATTTCACGCCCCGGCTTCAAAAGCTTTTGTCTCCTCTACTGATCACCTTCCTCCTGCCAATATGCTTATTTCTGGACTCGGCTCTATTTCTCCATTCGCTTCCTGCATTTAACACGTTCAGATATCCCACGTGTCCTGTTCGCCGCCACATCTGCGCCCAGGAGCGCAGGCAGACCCTGTTTTACCCCTCCAGCGCTGCCCTCCTGCTTTAAAGAGCCGACTGTTACATAGGGCTGGGGAGGAAAAATATAATTATAGGAAAGTGTATTTAGGAAGAGCAGATTACCGAAACAAACGGGAACAGCGGGAGAGATGAAAGCAGGTTTGTGCTGGTAACAGTGTGCAGCGACGGCTGAGTGTCCAGATGCCAAGCTGGGGAGGGCACCCTCGCCTGACCAAGGGCTGTCTGGTTTTTGTTGGATGGTTGAAACCATCCACCACAAACTGCATTTCAGATGGAGAGATCTCCCCTGCATGTGGCCGGCCAGCGGCACACCCACCTCTGCCGCCACTTCAAAGCAGTCGAGGCAGTTCCCGCAGTAATCCAGCTGAACCCTCAAAAACCATCTCCAGCATCCAAAGTGGCACTTTCCAGTCCCTGTTACGGCCCGAGTGAGTGACCATCTCCGCTCTTGAGAGGCTGGCATCATCGCCGCCCGGAGGGATGGGCAGAGAGCTGTTCGCCTGACACTGATCCAACCTGCCAAACATCACGGCCCCGCTCCCTCCCTTCCTCCCGGGGAGCGTTACTGCCTCCATCACCTCTAACCACCCAGCACACGGCGGGCTGCGTTGCAGGACTGCGCTGCAGCAGATAATAAGCTGTCAGCCTCGTTAGCAGTTTCTGAGATGCCAGGAAGTGAATTATCCCAAAACGTTCAGCAGAAGGCTTTGGGCCACCCGAGCTGAGCAGCCAGGACGAAGCGTGGGTATAAGGTACATTAGTGGAGGCTAAAACCGGAGCATTTCAACTTCCAAGGCTTCAGCATTATCATTTCACACAGAATTAAAACGCTTACTAACATGCACGCATTGATGGATAGCGAATTGCAACAAGAATAATGGGAGGGCAAAAAAAATAAAATAGCAAATTAACAAAATAAAGCTGATTCTGATGGCATGAAATTCTTGTCACTCCTGGATTAGCCTGTGCTCCATTTATCAACCACTCTGGGTTTTGGGTTCGTTTCCCCTAATTCTAGGGAGGTGCTTTGAGAAATGTGACATTTCTTCCCTCTCTAGAAAAACAAAAAATCCTCATCTGCACTGCATATTTTTAAGATTAACGATCCAAGGTCAACCTCTTGAAAGGAGTTGTAGTGGTGAAATATTTTTCCAAACCACATTGCAGTGAAGGAAGAATTTCATCTTAACTCGGGATACTTGGTTTTTAACCCAGGTAGGTTCTGGGGATTTTTTTGGCTCCTTAAACAATATCAACCAATTAGGACTCCAAGGCCTGATTAAATCAACACCCTTCTGGTTAATCCCAGTTACCAAAGTGACAAAGGAGAAGCACTACAGAAAAAATAATGATTTCATGATGGACAGAAAAGGTGTATAAATATTGTCCTGTTCTTGTTCTGCCAAAAGAGAAAAAAGAAAGCCAAAGCCAGCACTACCTGACAATAGTATACAGCAGCTGAGCAGAGCTACCAAGAGAGAACTGTATTAGTGAAAGGGACCTCTGCTCGGCCCAGATACCCCTTCATTTGGGCAGAAATCGGTTCAGGACCCTCACGGACCTCCTTATCATGGGAGGCAATTAAAGCTGGATGGAGCTTCTGGCTCCACCGATGCATGTAGAAGAGGACATTTACAGACAACCAGAGATGGTTTGGGGTTAAGCGAATCAGAGGATTAAAGGAGCGCTCACCCTGAGGGCGGTGCCGCTCCTCCAGCCCCAGCAGCCCCAAGGTGTCTGCGGGTGCTCCCAGGGGTGCTCCCACACTCGGTATTAACATCAGCCCAGGTCACATGGACTGGAGATTATGGCACATCTGCATCAGCCTCCTTTGCTGTGAGGAAGGCAGGGTCTAGCAAAGGTGGGTGCACACCAGGAAAGGAAGAAAGGAGGTGGGGGGAAAAAAAAAAAGAAAAACCAGTGTTCTTCAGCTAGCAAAAATTCTCTGGGTGATGCAGAGAAACCCGTTGTTCCTAACGCCAGCAAGTAGGTCAGGTCCAGGCTCTCGAGACTCAAAATCCAGAAATCCATCTCCAACCTGTGGCTTGTATTTACATTTTGCAAAAGAAACCCGGCAGAACAAATTCCTCCAGAAACTGCTGATCTCTGCAGGCTCCAAGGACATGTAAAGAAACTTTTACATGCTGAGTTTTAAAGCATAAGAGCAACAAAAGAGGGCTGTTTGTTTTTAAAACCCGCTCCCAGGCTGAAACCCTCAATTCCAGACTGAGACTAATGTACACAGAGGTGTTTACAGGCCTCTCCAATGAGAATTTTATAAACGGAAGAGCCGACACAAGCTGAACTGTAGCCTTGAGAGTTATGAGCGCAATACCACACTCTTCCTGTCTCCAGAGGTGACCCATCTCTTACATGTCAGAGCACACAAGCGTTAATTTGGGACCGATGACTCATAATTCCTGTTTTCCAGAACATTCAAACCAATATTGCAAGGAAACCTGTTGTCGGTTTTTTCTCCCCCCATAGCTGAGTAGCTGGGTAAGAACAGGAAAGGCAGGAAGAAGTAAAAAATGGAACAAAAAATGGATAAACAGTTCTGTTAACCTTTCCTGAGCCTTCCCAAGTGATGCGCTCAGAAGGTCCCCCCTGCACAGACCACAGGGCACGCAGAGGCTTTGCATCAAAAGGCCAAGCCCTCGCTGAAATGCTAATGACGCCTGGCTGATCTGGAGCAAATTGAGGACTAACAGACCCAAACGCTCAAACATCCCAGATGCACCATCACAGGCTCAGCCCCTTCTAGGAGCTGCACCGCGCTGCCTGGCTGCTGTGGGCTCAGGGGAGGAATATTTTAAGTTTTTATTAGGCCCAAAAAACAAGTACATAACACCGCCTGGCTCCACAGACACTGAAATACAGGGGGAAAAAAAAGAAGAAAGAAAAAAAAAAAGGCAGCTGATGGCTTACATCGGCTGGGGGAACGCCAGCACGGCTATCGCCAGCGGAAC
>NW_008825271.1:6176973-6211722 GCF_000699105.1 Pygoscelis adeliae
AGCTGAGGGCTTACATCGGCTGGGGGAACGCCAGCACGGCTATCTCCAGCAGAACAAAAGCTCTCCCCAGCAAGCCCCAGCCTCCAGCACAGTCCCAACGAGCATGTTCGCTGCCGCAGAAGCGAGGACCTGCTGCAGATACCAAAATGCCTGATGGCTCCCAAAGCTGCTGTTTGCAGGAGGCCAGTCTTTGGCTTCGGCACTGTTTGCACACCGTTGCCAAGGCTGAAAGCTTTTTAAAAGTTCTACCTATTTAAACAGCGCCGAAGTAACAGGGCTCCGCAGGTGGAAACCCGTCTGACGGGTCTGTGCAGGTGCCCGGGGATGGAGCAGTGCCCGCTGGGACCAGGATTCTCTTAAAGAATAACATAAAAATGCAGATTATGCAAGATTTCCAGTGGAGACAGGCTGAAGGCTCCCAGGTAAGGTGGGACCACATCACACCACAGTTTGGAGGGACACTAAGGGCCACTTTCCCCATGCCCCAGGGATCTCACCGCCCTGCGTCCTGCTCCTGCAGGTGTAACCTTGGTAAATTAATCCCAGGGGATGTCTTTGCCATCCACCAGTAAACAAAGGGATTAAGTGATAAAGTTATCTACTACCAACTCACATATAAAACTACAGCCAGTCTGCGCTGCTGACAGAGAAGAAAGCAGGCAAACGTTCAAGGCTCCTTCAAGACCTCTCGTCAGCCGCTTTTCCTTTCTGAGGAGCATCACCTTTTCTGAAGACGTTGCAGAGCCTATAATAATTCCTACCAAAACTGACATTACTTCATTTCCTCTGGAAAACAACGGCACTACCAGCCCCTCCTTCCCCCGTCTTGCTCTCTCATGAGCAACGCACTCGGATCTCCAGGAAGGGGGTAAGGTCAGGAGCAAACGCCTGGATCACTCCCAGATTCGCAGCCCGGAGGGAGTAATTCCAACAGAAAGCATTTACAATATTCTTGGTATTAAATGCTTTTGGCCAAGATGAAATTCGTTAAAGTTTGCACTTTGGTTTTTTCAAAGCTCTGAAGTAATTTCTTTCCCCAAAGCTGCCTCCACAGGCGGAACTGGTGGGAAAAGGGAGATTTCGCACACAGAAACCAGCACAGCTAAATAATAAACTGAGGCAATTGCTCAGATGCTGAAGCCTGATCAATTATTCTCCACAGAAGCAAAGTATCCACATTAGAAAGGCAAACTGTTGTACCTAAACTGATGGTTATGTCACCCTAATTTCCTGAGATTAATCCTGTTTCAGTCAAACCCTTATCTATACACAAATAGGAAAATTAAACATACAATCAACCAAACTTCTAAAAAAAAACCCTTGACTACAATTTGGCTGGACAAGAGCTTTTATGAGGAACAGCTGGTTTATCCCCAAGATTTCTGAATTATTTTATTAGGATCCAAGAGCTCTTAGAAGAGGCTGACAAGACCCCATTAAATCACCGAACATTTAACAGTCCCATTTATTACATTTTGCCCTTCCCTCTCTTCCCAACACAAATCAATCTTTTTTTTTTTTTCTTTTTATTTCCCAACTTCACTGATTCTGCACACAATGAATTTCTATCACAACATTGGATGGGGAGCACCTCATCTATTAAAATGCCATCAGTATCAGCTCTGTAGGTGATGACTTCAGAGAGGAAATAACATTGCTTCCCCCCCCAGCTTCACATTTTCTCCCAAGGAAAAGGGCACTGTGCTCTCAGACTGGAACTGATAAAAACCAATATGGAGCAAAGAAAGGCCTAAAGGCTGAATGAACCAATTTTAACTCCTGCAGAAAAATGCTTTTTCTAAGACCAAGTCTGAAGAAAACAGTGCCTGGGGAAGATACTGGATAAAGAAAAAAAGATTACAGTTTTTGGGGGTTTTTTTGGTGCTAGCTAGAATCCAACCCACTTTCTTCCACCAAGTTCTTATAATCTAATGAACCAAAAAACTCCAAACAAAACACAGTCAAAAAGCATGTTTAAACCTCAGCAAAGCCTAGCTTGACAACACTTCCAAACAAGCGGGAGCAAACTTGCAGTGCATGAACATACCTCCCATTCAGAAGTGATATGTTTGACCTGAGAGCAAAGGTCCTGCCCTGCACTCCCAGGCACCAGATCTGCATCGCTGGCCCAGCATAAAGGCAGCAACTCCTGTCAATTCAGGCAAAAGGTTAAATTCAAGCTTGCAGATTGGCACACGCCGTATTTGAGAGATTTTAAAATGAAGTAAGAGCCGTCAGGTCTTGGACAACTGCTGAGAGGGAAGTCTGGGAGAATTCAGGACATCCATGACATTGGGCTGCCTGATAGCCCTTGGCTGAAAACACTCAGAAATATTCCCACTGCTGTGATTTCACGCAGAATCACAGCAGTATGATGAGTGATGGCCACATAAAACCCATAAAGACAAAGATATTTAAAATATATTTCAGATTATTATTCTTTAAACAGTTCAGCAGAGTTTCCCATCCATCGGTAACTGGGACGGATACCCCCCCCAGCACTATAACACTCCTGTGGTGCCTAATTGCGTCTCGCTGTTCAGGTGGAAACCATGGATCTGGGACAAACGAACACAGACGGGGTAACAAATGCCCAAACACTGAGTCTCGGAATTAAACAGCATCCAGGAAGGAGCTGCAAATAGCTCCAGTAAAAGTGGAGAAAAGAAGGAGGAATCCTTTCTCTTTTATAAACCCTCAATGCTCTGTGCTAAACATCACTGCTGGCAGGCGAGAACATCCCGGCTGGACCAGAAGAGGCACAGGACACTGGGTGGAGTAGTGACAGCAATGCCTCTTAATGTGCTCCAGAGAAACCTTCTTCCCAACTCCACACTTAACATTGATTTACATCCCGAAACATGAAGCCGTATCTCGTCCAATATTCTTAATTTCAAAGGGTTGGGTTTTGTTTTGGGTGGCCTCTTGCCTTAATCTCAGTTGCTCCAATAGTTTGTGTATATTTAATTACTGGCATCGTCTCAGACATTGTTGAATTAATACCCTGTGGCAAGGAGCTCTGCAAATTAACAAGGGGGAAACCATTCCCTATTTCCTTTGGAGTGCAGCGTTAAGGCTGCATAGTTAAATTCCCAGAGGCCAGGAAATGAAAATATTAAGTATTCTAATAACATCACTAAAGAAGTCATGTTTTACATATATGTCATTCCAATCAAATATTTTTCCTGTTTAATCATTTAGCTTTAATGCAATTCGTGCTGGTGTTAAAGGTTCATACTCAAAAAAAGAGAAAGGAAGGATCTCACACAGGAATCCCATACAGGATATAATATAACCAGGCAACCACTACTGCAGGCACTCGAATTTCACATTTTTTAATTTTGTTGATTCAAACTAGACAAGCTTAATGGCACAATAATTATATAAATTACCTGGAATACATAACACTGCATTTATACATACTAAATTAACTGTTGCAGAGGAAACACCAATGAAATATCATAACTAACTTTTTATTCAGATTCGCTCTTTAAAAAAAAAAAAATCAAAGGCCATGTAACTGCAGTAAAACGATGAGCAAAACCAGCTTCTGTGAGAAGCTTCTTCCCACAGACCTTTGCTTAAGTCTGGGCAATTAAGAGATTTCCAGGAGGTTGGGGACTGCAAACCAACAGGCACATCTCTCCCAGAACTGTCACACAAAAAATTCAACTTCCCCACTGCAAAATCTAGCAAAGTCCTAAGCAGCCTTAAACTGAAGTTGCCAGACTGGCAGGACCATAACCATGCAACATCAATAAAAAAGGAAGGGGAAAAGGAAATTTCCCATTTAAGAGCTGTCACACAAAATGCAACAACCATCCCCCCCCCTTTTTTTTTTTAATTCGAAACAAGCTTTCCTGACACAAGCCAAGCACAGATGCAGCACGGCTGAGACTGTCTGGCAGGAGCAACCAGTTAGTCCAAAGCTGTGATAGTTTATACAAACATTTTAGACTAAGAGCAAGGTTTCACGAGCATGACACAGATGCACGGCCAGATTCAAGCAGATGCTGGTGTGACGGACTTGCATTTCTGTGTCTTTTTAAGAGAGGGATGGGGTAAAGGTCAATGAACGTGAAAGGGAATTGCAGCCTCTCGGAAAAAGGTGCAAGAGCAAGACTCCTGCCTCCCCGGCATTTCTGCCCGGGACCCCCAGACACGCACAGAGGTCTCATCCTCCTCTGCACAATCTTGCTGCAGACACTTCACACTTCAAATTTTTTTTTTTTTTTTTTTTTTTTTTTTTACACTTTTGCGTTAGTCCTATAGAAACACTGTGCTCCAATTCTTCCGATGGGCACTTTGCAGGCTGCTCCCAAGGCAATCCACAGCAGAGCCGTGCCTCAGCAGAAGGTGAACTTGGTCTCCTTGATAAGAGGTTTCTTGCCTGGGCCAAGTATCTTTCGTAAAAGCGAGGTCTGGAGTGACTGGCATTACTGGGGCCCCCTCACACAAAAGCTGCTTGTATTTTACATTTACTTGACAGTAAAATACCCAGTATTGTTGAGTTTCTGGCAAACCGCTGGAAGAGGGCACTTTGCTGGAGCAAAAGCTACCTCGAACACACGACTGGGATGAAGTCCCCATGTCACTCAACACCACAGCTCTCCTTCAACCCATTCCTCCCAGTGAGACTTCGAAAGCAACTGGAGTCAAACAGACTCTTCCAACTCATTTTCTTGAAGAAAGAAGAAAAAAAAAAAAAACTAAAAGGCCAGCCAAACCACTTAAGGGAGAGCAAAGACTTGAAATACATACATATATTCAAGAAAAATCAAACCATAGGCTTTGACTGCAGCCAAAAGAACAAAGTATCTGACCTCAGCCTTCAAAGACAAGGAAATTCAGAAATAATACTGACTCTCGTATTACTCATCCCCACTGTGCTGGATTGTTACAATCCACACAGGCCACCCAAAGTTAGAGAGACCTCCAGAAAAATGTTCAATTCAAAGGGATATGTTAAAAACAAGCCCAAGGCAGGTTATGTGGTTGAAATGAAATGCATAGCATCCATCAAGAGTGTTGTATATGTCATTCCTGAATTGCAACAGTTACACTCATCTGGTTATAATTTACAAATTAGCACTAGGTAAAATAAGAATTTCCTCACACCTTGAAATCTGAAATACCAGCTATTTTTCCCAGAGTTAACTTTGCCCTCCCTTACCTTTCAACAGTCGATACATTTTTCACGGCGACAGCATATCTTTGGCAAATATTTAAGTTCTCAGCTCTGTTCCCCTTCCCTTAGGTTGTGGTTTGATGTGCACCGAAACCAAAATTGTCACTGGGGTGAAAAATAAGCACCAGTAGCTCCGTTCCCAGTGGTTTCTGCACATCACCTAGGTCGTATGCTGAGCGTTGCAAGCAAAATCGCTAAGTGCTGCTGGAACTTGGACCGCTTTGAAACAAAATGGCTTGGAACCAACATTTTCATCAAAGGTGCTTCTGCCTCACCCTTTTGCTAAATACAAAGTGGTTTCCCTGTTGGGAAAGTTAATGAATACTACAAATAAAAACAGTTTTGAGTAGAAACTGTCAACAAAACAGAAAACCTGGAAATCACCTGAGAAAATCGACTTCCCCCCCCCTCCCCCCAAACAATCTTTATCCAACAAATCAATACTAATTTCTCCCGCCTGTTTTATTTTCTCACCCATCAGAAGGATGGCCATGCTCTGCTCGGCTGCTTCATGCCCAGCATTGAACTGAGCATCACCCCGAGGAGCTACTGCTGACCCCTCAGCAGCTCTTGGCACGAGATGCCTCTCAGCTTGGCAGAGTTGGAGATGTGACATACAGATATAATCATACATACATACACACACTTTACAACATCAGCAGTCCTTTCTGCACGCAACAGTGCCCCACAGCAGAAATGACACTGCTTCGCAACACTACAAGAACATGTTTTTCCCCTGGGAAGGAGGCAAAGCCACACCTGCAAACATTAAAAAAAAATATACACATATTTCACACAAAAATTACACTGAGCTTGCCAGCTACTACAAATGCTTTTGCAGAGAAGTGGTGTTTACAAGGCTAGCCAACAAGCTCAGAGTAAACCCTGTAAGTCAACTAAATAGTATTCTGCGGCACAGGCAACATGGTGTCATGGATCATCCAGTGTTCAAACAGTGGAACTGTTGATTTTAGTCAAAAGGCAGCAATCTGCTAGTAAATACAACATTGTGCCCTGGCCAACAACTGACTGGTGTCATTAGAAAGTATGTGTTCCACCAATTACAAAATTAATTATAAAGTCATGTCAGGTCACTCAGTTGGAAAACACTTATTTCACTTCACGACATTAAATGAGAGACAGTGCCCCACCTTCATCAGTATGCAAATTGCAATGGATTGCTTGGGACTGACCCAGCTGTCTCCAACGCTGGCAGGTACCCAAAAGCTAACCCAATATACTCCTCAGGGGCGAGATGGATGAATATCACCCTGTAAGAATCCAGTTTGGCAACAAGGAAAACACAGCAGGTGAAGATGGGATGGCAAAGAAAAAACCGCAGCCCCAGTGAATGAGTTCCATGGCAAACTTTCTAATTTACCTGCAGTCAAGTAATTATAACAAACATGATGCTGTGGGAGCCCCTGTGCCCGAGCTAGGGAGGGACCGATGATCTCAACCCTTGCCCTGAGACAGGACCATGTGTGCCAACGGATACCTGCCCAAATAACCTTTGGAGACCGCTCGAGCTCTGCTGGAAGACCATCACTTATGTATTTGGGAATAGGCAGGTTGACTGCTTTTCTTTTTAAGGAGTTTTGGTAAAGGCACTACAAAACCTTAGGTAAAGTGTTGGTGGTGTCAGACTTCAGAAAATCTGCACTATGTATTTCTGAGGTAAAATTCCCACATGTCCCCATACAGCAAGGATCTTGCATCTCCTCTGATCACCCACGAGCTGGGACACCAGACTGCCCTCAGCTCAACAAGCCATTGGTATAAGGTTCGGCTGTACTTGCACACATACAAGGCTACAGAGATTTCATTGGGTCAAGTTACGCACATCCCATGGTACCTCCCAAACAGTAATTAGGCTTCTCCAAACCAAAGCATGGTGCCATTCACAACTAGATAACCCCCCCTTCTCCCCCAGATTTACCAGGAATACAGCTCATGAGGTGCCCAACTCGCATTTGCTTACCCAGTCTTCCCCAGGTGATGGGTGTCCTCCTCGGGGCAGCCCTCCAGCCTATTTAAATTGCCTCTGCAACACGAAAGGACGAACCTAGCTTCTGTAGGAGAGACCTTCATCCTCCTTCTACAGCATGTACTTAAAAAAACATTGCAGATTGACAAGCACGCATATTAAAGAGTGCAATGAAAAATCTGGATTAAAAAACCCAAAACAAACCCCAGATACTCATCCCCCCACTTTCCCCATGAAACACCTGCAGCCCTGAGACATGGTTTATTACATTCAGAGCAGCCGTGCATGTTGAACCTCCTTTTATTGCTTTGGGGTCTTGCATCACAGTTACCTTCAGTTTGACAAATACCGTCTCATACAGCACAAGAAAACAAAGTTGGCTCCCAAGGAACAGGATAGAAATTTCGTGTATATATATATGTGTGTGTGTGTGTATAAAAATAAATAATATACACACATTTGCAGATGATACATGCTGACATTTCCTTATCAATGCACATAGCCTTTCCCTGATGCCTCCTGAGGCTATGTGATGATAGGAACACTGTGAGATGTGGATGTGAGGAGTCTCACACCCAGACCCCCTAGTCACACAGGTATATATACTACACTACTGCAAATCCCAGGCGTTTTCCATGTTAATTCTTGAGCCTCTGCCTCCAGATTTGACCTGGCTCTGGTATGCTGGGACCATTGACAAATGCTCCTCCACAATCTGCTGCTGATGTGCACATCAGGTCCATTTCAGAGAAGAGTGATCTTGTTGCAGATACAGGGGGATCTGTTTGCACCTCAAAGCAAAGCACAGCAGGTTTAAATCTTCTGCCTCAAAAACCATAAACATAAACAAATGTTATGCAAATCCCCCTATTTAAAAGCTACATGAGATGATTAAAACAACTTTGCTTGTTTTGCAATGGTTAATAGCCCCCCTCACCCCCCCAACACCATGCACGCTCACACAATTATAGTAGTTAAAACAAATAAATTTGTGAGAGGTGCTTCTCCTAGCCATAACAAAGCCCAGAAGTCTGCGGACCCGGAGCAGCATTAGAGGCAGCGTTATCATTTTTGCACAGTTGCAGGGAGCTCTATTTATATAAACACCCTCATTGTTTCTGCTGCAAGTGCATGGATCGGAGTTCTCTCTGTTATCTGGCTCTGTCCTTGAGACACAGCTCGCCTGCTCGCTCCACTCCACACCCTGACACAGCTTTCCTACTCCAGGCAAGACCGGGGATGGCTGAACTTCACCAGAGGCCCCGGGAAGCAGCGTTTTACAGCCTCGCTCAAGTTTTTTTTCCTCGGTGCACGCTTCTGAATTGCTGACACCACAGGGAAAAGGCAGAAATCAAACCGTCCCTCCCTGCAGCGCAGCCGGACCGTGCTCCAGAAGGGCTGCTCTGCACTTCGGGCACCCCTGCACCCAACGGGACCACACGAAAGGGCCAGGGAGGGACAGGCTGGTACAGGAGAGGATGCCCTAACATCATCTGAGTACCAGTACTTTTCAGTCAAACAGTACTTTTTTTGTAGTCCTGAATTTCCATCCCAACCACCCTCTAGCAAATCATGCTACATGGGAGCCAGAGACCTAGGGACGAAGGCTGCTCTCAAATAATCTGGGGTCACGCACGTCTCCACGCTCCGGAGCTCAGAGCCGCCGGTGACCAGAAGCAGCAGCAGCAGACTAGTTTTCAAATTCTCATGTGAACGTGGGCCACTGCACCAACAGTTGCAAGCCATCTCGTATCTTCTAAAAGCAATTTGCATTTTTTTCATTGTTTTTAACAGGTTTGGGGGGTTTGTTTGTTTGTTTTTAAACAAGTAACTTGCTATCTATTTTCCATTTTGATTTGGCTTTCACAGGTGTGTCTTTGCTCATGGGAATGACATTTTATTTGTCCTTTTTATGAAGTTTTAAATTTAAAGCTCTTTCACATTTTTAATCAACTGTCTGTATTAATTTCCTCTGCAATTTACACAAAGTTTACTTGCACCAGTTTCTCGAGCTATATTCCCTCTTGCTGAATAAGGCTCAAACACACTCATTTCCTCATGATGGATTATTTTAATTAGATTCTACTCCTTTTGAAGTCTATGTCTTCTCTGGATGCTTTCCATCTCTTTCGGAGTTTTACCTTTCGCATTGCCTTGCCAGGGCTCCATGCTGCGTTCCTCACTGACCCAGCTCTCTGCAAGAGCACGCAGGAGCACTTGGAGTATCTTCCTATCAACAAATATTCCATTTAGCAAAACATACTGGTTTATCTGGATTGCTGCTGAATCTTTAGCTGCAATCTAAATTGGTTTAGATGGTTAATAAAACATTAAAGACCAAACAAATGAAAGTATTTAAATCCAGAGCGATGCAAAGACATTCTTTACTTTCAAGAGTGCCTACTACACACTATGTGCTTTCCAAATCTGATGAGATCCTGCATAAAAAGAGGCCTTAAATACGGGCCGGTGAGGAGCCACGGGCAGCCCTGGTGCTCGGCAGGCTCATGGCGCAGTTTTCAAGCCCAACAACTTGCAGCCATTGAAAAACCCACCGAGCAACGTCCACGGAAACACCCATGAGGTGCTCAGCAGTTTTTGAAAAAGATCAAGACATTTATTTCAGTCCCTCATTTGTTATTAATTTCCAAAGGCATTTTGAAACATGCACAACTTTATCCGGAAAACTTTCCGGCAAAGATCTGATATTAGTAAGCACTTTACCAGTAAGCCCAAGAGTTTGCTCACAAACTTCCCAAGAAAAAAAGGAGCAAACCACAGCCACCATTCCAAGGAATTGCCTTTTTGAGGAAAGATGGAAATAAAGTGGCAGGGTGAGAAGATCCTTGCATTGTCTGACATTTTGTCGTCATGGTGTAACCAGCCAGACAATTTCCATGAGAAAAATCTACAAAGAAATACTGTCTGGCTAATCCTATATTTAAAAATTTCCTAATGTACGGTTGCTACATTTAGCCTAGGCAGTACATGAGCACAGCTGCGATCGGTAGGATTAAAACTGATTGCGCTTAGCCCAGTTTGATGCATCTTAAATCATTACGATTCCAGCGGGTAGATATTCAAACACTTTTTGGAAACCTTTGTCTTTTCTTTGCACCAACAACCACAGATCCAAGATCCCCAGTTCTTCAATCATTTTTTAAATTCCTAACTGTCTGCACCTCCTAAACCCCTAAGCAAATGTTGCCTTTTGACGAGCCCATCTGCATGGAACAGTAACATCTCTTGTTGACGAGCGATGTACTTTGTCAATACAAGGGCGGGGAAAGAATGGGCCAAACCAATTTCTGGGCCTTCAGCTAAGATGCGGAAGTAATTCCAGCTGACAAGCATTAATATGCTAAACTTAGCCATCTCCTGTTTAATTAAGTTTATCAAAACCACCATCATTTTGCACATCTTGAAGAACTGGGTACATTTCTGGGGTACTGAAGGGTCAAGATACCAGAAAACAAAAAAATGCTTAAATTAAGTTAAACCCATGGGTATGAACTCCACTTCCATGGCTTTTCCATACTGCATTTTTCCTGCTTGCATCTCAGCTTGATTTTTAGCCATTATCATATTGCTATAATGAAAAGATTAACTTTCCCATTAACCACAAGTAAATACATTTTAACAGTTCAAAACAATGAATCTGAGACACAAATCACTCCAGCCCTGCCAGCCTGGTAGAGTCATTCAGTCTCAGCAACAAAAGGTTTCAATCAGATAGCCAAAACTTTTGTCCATCAGGTTTAAATTTGTCCTGAAATGGAAGACAGACTTTCCTCCTTCCCCTCCTTGCAGAGCCAAAAAGCACAGAAACCAAGAAAATTAAAACCTGCTGCATTATTCTCCAACATGCTACAAAATGTAATAAAAAGCCAAATGTCTCTTTGCCCTCCCCTCCTCCTCAAGTTGAATTATTTTTTTAAACAGTCATGTAGTTGCAACTCTGCCTACATCTCCAAAAGCTAAACAATTATGCCACAATAGGGGTATTTTGTTCACTCAGAAAAAAAATCATCTAATGAAAAACTATGTTGGTGGTTGAATCTGTTTCCTTTAGGAGGAGTTGGCTGTAATCTCAGTGGGACTTGTGGTTTCGGCTATTCATACTGCTCATAGCAGTTTCTGTTTTTTCTCAAAGCAATATAACCCAGCAACACAGAAAAAGCTGTGATTAACTTCTTCTGAGATACAAGATGTCATGGCAATGCAAGTCACCTCTTTGCTGAAGAGAATCATAAATCTCTATTGCTCTGTCCTTTTTGCACAGCCATCTCACATCCCAGGCAGAGTCTAAAGGGAAAGTGAGAAGGCACTGAAACTTTCTCTTTTACCCAACAAGTTGACTGTGGACTTGTAACCCTCAGGCCAGAGATCATCCTTCAGAGCTGCAAGGAACTGCATCTCTCTGACCCTAAGCAATAGCTCCTGTTCTTGCCCACAACAAGAGAGCTTTAAAATTAACAAGCATTATGTTAGCTGACTTTACCTAATGAATAGCTATCAGCTGTCTACACACACAGAAAACGTTTCCTTTTATCTCTATGCAAATGTCCGTATGTGGTGGAATGAAACTGGAAGCGAACATCTGTGCATTAAAATCTTACATAAATTATATACTTTTTTTAAAAATGCACTAAAAAGCTGGTGTCAATCCCAATAAATTAAAAAAAAAAAAAAAAAAGAAACAACCAAACAAAAAAGAAACCCAAACAGCTAAGGGGACTAATAAGAATAATGTTAAGGAAAAAAAAAACCTCTTTCCCCATATATCTCATATGAGGCACCCCAGCCTCACCCTGACCTCTGAAATACGACAGCTATACAGTAAAGCATCTAGGCTCTGTTATCTGAGATACAGAGTAATTCATAAGTAATAGCTTAAAAAAAAAAGAAGACCCAGCTGGCTGCCCTACCAATGCACAGATCTTGGGACAAATTCTCATTTCGCACTGGCCAGCACGCCTCTGCTGTCCGAAACAGTCTGGGAACTGGTGCGACACGCAGGCAGGCTGCGGAGATCTTACCCAAGAGCTGACGGGCAGCCAGCATCTCCGGACTCCAGCAGATTTCAGACCTAACCCACCCGAGTGGGAGAGCCGCTGGAGCTGCCACCGGAGCAGCGGAGAAGCCAGACTCCTGCCCTGGCACGGCTGCACCATCGCTCTTCTCCGGCCCCGAGCGGCCACGATCCACATGCTGTTCTGGGACAAGCACCAGCCTTCCTCTATCCACTTAACTAATGAATACACTGATGCAGTCACTTTTTTATGCTCTGGGAGATTTTTTTTTTTTTTAAATGACAGGTTCTATTATCTCCTGTGTATATTAAAATTGGCCTTTCAGCTCTTCCATTAATACCAGATCCCCAAGTCAGAGATGAATGCTGAGTGACACTACGAAGCATACTTTCAAATCAGGGCATCTCTCTGACAGGGTGTTTGACATGGCCTCTTTTCATGTCTCTGGGCAATTTTTTCCCCTCTTGCTGCAGTCCTGAACTCAGGGTTTCCAAACTGCTCTCCAGCAGCAGTTATTTATTATTGCTTTGTCCTACAATGTCATTTCCCAAGCACCCAGGTGCTGCAGAAGAAAGAAAGAGGCCATTCCCTGCTATCAAGAGCTACAAAATGTCTTGAGAAAAACTGGCGAAGGATAAGCAGATGGGCACAAGATGAAAGCAAAGCAATCCTAGGGATGAAAAGCTTGAATTTTACGTTTTGCAAAGTTGACCAGGTGGGTTTTAAAAAAAAAAAAAAAAGGAAAAAAAAAAATTCAAATCAGAAGACTAAGATAAATTTATCACAACCAAAGTAGCATTGAAGAAAATTCACTACCATCAAGACTAAAACACAACTTGCCTGTTGCACCTGGATGCACGCAGTGGCTCTGGATTTCTGAGCAGGTGTCGCAATATTTGTGCCTGCAGCTCCCCAGATTTCCCCCTTCCCTGCACAGCCACAGAACCTGCCCCTGCCAAAACGACTCCAGCCGAGCAGAAAAGAGAAAACAAACTCGAACTGGGCACCTCCAAAGACATATTGGAACGGGGCGTTTTTATTCCCCCACGCTCTTCTGTTTGGGAAGCAATCCTTCAGGAACCAGCTATCAGCTCTTAATGACTAGTTTTGTTACTCGCAGGCCCCACAATGAAACAGGGGGTGGCAGAGATTACCACGCTGTGGTAATAATCAAATTTAAGGGGATTATAATCATTATAAACTAATCAGGGTAGAATTATATATTTTTAATTAGCAGCTGCTGTGCGGTTAAGGCACTAGAATCCCCCCGCTGTTTGCTGGTAAGTGCAACCAACAGTATCCTATTTGAAGTGCAAAATACGTACTTTTACATGGAAAATATATTAAGGAAATTTAAAAATTGCCCTTAAAAATACTATATACTGTAAAGCCTCATTATAGATCATTCTTTTTGCTTTCAGCATTGGAAAGATTTTTTTTTTTAAGCCTATAAATTCTTGCGTTTAATCTTATACTGAACATAGGCCAAATATAAAAAGGGAGTAATTTACAATACATTGTGTATATTGTTACTTCAAACCACATAGTAGTTACCCGTAAATCTTCCAGCATTTGGTATAAACACATAGTGTTTGTCTACTCATTGTAAGTCTAGAAAAGGACATATTTCTGCAGAGCCTTAAGAGGTATTCACTGCATGAATAATAGGGACCGAATAAAACTTGTCATTTGGATTTTCTTGTAACAACACACTTTAATCCAAGATTCCCAAGTAGAGAAACAGATCTCCGCGGTTTCTGTAACCACCCCTGCTCACACTGTTGTATTTTTAAATTATTCTTCAGCTGCATTTTAACTGAGAACCTTTCTACGTTATCGCAGAGAGACTCCAACAGGCACCAGTCCCCAGAGATCTTGCTTTGTTTAAAAATAAAGCAAACCCAACAACCAGTTCATCTGGAAAAAAAGCTGGGTTTGCTGAAGGGTGTTCAGTTATAAGGAGGCTGATCAGAGCTTGCAGATGCTTGCCAAGAAGAGTTGCTCTCTAAGCACCCAAATTTGGCAGAAGTCTACAGAAAAAACCCCAAACAGCAAAGCAGTTGGTCTAGTCTTCAAACACGTTCTTCAAGTTCCTGGTGTTAGACCGGCCTCCTCCTCCACAGTCCAATGGCACTGTGACATTGTGGGTACACAGGGTAGTAGCAGAACTGCATCTGAGCACAGCCAGGCCCCTCATTCCCACCGTCTCCCATCTCTGTTAACCGGTCCCTTCCACTAATGAAAATACCAAATAGTACATGGTGGTTGGGAACCTCCTGCAAACCCCTTCCCACTCACCCTAAAGTCACATTACCAGAAGCCAAATCAACTCAAAAGACGAGAAGACTCACAAGGTTCATTAACAATTACCAAGACATAGGTTAGCATGATACTGCTGAGCGTCCACAAGGTTTTTTTTTGCACTCTGCTTCACCTTATTTTGACCAGACCACATCCACCGAGCAAGCATGGGCTGTCTCCTGGCCATGCTCCCTGGGACACAGTGACGTTCTGCAAGGTTGCAACAGCTCCCCTGCTCACAGCTAAGGAAAACTAGTCTTAGGGAGGGTTAAAATACAAAATTAGGCTCCTCAGTAACTACTTGAGGGTATGCCTTAAGGTATGTCTACAAGGTGCAGGAGAGGGCTAAGCAGCTATCTTCAAATTCACAGCCCTCACAGAGGGGAGGGCTCTGGCCAGGGGAGCAGACAACCAGGTTGGCCAGGTGATGAGCATCTCTCCAAGCGGAGGCAGTCCAGCTCTGGATGGCCTGGTTTTGGGTCTAGCTCTACCCCACCCCGTGGTGGCCAGACCCTGCCAGCGATGCTCTGCCTGGCGCAGGCTGCCTGCTGCTGCCCGAGCCTTGTCTGGCACAAAAAGGGTGATACTTCCCCACCTCCGCAGCCAGCGAGCATTTGTAACTGCTCCGACACGTCTCTCATTGTGGACCAGGTACAGATTCTATTACCGCAGAAGACAAATGTCCTTAGGTTCAGCCATTTCTGATAAAACCGTTTCCTCTGAAATAGCCGCAATAGAACCCAGACTGCATGCCGGCCGTTAACAGAAACCGCTACTTCTAAGAGTTTTCGAGCACTAGGCAGTCCTGAGTAACATCCTCTGCCATCCCTGGGGACTTTGACTAACTGTCAGCAAAAGGCGACTCAGAAAACCCAAACACCATTATTTGACTTAAAGATCTGTTGACTCAGACTGACTCTTCTGTTGACTCAGACTAACACAGCTAGCCCTGGAAAAAAATGGGCCTCCTTGAAAAGCCGAGAGCTCTCGGGTAAATCATCTGGTCTTGCAGATGGGTGCTGCCGTCAAGACTGTCCTCACCAACACCACCCAAAACTCTGCAGGTGTTATTGATAGCTTCAGATAAGGGTTACCAGCGATGGGAGCTGGGCAGGACTTAAACTCTTCTCTTTCCATTCTAAAACATAACATACCCTCAGAACAAGTACAAAATATAGTCAGGGGAGCAAGGGGCCTAAAAAGACAGCTGTTACACCCAAAATATTAGCGTCGCAAACAAGGCACTTTCAAGTCACAAGGACAGAGCCATCACTGAAGACACCAACTCTGACAAGAAGAGATGCACAAGGAAATCAAAGACTTCCACAGAGCTGTGGCACTGAGCTGCACCCAGGCAGGCAAATAATGGACTAAATTAATTGCCTGTAGCATGACATAGCTGCAAAATCCTAGAGGTTTTGACTGCTTCGCGGCATCGTTCTTTCAACTCTACCCCGTGCTGGGACTTTAATCTGCAGGACTGTAATGGTACTATCAGCAATGTTAGAGGCGAGACTAAAAATAAACACGGGACAAGAAAAATGCAAAGCTCCTCCTCCCCGCGAGGTCTGGAGGGAATTTCCTGAGTCAGCCAGGCTAGGCTCAATCACTTGTTTACTTGTTACTAAGTATGAATTTTCACAGCAGCGTGTGTGGTTTTCACTGAGGTTTCCAAGTTAAAATCAACAGGGCTATAACGTCCTAAGAAAACTAAACATCACCAACCCTCTCTTGGGAGATGGGATCCTTGCTGCTTCCCTGCCCGTGCTGCACGCTGCATTTCCAGGGCAAACATGCATTTCCAGGTCAAATGTGAAAGTACTGGCGGCAAAGACGGTCCCTTGGGTCATGGGATGAAGGACACCAGCTCCAATAGTAACCTACACTGAGCCCAGCATCTTACTCGATCCATTAGATTTATTTACCCCTGGATAAAGAAGCTGTCACGCAATGTTCAGAAGAGCTGGAAGGTTTGTCCCTCTGCAAAGCACCTCTCCAAAGGTCCTCCCGAGTGCCGAGAGGTATTTTGGGAAGGAGGGGTCGGCTCTTCTCCCTGTGGCACCCATGGAGGATATATCCGCGGAGCCACAGCCACAACAACTGACTTCAGAGCTACATAAAAAGCTGGCACAAAGATTTGTTTATGAAGAGCTAAAAATTAAGTTTGACTTTAAAATAGCGCAGTCACCAGTAACGGCTGAGAGGGTCACATTCTTCTTCCATCTCTGCCTCCTCCCCCTCCGGGACCTCCTCTTTGCCCAGCAGCTTTCCCAGAACGGTCTGCAAACATGGCAGAAATTCCCCACGAGAGAGGCAGGCAGAAATCTGTGCCTGAGGAGTTGAAGGAACATGCTCATGAAGGGATGCTCAGCACTTCTTACAGCACTAGACATTTTTTCAAGACTGACCCTGCAGCAGCGGCCATTCCTATTTGCAGCAACTTGGTACATCAGATACTACGGTATTTCATGAAAATTTTAGGAGGTGACTGCGGGTTCACGATGCTGTCAAAAGAGAAATGCACACCTTCCCATTTCATGGTACGCAAGTCCCCATGTAGCTCTCCTTGTTCACCTCCCCTACCCCTTGAGCACGCTCCAGAGGAAACTATGAGATTTCAAGCTTTGCAAACCTCCAGCCTAAACCAACATCCTGTAAAACTACGAGTTAAAGGCAGGAACACTTCACTTCCAAACCACAAAGGCTGTAATAAGTGTGGGTTTAATTGGCTGGTACAAGAGCTGCACAGCCAGAATCAGCAGCTGGCAATGAAATCAGCCCTTCTGCGCTGCAGATTGCTAAACTTTTGCCCTTGTCTGCAACGTGGTGTGTCACAGAAGTAATTCAGTGCCCATAAAAAGAATTACAAAAGTATCTAAGAAAAATAAAGTGTTAGCCCAAAACTGGCAATACACTAAGTTTCTTCCCCGAAAGTTTCTAGCTGTACAGGGATCTATCCCTGACCCTATAGTGATGAATTTCTACTATGTGCATATATATAACATCCTCCATAAGAAACCCGTATATTTTAAGTATCACTTAAAATCTGGCCCTTTAGAGCTACTGATTTCAACAGGCTCAGTACATACTTAAAATATCTCATTATCTAGAATTAGAAATTAGGTTCTTCAAAAAATCAGTCCCAAATAAATGACAGAAGTCTCTATCAAGCAACTACGGCAGGCTTTCTTGCTTCATTTATTTAACGCATCGTTCACAGCTATTCACATGTACGTCCAACTTCTCCTTTACAGGTTTACAAAGCACACAGCAAGTGCTGTGCTAGTCTGCATCTAACTTCAGAATATTTGAAGAAAAGCCAGATTAGTAAGGAGCAGGATTTTATAGCAAAGCCTTCCTTTCATCTGGTGCAAAAAGCTTTGAATCTCATAAAGCCTACGTAGTAAACTTTCAAGCCAAGGTATTTCATAGAGTTAGCAGGGGCACATTGCTATCACTTGATAGAGTTAATGGAAGTTTTACAGTTTACACTTTGCTTAAAACCACCTTGTTCCTGAATGAAGAAATGCACACTAGGCAGAGTAAAAATAAATAAAAATAATAATACAACCCAAAGCCACACCAACGATAACTTAAGGTGATATGCGTATGCATCCTTTAATTCAAAAAGGCAGGCTGACCTAAATAAAAGTAGTACACATGAGAAAAGCAAGACAATATCGTCCTGCAAGCAGCGGAGGAATTGCAGCTATCGGCCTCTTCCCACTGTGAAATCCTGGACGCCGCACTCAGCCCGCACCAGACGGCTTCTGTCTTGGCTAAGGCAAGGCTCAGGCCAGAAACTCGCGTTGCCGTTAGGAGTGCAGCACTCGAGACGAAATGCAGAGTAGAATTTAAACTCCTCAGTTAGTTTAGTTGCAGACCACAGGCGTACAGCCCATGCCTTTCTCTTTTTACCTGCACAACTTTATCTTAAATTGGGTCTTGTCCCCAGGGCTCCATATTAAAGAAGGTGCTCATACAACGAATCAAAAGTCAGGACGTGTTACGACAAATCCCACCAAATGTAAATTGGTGTAATATACAGATTTACGCCTGCTTACATGGCACTAGAAACGGAAAGGCAGTAACTCAAACTGCTGCACAGGCTCCTGACAACAGTGATGATAAGCACTGCTTTTTTAAGGCTAAAAGGAGGTTCTGGGGAAGGAAGATAAATCAAAACATGGCATCTTTGAAAGGGGAGCAATGCAGGAGCTTAAGCCCCAGTGGCTCCACAAACACCCATCTCTCCCCAGGAAAATAGGCTTTGGTGTTATTCAGTACGTAAGTTTTCCAACAGTTTTTATTCTAGTTAAAATTGCACGAGTGCTCATTAATTTTAATGTTGTGTGCTTTACCATATCCCTACCTAGGAACACACTGAAGCCTGCAAGTGTCCGCCCAGCATGTTCTCAGCGGGACTCTTCCCTGCTCACACAGCCCTGCACCCTTCATCCATCTCCTGCCCCAGAAACGGGACGTGGCAGGACGCTGCCTTCGCTGCCATTAGACCTGACCTTGCAAACATCCAGCCGCAGCCCCAGGAACTGCAGCCCCAGCCAAGCGCCCCGGCATCACTCACCCCGCAAAAGCCACCGCTGCCCCAGCCCTGGCAGGGCCAGCGAGCAAAGCAGGATGGGGCCTCTTCCAAATACCGAGGCTGAGACAGACCATGCGTCTGCCCTCTCAGCTCCGCACGGGACAATGGTCTCAAACCAAATTTGGGTCTGTATTCTCCAAAAATCAGACGCCCCAAAAAAGCCTTGCTGGTACACCGATGCAAGCAAAGCTTTCCCAATTGCTTTGCCCCATTATTACGCTGCTGATCAGGTACCTGCACCAGTGTGCTCAACTTGCATTTTAAAGGTGTTTTCTCCTACATTTTGGTGCATTCTCTTGACCTGAGATATTAAATAAACCAAATGCATTGAGGCCACTTCCCTCCATAGAAGTAACAAGGGTTATTAGCACACCTCTGGTGGAATATTAACTAACTCCAGTGTTTTGCTGGGATGAGGCTGCATTTAATCTGGATTGCGATTGGAGAGCAGGAAAGAAAAAAGGTCTTCAGAGTAAATATGGCACCATTATTAAAGAAACGGGTTAATTATCAACCACAGGCATGAAAACTGTGGGAACACGACAGCAACCCAGTCCTGCTTGTGGCGATGCTGGCTGTTGGACAAGCAGAAAGTGACCCAAATACATTGCAAGAGGAAAGGGACTAAAGCCCTTGCTTTCTTACATAAATCAAGTTGGTTCTGTAATAAGTATCTGCAGGGTATTTGGGCTGCACTGATTTTATCAACCAGAAATGCAACAGCCAGCGAGGCAGATTTAATATCCATTAAAAAAATATTTTATGCCTGATATCAGGGAGCTCTGCAGGGTTCAGAAATGGATCCGACATTTCTTCACATAACAAGAATAGCTGAAGGCAACATCCAATATTCCACAGAAGGCAAACACACACCATAAACAAGGTATATAAAGCCTCCATGCTTCCAGGCATAAACCGCCCTCTGCCTACAAGAGATCAGGACACTCTCCCAGGGACGGGTTATTCTTACCAGCAGGTGCCAGTTTCTAATGCTGTCTTCTAAAACAGGTTCTATTAACCAGTATTTGCAACAGGAAAGCAACTGAGAGGGCAGCTCACCTGAATCTGCAGTGACACATCCTACACCAAAGAAAACAGCATCGTTCTGGCACCAAGTTAACTTCCCAAACCGCTCACGGGAAGAAAAACAAAGACGAAACCCAGAAAATTTGTAACTGTTACTTTTTTTTAAGTACCGTTTTAGAGAAAAAAAACAACACTGTAACAAAATGTTAAAAGACAACAAAGGAATAGCTACAAAAAAAGTCAAAATATCACATCAACCCAAACCGGCCAAAAATGAAGGGATCATAGCAGATAAAAGAAAAACAGTATTACAAGAAAAGTGGGTAAAAATAGAAGTGCCAGGATATGACATGCCTTCAAGTTCTAGAAAAAGCATCTGGATTGTCCTCAAATCCCCTCCTGACTGCTGTCTAACTCAGTAATCATCCCTCTTGAGCAACAGGGCTGTCTCAAGCAGAGCAATGGGGCAACGCCGATTTCTTTTCATCTGATGCCATTTGGGGCAAAGTACCTTCCAGTCAGAAAGGGAACAAATTGTGCCCTCGGTTTCACAGCCCTGGGTGCAGCCCAAAGCCTGCCTTTAGGCCAAGTTTGGAGGACGCCAGCGGACGCGCACGCGACCTTCTGCTCATGGCCGCAGGGAAGGACCCGTCTCCGGCCAAGGGAGCTTCAGCAGGGCCACCAAAAAGCAGCTCTGCAAACTAATACGCTGGTGCAACTCATTCCAGGTGAGAGGAAGAGCACAGAAAGCCTCATCTCAGCCTGTTAAGGCTCCAGAAATATAATCACCTTGTTTTTGGAGCCTGCCATTTACTGTGCATTGCTAAGGAGACCCACTTCTCTTCCGCACCCTCTTCTTTCACAAGCCCAAGTGCAAGGCTTGGCAATACATCCTCACAGGATACATACCACGCAGCATGCTGCTCTGTGCGGGGTCACCTGAGCACAATGATAATTTGAAGTCTCTATACTTTAAAACAAAAAAAAAAAAAAGAAAAAAAAAAGGGGGAGGGAAGCCTCTTCAACTGAATGATTTTTACTTTTACAGCAGTTACAGTCAACTGCATGGCTCTGTATCTGGTACCTGCCCCTTCTGCTAAAGTGACAGCTACAGAGAAGTAGTTGAAAACGTTTAAGCAAAAGATGTTTTGTCATTCTGTGAAGCATTAACACCGCTCAATGCTTTTAAAGGACATTACAACGACTTGGCTGCAGACGCAGACTTTCCAGCTTAAATTATGGATTTCGCAACGCTCTGAACATCACTTCTGAAAAGCAAAGACCTTGGAGCGTTCCTCCTCTGCTCTCCCCGTGGTCTCCAAAGTCTGAACCAGGGAGATATTTGACTTTTCATGTCTAAGCTAAGGTAGGGGGAGGCGCGGGGGACAGAATGCCCATTCAATAGAAATTTGAGGAAAACAAAGCCAGGCAGCTGAGTGTGAAAATCACATGAAGTCCAAAGCCATCGAGTGTGAGCCTTAGGACAGAGAAACAGTCAGGCAAGTGCACAAATGCCTTCCACGTGTTCTGGATGGAAAGAAACTGAATTTTTTAAAGACTAACATGGAAACTGCTTTAAGCAATTTGTCATTTTCAATAGAGGTTCTGCAGTAAAAGAGAGATTTCGACAAGTTAAACAACTTCCTACTGGAGCGGCTGCATGCAATGTTTAAACTACCTCTTGCAGACTTCTTAGAAAAGGAGTATTTCTAATTTCACTATTCAGGAAGACTTTGAAATGTCACTGCTGTTTGATTTGACCAGTAAAGAGGAAATGCAGAGTTGAGGGAAGGGGAAAACAATGCAAATACCATTCTGTATTTTTTAACTTGGTTTCGGGCAGCTTGGTGAGCAGGTGCTAAGAAGTGTGACTATTGCTCATTTACCTCCAAGAGGGTGAAGCTTCAGACATACTTTCTGTAAATGTTAGAACTTAAAGCTCACCTGGATATTACAAGGCATCGATGTGAAATATCATTTGAAAGAGAGCTGAGTCTGAGAGCATCTTTTTGCTAAACTTGAACTAGAAACAATGTTTTTATGGCAAAAAGTGCTCCAAACATGATCCACTGCAACGCATAATAATGCTGAGGTCTCTTCCACATCAGGGACTTTGAGGAAAAAATAAATACACAATAAATATTCCCCGCTGTTTCTGCCACTGGTTCAGACAGCTATCGGCATTCAGCAGTGCTGCTGCTGTGTCCGAATACATGAAAGGTCTGTCCTTTAGAGGCCTTGATGAAGTTTTGTTTATCGGTTGGTGACACTAATGGGAAGGCTGTGCTCAGCTGGGAGCTCAGGGAGGAGCGGACTCTGCCTGACACAGCCCACAGGTTGCTGGGAAGATGCCTGAGGCTTATAAAAACAGAGCAACAGGAGCAGAACAGCAGCAAGTACGTATAAAATCAGCTGCCCGACTATTGTTTGTTACAGTAAAACCTACCTCCATCTGCAATCAATACAGGAAAAGAGGAACACCAGCTTTAATTAGTCTGTAAGATAGCAAAAAAAGTCCCTAAATTTTTAAAGAAAAGTTTTTAATCTTCCTGGTGAGCACACACACCCCCCCCAAGGCCTGGAAGGAGGGATGTGCTACAGGCAGCAGAAACACTCCTTGTCAGTAATAAACCAACGAATTACTGTATCCAGCACCTCCTGAAACGAGCTCCAGCCAGGCAGCTGATGTAACCTTCCCTGCCAATTAACTCAATTGCACCGTGGAAAAACACTTGTACTCCCGCAAGATCCCATCCGGGCAGCTACCGCTACGGCAGATGCCATACCGAATGAGAGAAGAATACTGAAAATAAGAGTTAAAGGTGACGAGTCAGTTTGGTTTCCTTGTTTTCCCCAGCATCCTCGGGGGAGAGCAGGCAGCACCGTTACAGCAAGATGCAATAACAACTCACGCACTCGCTCTCGGGACTGAAACTGGCAGAAAGCACGGCAGTCCCAAAGCAGGACGCAGATGACCAGGCTGAGATACGCACCAGCTACACCAAATCAATTTGAAATAGATTTTGGTTAATCCGCTGCAACCTTTTAACACCAGTGAGCTCTTCGGGATTGTGACAACTTGCCCGGCTTTCAGGCAAACAGCAATTTCCACACTGGTTTAGGCAAGCCTCAGCACCGATTATAGCATCTTTTACATACAGACCGAAAAAGCCCTCTGCGATGTGTTACATTAGCACATGCTTAAATTTAAGTGCTCTCATTTTTACTGGGGCTTTTCTCATGTCTCACAGCTTCAGCAGATCCAAATTTACAGGCTAACTGCTTACCAGTCTGCGATGTGACCAAGATAGCCTAACCCAGATCAGAACTGTGTAAAAAAAAAACAAAACCAAAACAATCTGTATTTAGCTCCTGGAAAAACTGGTATGTGTGTATTTCCAGCATCAACTAATGCATCTGGAAAATTGGCAACAAAAAAAAAAAAAAAAGGAAAAGCCACCTTGGATAGTCACTGAGTCATCTCTTTTGCAGATAAAAATTTCAGCCTTTGACATATTTTACAAGCACACAGTAAAAAACCTATAGGGTATTTTAAATGGAAACACTGTCGTGGCAAACCTCCACCTGAGCAGGACAGCCTGACAATGCAGAAAGAAGCTGCTCCAGCTGAAGCAGTTTAACCATTTCCCCTGTTTTAATGCGGATCTGGGAAGCAGCAGAGCCCCACAGCACAGCAATGGGGAGCCGAGATATTTGTGGGTCCACGACCTGGCAACAAGCATCCCGACAGAGTCGCACAGCCTTTGTGCTTGGCTTCCCCCCTCCAAACACCACTTGGGATCTTGGACTAAAGTCCTCACTCTCCTTCTCCTGCAAAGCATCCAGGCAGGGACAACTCTCTCAGGTTCATGCGCTGCCTGGCACAAGAGGGCCCCAAATTTCATCAGGCTTGAAAGATTGCCATCGTGCATCCAAGTGTTCACCACTTCTCCCACCCTCATAAAGGAATGACCTTCTGTTAAAGAGTAACTGCCACCTGCCTCTGGAATGGGGGACCTAAATGCCACTTTATTGCCTTTAAAATACCAGAAACCTGCGTGCATGGCGAAACTGGGCACCCTTCCGAGATAACGTTTATAGGTGTGCTCTAGTTTTCCCTCCTGCACTCTCGAAATGACTCACAGGGACCAGACAAAGGTCTGATAGCAGCTGCCCCCTGCACTTGTCAGGAAAAGGGAATCGGGATCTTCTTCAGCAGCCGTGTCACGTAACCCGCTCAGAAAGCAAAGGAGGTCTCAAGAACGAGCCGTCTTTCATAACCAACATGTTCCTGCAGATGATTTACAGGACAAGTATCGCTGAAACAGTTTCACCACGGGAACACCGCAGAAGCTAATTTAAATGTTTTTACAGGATCAGAGGCTGCCCACGCATCCCGTGGTGAGGTAATGGGCATGGGAACTGTTCTCGGCCACAACGGTGGTGGTTTCATACTCTTCAGCTTTCAAATAGCTGTGCCAACAACAAATTTTGCCACTTACGGTGAAATCTATGGCATTGGCTGTTTAACAGCCTGGGCTGCTGGAGTCTTGGGATTAGTTTCCACTAAAATGGAAAAAAAGAGACAAGAGGAGGAGATTCTGGAACTTTTCATTGAAGCAGCTTCTGCCTTTGCTAAAGTGCAAAAATTATACATATATATATTCATATATACAAACCAGTCACATGTTCTAAGAGCCTCACCCAAGAATTCAAACTATTTTGATAGGTAATACACAATATTTTCACAACCTCCTCCTCTTAGGCTGGGTGCAGGCTGTGTGGAGATATAAAACTTTCCCATATACGTAACCTCTCCGAGCAGCCAACCCTTGGACCAGCACAGCCCTGGTGTCCTCAATGCCCCGTCTGGATTTTGCCCAGAGCAGTTCTGCACCTCCCGCAGGAAGTCAGAGACAGACAGTTATTGGGGGCTTAATTGCCTCCCTCCACGTGTAGTAAACAAAGCTTCCTGCCACGTGAAGAATTTATATAGACTATGGTTAAGTTCAGACAAAAATACCTCCATGTGAAATTAGGTCAACAATCTCAGCCTGTCCACACATCTTCATTTGAAAAAAAGAAAAAGAAAAAAAAAAAAGAAAGAGAAAATGGGGTAATACAGCTATGGTAAATGTAGAAAAGTATTTGTCAGCTCAGATCTCCGTTTGGAAACAGTCTGATTAATAACAGCAGATGGCAGGTGACAGGGAGGACTCCATAGTGCACACAGACTATACAAAAGTTGACAAAACACTATGTACCATTGCTAAGCAAGTTTGATATTTGCACATAAAACAAATACACAAAATTTGCTGAGGTATGGGCAGAAGACAATCTAACAACAACAAAAAAGCCATCCCCTCCCAATAAACAAACAGCTTATCGATTTTCTTCAAAAACAACCCAATCTGTGATCCTCAGCGTGCCCCACTGTGAACCCAGCAGAGCCTCTAGACGTGCTCATGCAGACAGGCTGCTGCTGTTCCTCTCAACCACAATCAGTGCACATTAGGAAGATATTCTATATTAGTCACTTCATTGTTTAAAGAAAAATGCATACCAAGGAAAAGAGAAGGCCATGATTCTTTGTTTTGCATCAGACTAATCCCTCTTTCGCCCTTAGGACAGGGAGAGAACAAAGCCTGGGCTGGACGGGTAGCTGCCAAAGCCCCACAGGCATCCTGTCCCGCAGCGCCTTCCCCAAGCACCAGTGCCAGCACTGCGAAGGGGAGACTCAGCTTGGAGACGACAATGTCCCCAAATCCAGCCAAGCCACAGACTTCTCCTCCCCAGGCTCACTGGGGCTAAGCCACCCCAGGGCTGTGCGGTGCCACACATCCGCCGGCCGTCCCCGCAGCGCACGGGGGAGCCGTGCGGGCTGTCCTCCAGCAACAGCCTGGAGGAGCGCGAGTTATTTTAGGTACCAACAGGATATTCAATAGCAAAGTTGCATCCTATATTGATGGAGGCATTTAGGGTGCCCAGAACAAGATGTTTGTCTAGACTGCTCTGGGACAGAGGTCTGTCATCAGCTGGAAAGACAGTCACACTCCTGGCTGGTCCTGCAGAAAGCACTCAGCTGCCTCTCCCTTTAGAGATGGCCTCAGCATTCGTAACAAACCCAGCAGTAAACAGGGAAACCTTTCCTCAACCTGATGCTTTTGGTATCTTTCACGTACCTCCGGCTGCCCAGCTCTCTCTCCCTCTCCTCCAGCCACCCTTGGCTTCCTGCAAGGCTCCGGTGAATTGTTCCTCTGCAGGTCCAAGCCCCAGGAGCATTCTCCTGTATCCCTGCCACTTAAATTGCTAAGTGGGAGTTCTGCCCGCACCTTTGGGAAAGGAGGAGGACAGGCATGTTCCTTGCTGTTTTTAAGAAAAGTCTTTTCACAGTTATTCTGCAGCCCAGGTCCTCACCTGCCCAGTTCAGCCTGTTTGGGAGGTAACTTTTCCCTCTCTCATGCATCCAAAAAAATCCGAGACATCTGTGTCTGTCATCAGTTTGGACTAACACCCACTTAGCGCAGGATCTGCACCACTGGAATAAGAGAAGTTGAACATCAAAGTTGTTTTTTTGAAAGTACACAATATCTGCACAGCTTTGTTTATGTTGAGGGAGTGGCTGGATTTTAGGCAGCCTCTTTTTCAAAGGCTTTTTGTTAATAACTAAATGAAAAACCCAGAGTTGAGGTTTTCCCCTTAAAAAACAAGCCACTGTGATTAAAGATATGAAGAAAGAAAAGTCGGTCTCTTCCCAACCTAATTGTACTGAGGCACTGACTTCAGGGCTCCAAAATTACAGATGTATAATCCAAGACAATGAAGTCTTTAGTCAAGGATTAGCAAACCATGCAAAACTGATTCCCTATTCAAATGCCTTCCAATTGTAAGGGCATCTGTTCCACTTTGCAAGTCATCCCAAAGGCTTTGTTTGTTTTTCTTCCTGTTCCATTATGAAGACAGGGCACTTTGCATTATTTTCACACCGTGTAATAAGCGCTATTGTTTAGTCTAATAGGGGACAGTCAATGAAATCCAATAAATATTTTTACCTTATTTTTCTTTTAAGTTATGATACAAGCCCTCTCATATAAAAACAGGAACTGTTCTTAGTCAAAAGCCAAGTCTGTAAAAATGTAACCCAAAACGTCAGGACCTGAAGAAAAAACTATTTTGTTTCTCCAAGGTCTACTAGGGGCAGTTAAAAAAAAAAAAGAATTTACGTAGGTTTAAATAATATTACTAACAGAAAACAGTTCAGCACAAATGATGCCAAAGTCAGGACTAGGGACTAGCAGAGAGAGCGGTGCCATCATTCCAGCCCGTAGCAGTGGAATAGCTCTGGAAACCATTTAAAATGTCACAGGAGGGAGAATGGATGGAGTGTCTGACCTTTGGAAACTGAAGGGTGGATCTCAACAGAAATATCCCAGCTACCCAGAGCCATGCTGCTCCTGCAGGGCCAAGAAGGATGCTGGCCCACCTATTTGGTCTAGAAGGAAAAGCAGAAAAGAAAAATAAAGAAAAAAAAATCCAAATCTGCCAATATGCCAGCCCAATGTAAAAGCTGCCAAGCTGCTCTGGAAACAGGCAGCCCATTCCACAGCTCTCTATCAGATCAGTAGAAAACAAATTCTGGATGATAGCCCAGGCTTAGGTTTGTTTCCCAACAGCAGTTCCTTGCAGGGAACCCCAAACTTAAACCATCAAACGCACTGAATATGTGGATCTCTATGGGCTGCCGGCTCCAGCGGGACTCAGAGCCTCACCCGTCAACCCACCACAACAGCTAAGCCAAAGCAAGTTGTGCGAGACCGAAATATAAAGTAAGAAAACAAAATATCAAGTGTCAAGAGAGACAGACAAAATGATGATAGCGGTAAAAATTACGTTTCTGCAGGATCTGGCCTTGCACGCTCAGCAGCGCTGTCACTCAGCGCCGAAAAGCTGCTGTTTTCTCTGTCCTGCAAGCGGTGCCTCCAGTGACAGGGTAACGGGAGCGGATAAGATCTTCATAGATCACAGGGGGGGACGACCCACCCCTGCGCCCTTGGTGCAAAAAGGTCACTTAATACTCAGCTGCTAAAAGGCAAAAATAAGGTTTTTTTCCCACAGCTGAACTAGAGAAAAACTCCACAGAAATACGGAGCGAGAGGATCCCAAATTTTGCTGCTCCAGAAGTTGGGATGCGGAGCTGGAAGGAGCTCAGATGGGATGAAGGGGTCTGAGTACCAGCCTTCCGAGTACCACTGATTGCTCACGGTAAGGATCCCTGCCTTCAGCTAACGTTTTGTCTCAAACTCTTCATAATCCTCCTATAAATTCATGGCACTTACTCACACAGAACCAGTACTCCATGCTTTTCACCAAGAAATTTAAGTCACTTGCAGCACACATAGATCAAAACCCGTACGCCTTGATTTATGCGTTCCACTCAAAGTCAGAGGAAGTGTAAAAAAAAACCCAAACACCTGAAATAACCAGCAAGCATAGCTTGTGTCTGGACGACAGTAAGGGAATGTAAATAACAAACCCGGCCAATTATTTTAAAAAAACCTCAACAGAGGTCCCAAGGATCCCACCCTTGCCCACAGCTCAGACCTTGCTAATGGGATAGAAAAAGCCCTTGAGGCAGCAGCGTCTTCAGTTTCCACCTTACCTTCAACCTGAGCAGTGCTGAAATCTAATGAAGGAGGGACGCCTTGGCCCAAACCATCAGTTCTGCACAGCCACGAACGCGCTACTCAGCAGATCTTTACACCTTAATGTAGCTGCCCTTGGGCAAATGTTTTCCCTGTGCATGCACACGCTGTCAAAGGAGTAGGGGGATTTCTCAGGCACCGGATAGAGAAAGAGATACAGAAACAGCAGAGAAAGATCCATGAATGATCGCAGCCTGAACCAGAGAAAAATGACAATCGCAAACACGGGAACGCGATGAGCTATTGACGGTTTGGCTTTCAAACCTGTTAGAAGTTCTTCTTAAATTTCTAACAAGATAAGCGGAAGACTAATCTTAAATCCCACAATAGCAGGTCAAAAATTCACTCGTGCAGGAGTTGTAACTTGGTCTTAAAAAATAAACCGAAACAACACACACAGGATGGTGTTAACATCTCAGTTTGCAATGATGCTGAATGACTGCTCATAATTAGACTGTAATTGTGATTTAATTGCACTGCGATCTGACTGGCCATAAAGAGGGAGCCTGGAGTCCCATCTCAATGGGTGGAAAGATTAACCTTATTGTGGAAAACATAATCCCATTTCAAGCCATTAAAAGGATCGTATTAATTCCTGAAAATTTTTATAACGGCAAAGATGCGGCACTTAGGCTCTAACGTCCATCTCTGGGGTGCTACCTCCTGGCTCTGGAGAGGATGGATGACTGGTTTGCCACAAGCAGGATCAAACTCTAAATCCTGACAAGTACTACACTGTGAATTCAGGCATAGTAAAGATAAGGTCTTCCTCGCAGCTGTATTTTAATACGCAGACATACACATTTCATGACGATTAATGCAGCACTACTTTAAAGAAAGATTACTGACTTGTAGCAAAATATATGAGAAGTGATGTGAAAAAGAGATTCTGCCTTTTTTTGTTTTACGTTTCAGTAGTGACTAGCCCTGCACAATGCTCACCCCAGCGGGTCAGTGTTGAAAACAGGCCTTATAAATCTAAAATGCATGAACGTCTCCCAAGTTTTTGGATGGCAAATCTTTCACTCCACTTCAAATCCACTTGGGTCCTGAAACAATTTGGGTCAAATGGAAAAACGACTTACAGAATTCACCGTGCAAGTGGCTGGCACTCAGCTACGCAAAGACTAGAGGAAAACACTTTTTGGGGCTCATGCGTGATGCTGCAGAAGTAAACTAGGAACAGCAAGAGCTCACTCCCTAAACTTTTCCCTTCGCTGGCCCAACAGAGGCAGCTGCCTGCACATTAAACTGAATGCAAGCTCTGCTACATCTCAGGGAGGCACGCGTGCATCGGCGCTCGCTTTCGGACTCTGCAATGCCAGGCACCGGCATAACACACTTAGCGCGGGATGTTCAGTGTCACCCACTAACAAAGTGACACTCTGCTTCCCAGTGCTGGCTAAACTACTGAACACACAAAAATTTACAGATGCACCAACTTTTCTTTCCTTTATTTTTTTTTATGTTTTACAAAAAAAAAAATTCCAAGACAGCAATTCTCTCACAAGCTCCCTCAGGAAAGTAAAAGGAAAAGGTCCAAATACCAGCTCATGCAAACTTTTTGGAAGAAGCTGGGTTTGTTCACATTAGTACATGTAACTGATTTCAACATTTCATGATCGCCTCGTATAGCAAATGCCAGCCTGACATCGAAGCGTTGAGTCACTGCACCGTATTTCAGAATTTATCTTAGGGTCGAGTTAATGTTTGAAAAGAAACAAATGCAGCTGATAGCGCTGGGTAAACAGTGTGTTTGGGATCACACCTGCTCCTGTTTCACCCTGTATAGGGCTAAAGAGAAAAAAAAAAACACCAGAAAAACCCCACAAGTCCTCCCTACTGTGGGATCATCGCAGCTGCAAAGTACTATAAAAATTATTAATTGCATAAACTGACCTCAACACCTCATGGTTTCAAAGCAATTGGTCATTTAGAGCTTGGGATCCTGAGAGAGACTTTTTAGGGAAGCAAAGCATTGAGCTGAGAACTAAAAAAACAATTTAAAAATAAGTGTACAAACATATCGGCTTTGACAGTTTCTCATACCAAGCATCTGGCTCGGTATGATTTGGCACAGGTCATCTAACCAAAGAGCAAAAAAAAAAGGCCGCAATCTGAAATCTCTCTGAATGTGCCCATCTCTCACTGAGGGAGAAAGAAAACCCAGACACTTTGCCTTAAACAAAACACGGTCAATTTTTTATAGATACAGCCTTAATTCTTCCCTTGTGAAGAACGGCATGATAAACTTTTGTTCTGTTGTGCTGGACTCTGTTAATCGAGACACATAAGAAGAAACAGCGTGCCCGATTTTATTATCGATTTATCCAAGTGAGCTATTTTGAAAAACGTGAAGTGTACTCAAGGAAGCTACAATATTCACAATACAGCCGAGAAATCATTGTGTTAAGGCAATGCCAGCTTTACACAAGAATATGCAACCATCGCTCCTATAATTCAATGTATTAATTCTATACTCTCAGACTAAGTAACAGTAAAAATGCATTTAACAACTCCACAGGAGTTAATTGCCAATTTCATCAGAATTTAGGCACAGATGTAAGATGGAAACAGTCAGTCATAAAAGCACTACATGTTAACTGAGGTTTTTTCACACATTTGACAGTTCTGAAAGTTACTAAGACACATGGCAGCAGATTATTCCTCTCTCTCCCCAAAAACCAGGCAATTATAGTGGTATATTTTTTTCTCAAACATAATACCAAAAAAGGGTGCGTATGGGGAAAAGAAAGGGAAAGCTTCGTTAAAGTTCTTTAGCTTTCCTCACTCTTTCTCACGGGGTAAGCGAAGGACCGAGAAATCCCATATGAGCAGTATTAAATACCGTTATTCCAATTAAGTGACTTCACATAGGTTCCCCCTTTTTGTACCTTGTGGGAACCTAATTCAAACTTACGACTTACAAAAGCAAGAAAAAATATTGCGTGTGGACCTGTAAGTCTATAAACCCTAGTTTAATGATAACGCCTGTTCATAGGCTGTTCCACCTATGTTTCACAGCCTAGTCCCTTGTCTTCCACTACGTGCAAGGTCAGAACAGTTATTTTCTCTGTTCATGCTTGCAGATGACTGACTTATTTATAGTAAATTTCCTGTTTTTCCAGCCTTGTAAATGTCATACAAAATAGACAAGGCAATAAAACATATACAATTCCAGGCTAATATTGCCCTAGCACTTCAGCACAAGACGATGAGGCACTAAGAACTGGGAAGAGGAGGAGAATTGTAGTTAAAAATGTATTTACAATCTTATCTTCACACTCCCTAGCTGTCTGCTCTAGTGCCACACACCTCCTCTTGAATGACAGTTGCCATCCCCATAATGAGATTTTTAATCAACATGGAAGTAATGCATTTTAATTAAAACATTCTCCTTTTCTACACTTATGATTCTGATGCACGAGGGAGTTCCCCCTCTGCGCAGAACAGCGTGCAGATACCAAGCTATCATTGACAGGCACAGGGAACTGCTTTCCAGACCACAAAAATACTAAATTTTTTTTTTTTTTTTAAGAAATACATATTTCTAGTCTACATTCCTGTCTAAAAAAAAAAAAAAAAAAGACGGGGGGAAAAAGCAAGGGGAACTACAATCCCAGTAACCAGGGGCTTGGTTCTCACCTCCGGATGAGGATGGTCCAAGGTTCAAGTGCCTGCCCTGACTCCATGCAGGGCTTTGAACCTTTTTCTCACAAGTTCCAGGTAAACTCAACCAGTATGCTAAAACTCAGCTCTCTGCCCCTTCTTTTGACCATACCCTGGAGCTGAGACACATTTACCACTAAATTCTGTCATTTCTGGTATATTCCCATGGCATGTTTCTATTTAGACTAACTAGCGTTTCCAAAATAACAAAGTTTAATCACAAATTGCTTGGTTGGGAAGGTGTGTTGGTTTGGGGGTGGTTTTGGGGGGTTTGTTTTTGTTGGGTTTTTTGTGGTGGGTTTTTTTGTTTTGGTTTGGGGTTTTGGGGTGGGGTTTTTTGTTTTTTAGGTTGGTGTTGGGTTTTTTGGGGGGTTGTTTTGGTTTTGGTTTGGTTTTTTTGTTTTGGGGTTTGTTTTTTTTGTTTTTTTTTGTTTTTTTTTTTTAACACACCTTCCTTCATGCACCAACACCGATCACATTGCAACATCAGAAGCTGTATTTTAAGACTTCTGCTAAAACAATCAGTATGTAAAAAAAAAAAACAACAAAAAAACCTGCGTAATTTCCTCATACTTTTCTTCATGCTTTTCTCTCCCTCCCGCCTGGGCAGGGAAACCAGCAGGCTCAGTTTCCCTCCCCGCTTCCCAGTGAAGCAGAGAAAACGCAGCAGGGAAAATACACATTTAAAGAAAACTGTTTTTGTTGGGAGTTCGACACTGTTTGCTGGAATATTTCTACTGACTCTTGGAAATGACTAACAAGTAGCCGTGCTTCGGTACATCGGCTCCGGGGCAGTTTTAAGCTGACATTGCCCCCACGGAAGGGGAGCAGGTGGCGGAGGGGGACTGCACAGCACAGCTCAGCTACTCTCCGATACCCCATCGCTGCGACCTGCTCCGCCACCGGGGGTTTGAAGGATGGCTGTGAAACAAGTGCCTGCAGCCCTCCGGCTCAGCTCATCGGTGAGGCTAAGGACAAGACTCCAGGTGACGGTCCTGCCAGCCGGCCGTAAGTTTTGTCCGCAGCGACCAGCTGGGTTGAACCAAGTACAGAATAAAAACCCTCTCGCACCACCAGCCACAGCAAAACCCCCAACTTCGGGATGTATACATGTCTGGATGACAAATAAACTTTCCCCTAAGGAATCTCTCGGGCGATTCGAAGAAAATTCCCCTTCCTTCCTCCACTTGGCGCCGACCCCGTGGCGCTCCTCCACCCCGCACACCTGCGGGTGTCCGGCTGCAGCCCGGCTCATCCTGCCCATCCCACCAAGCTCAGAGCAGCTGCGGCAACACTAACAGTTTCCTGGCACTAAATTCAAGTCCTGCCCTGGAAATTACAAGCCCATTAGCCAGGCCTGTTACGCTAACCTGTTGAGCGACTGTTGCGCGTACACGGATGTGAAGTGGCTTTTTTTTTTTAATCTCGCGTGGGAGGACTCTTCCTATCCTCTTCCCCAGCCAACCGGGAGAGCTACCTGTGCATGCCTTCACCTGTGCGCTGCAGGGCCGGGAGCACGGACGTGCCCTCACCTAGGGGAAACCAGGGGGGGGATAAAAAGCAAACCCGAGCTGCCTTTCAGCCAGCGAGGGGAACTGCCCCCGCAGGAGGGTCACAGCTCTTCCCTTCCCAAGGCAGACAGCCGGCAATCACATGCTGCACTTTTTGAACAAGGCTCCAGCCATCACCCAGCAGCGCGGCTGCTCGAAAGGATGCTCAGCTGCCGGCGGAGGGAATCTCCCCCCACGTCCCCCCCCCAGCCGCGGGGCCGCCTTGGCCGCCCCCTCAGGGAAAGTCTCACGCAATTGCTCGCTGTGCTTAACGCAGGCCAGAAAACTGCGGGGAGACTCCAGACCGAGTCAGGACGATAAGGTGCCCGCGCCTAAGTGCACAGGGTAAAGGTGCGCACACGAGCGTGTGCAAGCGTACGCGCACTGACACACGCAGCGTGTGACTCCTTGGAGCGCTGGAGGCTCCGCCGTGCCTCAGGGAAAGTCTCACGCAATTGCTCGCTGTGCTTAACGCAGGCCAGAAAACTGCGGGGAGACTCCAGACCGAGTCAGGACGATAAGGTGCCCGCGCCTAAGTGCACAGGGTAAAGGTGCGCACACGAGCGTGTGCAAGCGTACGCGCACTGACACACGCAGCGTGTGACTCCTTGCGGGGTCCTGTGTCGCCCCGAAGGGCTAATGTTCGCCTCTCCCGTCCGTACCACGCTCGCCCTTGGCCACCCGGCACCG
>NW_008825271.1:6212590-6219240 GCF_000699105.1 Pygoscelis adeliae
GTCCCCCCGTCCCCCCCCCGGTCCCCCTCCGGCCGCGGTGCCGGTGCGCGCCCCGGTTCGAAGGGCCCCGCTCCCGCGGACAACTTTTCCGAAGGGAAGAGTCGGTGTCTGCGTACCCCGGGAGGAGGCGTGGGCGAACCCCTGCGGCCGAAACGATTCACCTCTGGGAAGGGGCTGGGGAGCGCAGGCGGGTCTCCCCCGCACACGGCTCCACTGAGAGCTCCTCGAGAAGTTCAGCCCCTGGAGATGCTCGTGTTTCGGGAGAAGAGGGATGGTAATCCTTTGCTTTCCCGGGAGGATTTCTAGGATTTTCCAAGTTGCAAACCACCGGAATCGCTGCTCACCTGTGCTTTCCAGGGGGTTGCTATGGGAGAGGACACGATGAGGCACAAGTCCCGAGGAAAAACTTGCACAAGCCTGTCATTAAAATGGTATCAGAGAGCTTGCGCAAGGCTGAGTTAAAGCCGCGCTCGTATCCTTAGTTCTCCACTTCTCAGTTTTTTAGTGCCTGAATTTGCCATGTTAATAACGTTCTCACGTTTTATTTTCCCCATGTAATTGTTCAGAAGCTGGACAGACCTACAGCGAGGTCTGTCTGCTGGGGAAAGGGACGTGCATCCCTTCGTTTGCCCTTGGCCACAACTCTTCAAAGTTACCCAGAACTGGGGCAAAACTCAAAAGGGGAAAATAAGTAAGCGTGCACGTACCAGCTGTCCCTTCCAGGCCATGATCCATGCTTCCAAACCTGAAAGCCAGGCCTCATTTTGAGCAGTCTTATGCATGACCGAACCCCTTCCAGCAAGGAATTCAGTTGTCAGATGTGTGCATGCCCTATTTTGCTGCTAATCGGGACTGAGAAGTGACACAGGGAAACGAAGAGCCCGGTCTCGCTCCCCGCGCTGCCCTAACGTGTGCTTTGCCGGTACAGCCCGCGGACTTTTGCCCACGTTGCTTTCTCATCTCACGCCTTTCAAGCCATGCGTGTACCAAAATCATCTGTGATGCAGGAGAGCCGGCAGGCTCGGGGAGCCCGTGTGCGATAGCCTAACATCCTCCGGTGCTGGCCGGGCTGATCAGCCAGGCTTAGCTCGCAGACCTCAGAGGGGTTGCAGGGGTACTTTCCCTGCCCTTACACCTGTCCCAGATGAAGTAGGGAAGCCTGTCCTTCCTCACACCCTGCATCCCCATCACTCATTTCCCCCAGCCGAGATCTCTCGTATGGCTATTTCATAAAATCCCCATCGCTGCAGGCGCTGCTCTGCAGCCGCAGAAGCCGCGGTCTCTGGCCTGAGTGGCACAACCACCTCCAGGCAAGGGAACAGAACGCTTTGCCCAATGTCACATAGCACAGCAGTGAGTCAGCTCCATCCTCTGTGCCTCAGGCACCTCTGCCCAGGTCTCCATGGGAAGCAGACGGGATTGCCAGCACTCAGAAAGTTGGAATAAGTACCGGAGCCCCTCCCAAGGAGCTGGGCAGAGCCTGCCTTCCTGGGTGTGAAGGGCAAATGCAGAAGCGGACTCATGAAATTCCAATAACCTGCTGTGTCTAGCCCTTGTTTTCTTCCATCTCTCTTAGAGGTTTCTTTCCTTTTGGAACTTTGATACTTAATTTTCACACTTGAAGCTGTGCTCATCCCCTGCGTTTGAGCAGCAGTAACTGCCTTACATCTGCTTTCACTGGCTCCATAACTGACTACCCAATTTGTCACTTCTAGGATCACAGCACACTTTTTACTATACACCGACCAGTAAAAACTGGATCAGTGATCAGGCTAAATCCTCCGAGGAATAAATGCTCAGGAGGCCCACAAACCCTGAGGAGCGGCAGCATGGCTAGTGCGGAATGGTTTATATCTCATCTCCATGCCAGCTGATAGTTGTGTCACACGTGTGAGCTCACAGCGCAAGGAGACTTTTGTTCACAGCTGAGAGCTGGGTGTGACATATTTCCATCACCATCATTTTGCGGGATGTGTTATGTGACAGCCCTGCTAAGCTAGAATTCATCTGGGATCCATGTGAGTATCACATGAGCCGTGTCTGCCCTGAATAGATCTTACAGAACTACTCATGCCTCATGGAAAGATTTTTTGAAAAACACTATTTAGAAAAACAATTTTGCTAGTAAGATTTATGAGATGACAGATTTCCAAGGGCCATTTTCTGTTTGCTTACAAATGCTGCAACAGTAATGCAAGTGTGAGCTGTTCTGGTCGTAATCCTAATGCCGTACTCATGTCTGGGCCACTGTGTTCCCAAAACTGTTCTTGCTAGTAATTGACAAAACCCACAAACCTCAGCCAGAACTTTCCCTTGATTTTAAGACTTTTCCCTTCAGTTTTCCTCCGTGACCAGCTTCCTACCATTTTATCTCCTAGTTGCATCCAGTAAGGACCAGAGGTCCTTGACCGTTAGTCAAGATAGCCCTAGATCCTGGAAGCTGGCATCACTTGTAACAGCTCAAATATAGCCAAGATTTTTCGTTGTTCTCATTCCTGACCCCACGACAAGAAGGTGATTTCAGGACATAGCTGCTCCAGCCACCTCTATTAAAGGAAGCCCATGGTTAGCCATTAACAGTGCTGAGCCTGTGACCTGTGGCAGGCCTGCTCCTGCCCAGAAGAGTCCCTGACACCAGCCTGATAGACAGTCAGGTCATTACACCGTACAAAAACCTGTCTTTGCATTTCAGCTGTGCAGCGTAGCCTCTCTCCCAGGGGACAGTGGTCCTGCCTTTGCAGGGAACTGATTTAACGATTAACAGACCATCTTCATCTCTGACAACTGCAGTTCTAATAACAATACCCTCCTTTTTGCAAGGGTCTCTAAGTGCTTTATAAATATTAATTAATGAAGCTTCACAGGGCATCCAGGGAACAGCTGAACATTAACACGGGGCAGGGAGAAGCTCAGGCACATCCCTTGTCCAAGCAAGGCTGGCTGCAGCCATCCCACCTCATCTGCAGCTGCTGGTCCAGCCTCATCTCACGCGGGACGGCACACTCTTAACAGCTCACAGCCCACGACAGCGCTATAAAAGCTGACTCGGGCTGGCTCAGAGCTTTAAGCAGAGCCCGATTCCCTTACTCTTTTGTCTACAGTCGCCGTGGTTTGGTGGCCCATCCGTCAGCAGCCTCTAATCTGTCGGGATGAGTGGGCTGGTGCTTTCTTCCTCCTTCAGAAGGCGCTCCACGTGCTTTGGGCCCCGCTGCAAACACACAACAGCAGCTAAAATGGTTCTTTCAAATAGGATATCGACCCACGGTCTTGGTCTCATAAGCATCTTGGAAATTTCATGCTGTGTCCTGGATTTTAAAATGGGTCAAAGCTCCCCCAAACATCAAATCATTCTCTCAGATTTCATACTAAAACTAGAGAAAACCACAATTTTACTTGTTTTGGGATGAAAAACCATGTCTAGTCACTGGGAATGTTGTGGGTACAGAGCCGTGTGCTCCCACCAGAGAGCGTAAGAAAAGATGACAATGATTAAGGCTACAAACAGAAGTACAGATCATTTAATACAGCAGATTTTATTCTTAATTTCCAGCTAAAAACCAAACCCTCAATACTTTGACATCACAGGCCTCCAGGCTTTGAAAGCCCAAGTATGTGGATCTTGGGAGAAAAAGAGACTTTAAACAAGGTCCAGACTTTCAGATGTTGAGGTTTCCTGTTGGTACACTCATGCTACCAGCATCCATCAGTAGGAAAGCCACGTATTGCTGTATTTCCCAAACAGGAATTGTTGTTTATAGTAATCCCACCTAACTTTTATCAGAGAAGGATTTTTTGTGTGGCATCCAGGGTTTCTGGACAAGCTGGTACTGCTCTCTGGTAGCAAGGAAGAGCCGGGCTGACGCTGCCTTGAGTCCTGGCTCTGGCAAGCGTTTCAACTGATGGCCCAACTCCAGGTACAAATTGAACCCTGTATTTCTAGAAAACCTCCCCAAGTATCAGGACACAAGCAGTTCTGGCTAGAGCCGTGGACCAGCCAGCACGGACAGGTACTGCCTAAGATCGTTCGCAGAGCTGGGCCAGCAAGCTCTATCCCCAAAGGCAGCACCTCGCGTGGGACATCTCCAGCCTCCCACCACAGGGTGGCTGGATCCCCATCCCATAGCTCACTGACCGGAGTGAATCTGTGACCACAGGATCCTAAGAAGAGAAAGGCAACTCACCCCTTACTGGGATCCCCTGTGTCACCTTCCTCTACAATTTATTTCAATAATATCATGCACAGTGGAATATAAAGCTGAAGATCAATCTCATAACCATATTAAGACACTCTGGGGTGTATTTTATAGGGCCATTAATATACTTCTTGGGTGGTTAAAGTCACCCACAGCATAAATTAATGGCTCCATAAAACATGCTCTGTCATATCCTATGGCTTAAATAACACACAACAGGCTGGGTATATTGGGATGTTGTTGAGCTTATTGGGTGGAAGCACAAGGGCACACAGTGACTGCCTGGCAGCAGGTACGCCCTCCCGGGGATGCCGGCCTCAGGGTGTCTTACAGATAGTGTGAAACCAGTCATTTTGAAAAGTGAGATTCTGGAAAAAAAAAAATATCCAACACAATTAAAAGTTGTAGATCTCATTAACTTTCATTAGCATTTGTGCTCCTGAGTTCATTAGTCTCTTTCAAGCGTGTCTTCCCTGCAGAAGCCATTGCTGTTCCAGGATATGATTGCTGTGGGTGCGGCTTTTTGGCAGGGAGGGAGCGAGGCTGCTCCCAGCCTTGGAAAGCTCCCCAGAAGTCCAGAGCGGAGGGGAGAGGGCACAGCCTGTTGGTTAGAGCAAGGATCAGATTGGCTTTGCAAGGGAAGCTGGGCCTGCCACATGTTTCAACTTTTATCCATTTCGGGCAGATTTTATGGGAGTGGAGGTCTCATACACATAGGAGCATTTCCAACTACTATTTCCAAAAAGGAGGAAAAAAAAAAGAGGGGGGGGGGGGGTGGAGGGGAGAAAGAGAGTCTTGACTTTTCTAGTCTTTCTTGACTCTGATCTAGTCACAGAAGGAGCAAGTTCCTGCCCCTCGTCTGGTAGATATTACAGCACATTCTTCCCTAGGAATTTTTCTTTTGCTATTTTAATGGCTCCACATGAGTTACCAGAGACTTTTCGGTAGACAATAGCTCTGCCCTGCTAAGATAAGCTATCCCAATTCATCTGTCTCAGCTGATAAACCTCCCCCTTTCTGCTTCTGCTGCTCAAAAAGGAAAAGGGCTCACATTTCTGCTGAGAGCTCAACTCATCTGCCCAAGGCACCAACACTTGCCCAAACTCATTTCAGACCGAGAGTCTCATTCTCTCCTCCTTTGTTACCCTCTTCCTTCCCTCTGCAGATACATGGAGAGCCACACCACATCCTCAAACTCCACCACCAGCTCTGCTGAGGCTAATGGAGATGCTGTTCCCTGTCCTTCCCCTGCTTTCAACACAGTACCACCTCCCCATCCCATTCTCTGTATCTCCTCTCTATTTTCTCTATGTATCTCTAATGCATAAAACCTGCTATTCATTCCCTCTAAAAAACCCCTGAAAACTAGCAGGAGGCAGCTAAATCAGGAAAGGCTTCTACTATAAGTCTTTATGGCACCATAAAGAAGAGTCAAAGTCTGAACCTTTCAAGGGTACTGCGTGTTGAGTAAGATGGTAGTCCCTTGTAATGCATGTGTGTTCCAGTTTGAAGGCTTAAATATATAAAAAAGCAGGAAGAAAAAGCTTGGAAAAACTCACCTGTCCCCATAGCACAGCCTGGTTCAAACAGCTCGTGTGAAGCTAGTTAAAGGTGTAAATCTCATTATTTGGTTTGAAAATAAAACTAGCCACTAAGGCTCAGCTTCCCAAAAGTAACTGGCACATGGGATTGAATCAGTGCAGTACCTTGTCCTCCAGCTCCGCTATGCAGGTTTTTTTTCCTCAAAAGTAAAGAGCTGAAGCACAGAATATTAATAGCAATTCTGTATACAGAATGAACAGCAGAAATCCCTTCCCACCCAGTAGAAACTGTAAATGGTGGAAAGATTTCTATGACAGAGAATTGATTTCATCCTTACAAAAGAGTTTGCCCAAGTACCCTCAATAAGATCAAAATAAATATATTAATAAATAGCAATAAGGCACAATGATGGGACGAGCTGAGGTTTTGGGAAGGAGTTCCTCCGGAGCAGTATCAATGCGATTTTTCTTCAACAGTGAGGAGTAGCTGGGAGGTCCCTCTCTGGGTCATAATTACAATTCTGGCAAAAGCCACAGCAGAGGAGGCAGCAACACACAGCACGGCCCTGATCCTGCAGCCATCTGGGGACTGGCTTTACTTTACTCATGAGAGTAATTTACAGGCATCAGACAAGCCACATGTGTAAGGCTGAGCACACACATAAATGTTCTCAGAAGCAGAGCCAATTAACACACCACAAGATATCACTCAGTGATTTGGAAGATATACAAACCCTGTCTTGCTTTTTGAAGCACTGAAGCAGAAGAATTCACAGCGGTGTCTGATGCTGCATCTTCACAGAAACGTCCCTGATCAACTTACTGCTGGTCCCGCAAAAGCATCTTTATGCTAAAGCAGCATCTACTGCATGTACGAGCTTGGTCCAACAAAAGCAGCATCTCGAACATGAGGCGC
>NW_008825271.1:6223964-6229852 GCF_000699105.1 Pygoscelis adeliae
GTGGTGTGGGGGGAGGGTTGGGGGGGGGGGGAGAAAGAGAGTCTTGACTTTTCTAGTCTTTCTTGACTCTGATCTAGTCACAGAAGGAGCAAGTTCCTGCCCCTCGTCTGGTAGATATTACAGCACATTCTTCCCTAGGAATTTTTCTTTTGCTATTTTAATGGCTCCACATGAGTTACCAGAGACTTTTCGGTAGACAATAGCTCTGCCCTGCTAAGATAAGCTATCCCAATTCATCTGTCTCAGCTGATAAACCTCCCCCTTTCTGCTTCTGCTGCTCAAAAAGGAAAAGGGCTCACATTTCTGCTGAGAGCTCAACTCATCTGCCCAAGGCACCAACACTTGCCCAAACTCATTTCAGACCGAGAGTCTCATTCTCTCCTCCTTTGTTACCCTCTTCCTTCCCTCTGCAGATACATGGAGAGCCACACCACATCCTCAAACTCCACCACCAGCTCTGCTGAGGCTAATGGAGATGCTGTTCCCTGTCCTTCCCCTGCTTTCAACACAGTACCACCTCCCCATCCCATTCTCTGTATCTCCTCTCTATTTTCTCTATGTATCTCTAATGCATAAAACCTGCTATTCATTCCCTCTAAAAAACCCCTGAAAACTAGCAGGAGGCAGCTAATCAGGAAAGGCTTCTACTGTAAGTCTTTATGGCACCATAAAGAAGAGTCAAAGTCTGAACCTTTCAAGGATGCTGCATGTTGAGTAAGATGGTAGTCCCTTGTAATGCATGTGTGTTCCAGTTTGAAGGCTTAAATATATAAAAAAGCAGGAAGAAAAAGCTTGGAAAAACTCACCTGTCCCCATAGCACAGCCTGGTTCAAACAGCTCGTGTGAAGCTAGTTAAAGGTGTAAATCTCATTATTTGGTTTGAAAATAAAACTAGCCACTAAGGCTCAGCTTCCCAAAAGTAACTGGCACATGGGATTGAATCAGTGCAGTACCTTGTCCTCCAGCTCCGCTATGCAGGTTTTTTTTCCTCAAAAGTAAAGAGCTGAAGCACAGAATATTAATAGCAATTCTGTATACAGAATGAACAGCAGAAATCCCTTCCCACCCAGTAGAAACTGTAAATGGTGGAAAGATTTCTATGACAGAGAATTGATTTCATCCTTACAAAAGAGTTTGCCCAAGTACCCTCAATAAGATCAAAATAAATATATTAATAAATAGCAATAAGGCACAATGATGGGACGAGCTGAGGTTTTGGGAAGGAGTTCCTCCGGAGCAGTATCAATGCGATTTTTCTTCAACAGTGAGGAGTAGCTGGGAGGTCCCTCTCTGGGTCATAATTACAATTCTGGCAAAAGCCACAGCAGAGGAGGCAGCAACACACAGCACGGCCCTGATCCTGCAGCCATCTGGGGACTGGCTTTACTTTACTCATGAGAGTAATTTACAGGCATCAGACAAGCCACATGTGTAAGGCTGAGCACACACATAAATGTTCTCAGAAGCAGAGCCAATTAACACACCACAAGATATCACTCAGTGATTTGGAAGATATACAAACCCTGTCTTGCTTTTTGAAGCACTGAAGCAGAAGAATTCACAGCGGTGTCTGATGCTGCATCTTCACAGAAACGTCCCTGATCAACTTACTGCTGGTCCCGCAAAAGCATCTTTATGCTAAAGCAGCATCTACTGCATGTACGAGCTTGGTCCAACAAAAGCAGCATCTCGAACATGAGGCGCTACCCCTGCAGCACCATACTGCCTATGGCAAGATTATGATCATCATTATTATTTATATATAATAACAGCCAGAAGCCTTGGCTGAGATAAATGGCTCCCAGGGCTAAGTCGGCCAAACGTAAAAGGAGATGCTCCTTTTCTCCAAGCAGCTCCAAAGAGGGATTCAGGGCCTGGGAGCAGGTCAGCGGCAGTTGGGATTAGGATTCCTGACTCCCTGCCTGGCGTCCTAATATTAGCTCGCATTGTCTCCCAGACCGTCTCGTCATTCTTTCACATGAACCGCAGGCCCAAATTAGCATGTCTCGCTGCATAATCTGCCAGCCCGTCCTGTGTGCTATATTAGTCGGGGTCTAAGCAAACATCATGGGAACAGCTCTTGTATAGCATGTGTGGGCTAAGTTATTCCTACAGCATTGTTTTCTCTATATTTTCCTAGCATCACCACAAAAGTATGAAGGGCCAGATCCTGGAGCTGTCAGCTATACGCTCGTTCGTGCTCCAGCCTGGCATTGCTCTCCAATGAGGCGCAGAGATGAAAGCCGGCTCAGCAGCGGCTCTGCTGGGAGCCAGCTTTGGGAAGAAGTGTTAACAAATAAACTCCAGTTGGGTGGCAGATGAGCAGACCAAGAAGTGAGCGGCAGCGCTAGGGCTTGTACGACTGCCAGCCTGTCCTCGTGGCACATGCCGGCCTCCTTGGTGTGGTATTTACAAGCTTCCTTCCTCGTTTCGTGTTCCGCAACGCACTAATAGGTTTTCGGCTGCCACATGGGCTTCTTATCTCATTGTGCCCTCCAGCTGCAAGCTCAGGGCTGTCCATAAAAAAAATGCACAGCACCCAGCACAACAGGGCTGTGGGCTGATGGTGTTTCGAGCCAGTGCCTGCAGCGAGTTTCAGTTGGCTTTGAGTCAAGCTCCTCCTGCTACCAGGGGCCAATGGCATTCATTTCAACCACGTTCATCACCCTCTCGTGGAGCAACCCCTGCCTCTGTGGAGCGGGGCTTTAACTGGAAGCAGAGAGATATGGGGAAAATGCAACAAATCCCATCTTGACTCTGGGTCACTCAGTAAATAGCCGCCACCTCCTCCCCAGGTAGGGGAGTGCTTGCAAGGCACAGAGGGTTAAGCAGAGCAGCAGGTAAAATGAGAAGGGGAGGACGTGGGAGAACCTGGACCTCTGGGCAACCAGTCAGCTAAATCACAGGTCTGGTTTTATAAGGTGCACACAGGGTCTTGGACAGCAGCAACTGAAAGACGAGCGACTCATTGAATATTACCCCTTTCTGGCAGCAAGATCAGCGCAGTCAATTAGCTGTAAAATCTGAATCATGTCGCTGGCAGGCAGGCTCGAAGAGGAAGCAGCTCCACCTTCCTGCTCTGCCCAGTGGAGGTCAAGGAGTCCACTGCACAGTGCTGCCGACAGCAGCTTGCCAGACCTGTCGTGGGCAGCCACCGCAGCGGTGATAAATCAGGATATTGCTCCCGTCACACAGCAGGAACAGCTCAACTCCCAGTCCTCAGCATGAGGTCATGGAGGCTTTCCACAATCCCAAGACCACTTAGCAAAACCCTGTGCAAGAAATCCATCCATACAGCACCATGTATGGATGGACATCATATCTCCCATACATCCTTCAGCACCATTTTACTGCTAGGCTCATTTCTTTTTTATTGCTGTAGAATTAAGTCTTAACACTCCTGACTTACATCAAATGAACTTTTAGTTGAAGATCCGGATCCATGGAAACAGAATTGTGTTGTACAAATGACAGACACAGTCCACTGCCCAGCAGAGGACCAAAACTGGGAGAAAGGAGCACATCAGAGGATGACCTGCAGTGAATAACTCATGCCTGCTGTTGGGAGCTGTTGCTGCCTGATGACTCTTTGGAGACAAGATCTGAAGCAACAGAGTTGTCTTTGCATTTTTAATATGTTGGCTATAATGCTGCTCCTGGCATATATGTTCCCAGTTTCCATCTCCTGGGTGTGTCACTGGGCTCTATGTCCAGCCTTACCAGCTGGAGATGAGTAGTCTTTGTCCTCCACAATACAACAGGGATTAGACTCGAGGCGTATTAGCAAAGTAGAAGGCTTGCTTTGGACAAGGGCCAATTTCAGCATGTTGATAATTTATAAAAAACACATTGCTCTCCAGCCAAGCAAGTTTCAGTTCCTAGATGATTCAGCAGCAGTGCTACAAGGAAATATGGATGTGAAAAGTCCCCATAGGAATTCCTGTAAAATTCTACATTAAAATAAAATACCCTGAGCCCAGCAGTAGGATGGAAATTGGGAATTAAGGATCATTCCTTCTGTGTCCGCAGGGACTCCTAAGAGCTGGGAAGTTTTTAGCGGAGTTTCAGGGTGGGAGGGGGAGAAAAAGCAAAGGCAGAAACCAGGGAGGGGGAAGACCCGGGGGTGGAGAAAGAAGGGAAACACAGCTCTGGGTTTTGTTTTGGCCACTTTGCAAGGGCTGCAACTCTGCTGTCACTAAACATGAAAATCCTCTGTGCAGGTAAGGGAAAAACTGAGTGAGAAACCTCTAAAGACATGTTTTCAGAAGGCAGCCTGGGAAATGGGAAGTATAAAGAGCCAAGGACAGCTCCAAAGCCCATCTGAGCTCTTTGGGTTTTGGATGTGATCCATGTCTATTTTAAAAAAGGATGAGAAAAGGAAATATAAAAGTACCATGCAACTGCCCAATGCAAATTAATTTCTGAAAGGGCATGGCAAGCCAAAGATGAAATATTCATCTCTTCTGACCTCTTCCAATTCATTATCCTAATGTGAGCTTCAGTACCACAGCTGGCTTTTGCCTGCATGCAAAGTCAGCAGAGACCGGATGGCCCTTGCACAAAGTATAACGGCTCTTCTGAACAGATTTCAGTGGGAGATGGAGTGAAGGGGACTAAGAGTTATAAAATCACTGCAATAGCATTAAGTTACTTCAAATGTAATTACTGGACAAATTCCTGTTTGCTCAGAAACACTTTCCAAGAGAGAGCACATCCCCCACTCCCCCCTTTTATCATTTGACTCTAACACCCACTTGCCCTACGACGCCCAGGAACACTTTGCGAGGTCAAATGGACGTTTCTGAGCAACCTGACCCGATGCTGGACTCACACCCCGTCATGCAGAGCAGCCTCTTCCCCTCAAGTGAGGTTTTCCAGCCTGCTCCTGGCAGAGACCTTGCACTCACCTGCATGCAGCTTGGCAGCCACCCCACAGTTCAGAGAGGCGCTCAGCATCCTGCAGCACGCAACCCTTGCGTGAACCCAACGCTGCCTGCCTCTCTCCCTGACCTGCCATGTGCCTGCCTTCACCACTGTCAGTTCTCTACACAAGCAGAGTGCAGAGAGTCTGTTCATAAAGAAAATCCATTTACATTTTACTGTGCAGCACAGACCTGATCCTCTATCCTTACATCCATGGGAATCCCACCATAGGTTCCGCGGCAGCCAGGGCTGGCTGTTGTATTCAGACTATTGAAATTCCCTGTATTTTAAGCCTTCCTGGTTTTAATTGCTGCTCAGCACTGACATTTCAAAAGGATGCTTCTTCGCTCCTTCTTTTGTTTAGAGCCTGTTTGTGTTTTTTGCTCACTGCTGTCTCTTCCCTGGAGCCTTTGCTAATGAATGCAGCATGCTGATGACCTCTCCATTATAAATAGTTTAATATTTTTAAATAAATATGGGATGGTGCCATGATTGTGTGGGTATTTCATCTAGCCTGCAGCACAAGGAGCTGGAGCTGACAAAGGCAACTACAGCTTTGTCATTCTGTTGCTTGTTTGTCATAGGAAGCAAGAGAAGGGGCCAGGACCCTGTACTGCAATGTACAGCAGCAGATGTGTTATTCTAAGTGTATCACAAGGAGCTGCTCCCCATCCTAGTGCAGCAGATGGATGCAATAAAGAGAAAACTTTTGGGCTGCTATTTAGTTACTTGAAATCTACAGGGCTGCAAAACTATTAGCTGAGCCACAGAGTGAATTGAAGGAAGGTACATGGCGGGGAATTCTGTTATATGATTTTTCCACTGCATTGCAACAGAATTAACACATTAGCCTGACATTTAGCTGATATAATTTATTCCTAATTTGGGAGCAAAATTTATCCTGAGCAGTAATATTAAAAATCAAAAACCAAACCAAACCAATAGTGACAAAGCAAAAGGGGAAG
>NW_008825271.1:6229870-6234213 GCF_000699105.1 Pygoscelis adeliae
GTCAAATTTTTCAACATGTTAATTAAGTTTTCAGCCCATCAACTTCCGTTGTCCTAATTTCCCTTCTTTCCTTCTGGGTGTATCCAGATTTCTGCTATATGCAGATCATGTGGGCTAGATCCAAACTCACTTGTCCCTCACAACCAGCTTCTCAGGCAGTAAAAAGCTGCTAGAAAGTTCACCCAAATGGTACCCAAGGACTGCCTTCACACAGAAAACTCCCAGGTGGCATAAAGCCAGGATTGATGCTCCACAGCTTCCATTCCCAGCCTATGATTTTACCAAGGCATGGGGTGTGAACAGGGACCACTGCCAACGCAGTAATTTACAGCAATGCAATCCATCCCCATGGACAAGGAGGAGCAGCGATAGCTCATACCAGCTGTTCCCCAAATGTTTCCACTGACAAGTCTGCTTCTGGGCTTAAAAACCCAGCTTCCAGATTTGAGAAACCCGCTTTTGTGGTTGCAAGCTTCCTCCTGCAGCTGAGCATCCATCAGGCTCATTGCACTGCTGCCTTCTCTCTGGGCACCTCTCCCTTACACCCGCCTTCCTCAAGCAAGAGAGCATGCACAGCTGGCCCCGAGGATGTGCCCTCCCACCTTTTGCAAACCACTCAACTCAGATAAGCACCTTTTCCCCCCCTAAATAGTCATCTGGACTCCAAAGCGCCAAGTCTAAGCCCCATCAGCCTTTCTCCCTGTGAGCCTGGCTCACTGGAGAACCACTCAGCCCATGCACGCCGTGGTTCTTTTCCATGGAACAGCAACAATTAAACAGCCTCATGCAAATGGATGGGGAATGAAGGTCACAGTTATTTTTAAGTGACTTCACTCAGATTAATGATGAGGCAGTCTGAAGCTATACACAGCCTCTTGGTTGCTATTTCTGACCTCTTTCCTCCCTGTGCAGCTTCTTCTGGTGATGTTGTCCCACAGCAGCGGTGTAAGGGAGTATGCCTCTTCACACACACCAAGCCTCACCAACACACATGCATTTACCCCTGAAATGGGGAGTGCTGTGCATTAAAACACCACACTTGCATAGCTTGGGCTACAGCTGTTGATATTAGGAACAGCAGAGTAAATCAGCACACCTGGGAGAAGCCTGCGCAAAGATGGCCAGCAGCTCTCCTGCCCCCAGACTCAGAATAAAGAGAGGGAAAAATGTGTAGTGAAAGAGACCCTTTCAAAAAGTTAGCTTTGCAGAGAGCAATGTGACACCTGCCTTAGCCCAAGAGCTTGGAGTGTGAACTGAACTCAGGAGTACAGCAGAGAGGGATAATTACCTAATTGCCTCTAGATAGTGTTATTTATTGTTTTGTATGGTGCCGTGGCCTCTGGAGGAGAGGCTCCCTGCCCTGGGTAGCTCCCCCCACACCACCCTGCCTGTCACACAAGCTCCCAGGAGCCGGGAGTCCCCAGGGAGCCCAAGGCCCCCGCACCGCCTGCCTTTCCTTCACCCTATCCTCCTCTCCCAAATGGCCAAACACTTGCATTAGTTCTGGTTCACTAACTGCCTGAATGAAGATACATATATAAAATTGGAAGTGCCCTGTAGATTTAAACTTCCCCTGTGAGACAGGGTAGGCATAAGTGCTATGATATTAATCACTGGAAAACAAACCTGAGAGCATTGATTAAGAAAGTGGGGGGGGGAACCATTTTTCCCCACAGTTTCTGAACTGCAGTTCACAAAACGTTAAATGTCTAATTATAAGCCCAGGAAGTTTTAATGTAAAAAGTGACTTGAGACAAACTATAGGTTTTTCTGCTCATTAAAATATCCCTTGAGTATAGTTTCCTTGCCCTTAATCCTGAACCTTAAGGTTTTCACAGGTAAGTAGGTAATTAACACAAATCTGTCTCAATTATACAGCACTTGCAGCATTGCAAGTCTGACTATACTGGAGCTGGATGCTGAACTCCCCCAGACCCCTTTGGGGTTACAGGGTGGCGGGCAGCCAGGTACCCTGCGGTGTCCCTGGATCACAGACCAGAGCACACTGGAATGCTGCATCCTTGCTCAGCTATGTTCAAGGGAAAGGATTTCTAACCAAAATACATGGGCAAACCTTGAGGGTGATACAGGTAATCAGAGGGCCAAATCTTTGAGGACATCACTTCCCCAGTGAGAAACTGCTACAGATCCACTCCAAGCAGCCAAGCGATACCAACTGCTCCGCACCATCGCAGATACCAGTACTGCTCAGCAGAAAGTCTTCCTGGCAAGCTTGGGCTGGTGGCAATGAGAAGATACGCAGCTCTCAGTTGGGTCACAGCAGTTCTTCTCCACTCTGTGGTGCGCATCAGGGATCGGTTTTGTGAAGCCAGCTACGTGGTGGGGAGGAATGAGGTCGAGCAGGTTTGGACCCATGAGGAAAACAAGTCCCTTTGCTGCCAGGCCCCCAGGTGAAGCGTCCTTGCCTCTACAGTGCAGGGGTCAGACTGGTCCCTCTCAAACACTGGGAATCTCAGTCCTGGAAACAAGTCAGCCAACCTCCAAGTAGCCTCCTGAGAGGAGGCATAGGTCCATTTCATCAATGTTAAGTCCCATTTATACACTCAGAGATGCAGCTCAAGACATGTTTGATTTAAAAAGTAAAGACTTTCTGTGAGCTATTTCCAATTTAAAGGAGAAGGAATGGGGTTATTTACCCAGATTTATATACCTCACCAAGGCCAAGCAAGGCTTAACACCCAGATCATCTGCCTTCCAGCCCTGCTTGGCTGACTAACAGCCTCCTTCCCCTCTGCATTTGAAATGTGAATACATTAAGTCCAGGGTTTTATGCATTTATCACAACAAATGCAGTCATATGTGCAATCGCTAGTGTGAGGAGGCAAGGCTGGAAGTAGGTTTCCTCTTCATGTGGGAAGCAAATTTCCCACTAATGCCCTACAGCCTGCTGAGCCTCAGGCACGGCAACCAGCACACCAGCAGCAAGAAGCATGGCAGGTGAAATCCTCCTCCTCCAGGCCTAACACCAAGTCCAAAGTCACAGCTTCAGAGGAGCTGAGCCCTTTTCTCCAACACCCAAGGAAGAGACCAGCACCTCCTTGCAAAGCCAGCCTTCGCCTCTGCCACCCAGTCCATGATGCAGCTCCAAGAACAGGACCTTCTGTGAGGGACAGCCCCACATCCCGCTGCTGCACAGGACAGCAGCACCCACAGCCACACACCACCGCTGCCTGCCCCAGCAGGAAGGGACCCCAGCTTGTCTCTTCCATGTCAGCAGCTGCTCAGATGCAGGGTCCCCCTTCTCCATCCCAGCCAGAGATGGATGCTTTGCTCAGGGGACTTCGTGATGTTTGCTCCAGCCCACCTTGAGTGGAGGTAAATGCCCAGTCCTTAAGGGAAGCTCCATCACACCAAGTTGTGTGTGAGCAATCGCTGAGTACATAATGGCAGCTTTCCTACGTGCCACTGCCAGTAACTAACTCATTTCCCTCTGAAGTTGAGGATGAAAAATAAGATGTAAAACCAAATTATACTCTGTTTACGTACATAATTCCCGGCACATCTGGATAAGAGCATGCCCGTGGCCTATATTATGCTGCATCTGATTCTCATTAGGTGCTTGCGATTCCTTCTTGATAGGGTTTTATTGCTCTCTGTGACACACAGAGGTATAGCCAGGCTGTTTACTCTCTGCGACTGCCCTGGTGTGGCCATCGACTGCACAGCCCACTGCAACCCACTCTGAGCAGATCCATTAACACAGTTTCTCAAATGACAGCCCTGTTGTTTAATAGCTAGAAATAAAGCCAGAGCTCTCCAAAGTGAATTTTGTAAATGGGCTGCTGGGGCTTTATTTACAGTAACTGAGACCAGAGCACAGGACAAACTGAAGGCAGAGCCTGCACGTGGCCCCGGGCAGCACAACAGCAGAGCAACCCTTGTTTGCACCAGCCGAGGCTCTGGACCCAGCCAGTACCTGGAGCTTTTCTTTAAGAGTTAAACTTCATATGACTATGAATATATTGTTTGACTCCATGGGCAACTTCCCAAGACAAGATATTTTGCAAACATATTTTTCCTTTCTGTGAATTACACCAGTCCTCGCTCTTCTGTGCGTTATAGCCTCATCCATGTACAAAAGCAGATTACAGCACGTCGCTGGGTGAACAGGTAAGGAGGTACAAAGCGCATCTGGCTGATTGGGTGTTAAGCCTTATCTTAAGCAATTTTAATATTTCACTCTTCAGGATCTTCATTTGACCAAAAAAAATTAATGTTCTGGGATGGGCAGAGAAGCAGACCAAGTTCTTTCCTATATTCATTATAACCTTCAATTGAGGGGAACATTATCAGATATAGCCCTTGATGCATATCAGAAACAT
>NW_008825271.1:6234224-6246772 GCF_000699105.1 Pygoscelis adeliae
TGCTTGTAAAATGCAGATTTACCTTGCAGTAAAAATCCCTGCAGTAATCAGCAAGGGAAAGATTTAATATACTTACAGATTTCTTCTACTGGCAAAGGAACAGGAGAGCTACAGATTTATCCTAAATCTGAACTTATTTATTAAGTCTTCAGAGAGTGACAGAGGTACCCTTAGACAGAATCACAACCTTAACTTTCCAGCATTAATAAAGCAACAAAATACACAGTGGGCTTAAGTAAAAAAAAAAAAAACACAAACCCAAAACCAACAGTTTTTGATGCACAACCGAGATATCTTAGCAGCCCTGATGTTCTGGTAGTCTCCAAGTAACCAACCCTTGTGAACAAAGGAGTAGGCAAAAAAAAGTACTTTCTTACCACCTTTATGGCTTGTGGGAGCAGAAAGGCTCTTCAGGACCACCACAGCACCTACCAAACCCCACAGACTCACTGGGCATGCAACAATTTCTGGGAACATCACCTGGGCTGCCAACTTACCACACAGGAGTCACTTACATGAGGTGTTCCTCATCTTCCTCCTTAGCACTATCCCTGTGCCAAGGGATAAGGTTCTGGCATCCTGGGCTGCCTTTATATCCCTTATGCACAACCAGCCCAGCACCCAGTGGTCAGCATTAACTCCATGAAATTTATAAAGCAATTAGAACTGGGTGAGCAATGCCAAAAGATCTCAGTGATAGTCCTCTCAGCTTTTTAAACAAATTCATTCCAGCTGGGTTCATGCTCCCAGTGCATCGGCTTCCCACATGGATCCCAGCATGGGAGGTCAGAGGCAAAAAAAGTGTTTGGAAGGGGTGAATTTTAAGTGAGAATTAGAAGCTGTATGCAAATCCTGAGCTTAAGTAAGGGTCCCTGCAAACAGGTAACACTCACAGGCCACGTGAGTTAAATGGCTAATTAAATCGGCACAAACATCGGGTCTATGAATGAGCTATGGGTCAGGGATTATGGAAAAAAAAGCATTCATGGAACTGATTAATTGAAGGGAGTTGTGATCTGTCTACAAGTAATTCAATCGAGCAATCAGAGCTGGGCTAGGAAATGTTTTTGCACTTGGAAGATTTTTAAATATTTCTTTGTTTTAACTTGAGACCTAAGAAATGCAAACTGAAAAGGGAAAGAAAATTCAGACAAGTTCCATCCTGAATATGTTTAGATTAGTTTGAAATGTGTCATTTCCTCTCTGGCCTTATTATAATTCTGTTTTATAATTATTTTACCTTTGAATATGAAGAAGATGGTTCAGACTGGATGTCTGGAAAGCAATTTCATTTTAAACATTGAAAACATTTCAAAGTGTTCAAAAAGCTTTATTGAAACCTGCCTTTTCAAAGTGAAAAAGACATTTTCAACAAATCAGCATTATTTTTTGGGGAAAAAAAATCTTCCAGTTAAAAATCCATGACCCTCTCAGTCCTTTATCCATTACATATTACCGAGCTCTAAAGGCAAGAGCCTTAGAGAAGGTCAAGTTTTCTTAGTTACCTTAAATGAGACAACCCATCAAACAGCACCTATTAATTATCCAGACATTGGAAGCAGAATATGACCAAGGGAAGCAAGACAGGACAGTTGCAGTCCACATGTCCCGCATCTCCTCAGTCCACTGCTTTTCTTCTTTTCTTCTTTTAATTATCTTAGTTATCTTAAATAAGATATCAGTCAAAACCCAAGCATTTCTCCAAAGGGAAGACTGGGGAGATAAGATTTTGGTTGATTCTCAAAATGATGATGGGGGTGGCTTAGTTTCCCGTGACAAAAGGCTGTAACACAAGCAGGGCACAAAGGCAATAAGGTTCCCCAGTCTCTGAAGGCTAAAAGTGAATTAACGTGCAGTTGGCCCTGGAGGAAACACCACATGAGTGAGGACCTGGTCTGACCCCAAAGCTCCCTTTAAAGTCCCCCAAGGGAGAGCCCTAAAGGGTCACTTTTATGTGTAAGCATAAAGTAAGCATTGATTAGGGTTTACTAAGATTTAAGATAACTCTGGCATACGAAGGCAAGAAAAGTAAATTGGTCAATTTTGATCATTTTGAAAGTTTCTGCCACATCTGAATGACATTTAATCACATCTTCCATGGGAAATGTTCAATGTGGTTGAGTCTGAAGAAATGAAGTTATAAACTTTATCTGAATAACGATGATGTGCAGCAGTGCAGTTGATAACGACAGCCTGTTCAAAGTGGCAGAATGTGAGACGCGCTGTTGAATACCACCTATTAATTATCTGGGTGTTGGGAGAAAAAATGACCGTAGGAAGAGGGACATGAGGGTTGCAGTCCAGGTCTCCCACATCTCCTCGGTCCAGCACTTTTATTCTTTTTGAGCAAACGTTATTTGCTTCCTGGCTGTGGATATGATTGCCACATATTTCACCCTGACATAAGTGCCTTCATAAAGGTGATTAGCAATTTTTGATTGCTTCTTTGATTAAGGTGAATGAGAAAAAGCTTCAACCAACATCGCCAAAGACTGAGAAAGGATGACTCATCCTTCACTTCTGGATGCTAAAATTAGTCTAACACAAAAGGTTGCTGGAGCAAAAAATCCCAACTTTTTAATAAATGATTGCTCTTAAAAGGCCTTCCACCCCAGGATCTCAAATCAATTTAATTAGAAATTGTAAACTTAATTAGACCTCAGAACAACCCTGCCACTGAGGCGAATCTCTGATTAATGGAGAAGTGTTTATCAGGGGCCAAATTCAGTCCTGGCCAGGCTGGCAAAGACATCAGAAAGGCGGGTAAAACAGCTGAGAAAAGGCTGAAGCAGAAACTCTCCTGATAAAACGCTGCACAGGCACAACCTCCACCACAGACCAAAGTGTTTTGGAAAGTGTTCCTCAGAGGAAGAAGCCCAAAATGGCACCTTGGACATCCCGTGCTGCTGCCAGGTGTCCTGGGTTTCTTGTGGCAGGACGAGGTGGAGCCTGGGGCGTTCCTGGGTCTAGGAGGAGAGGAACAAGCAAACCAAGGTGTCCTCAAGCTCAAGGGCTTCTTCAGGTCCCCTGCAGAGAAGAGGTGCTTTTTAGAGCAGTCTCATGTGCAGGCTGCACGGTTCATCCCCAAGGTCTGGTTCCAGCAGCTCGGCAACACATCACCTGGGCAAAGGAAATAACATTGCAGATAACACTGAAATAGCAACATGTCTCAACAGTTGGCAAACTGTTGGAAATGTGACTTTATTTTGCTCTATGCCCAGGGACAAAGGACTGGCAATTTAATGACAGGGAACTGTTTGATTCGTGACTGGCAACAGAGAAACTGGCAGAAGCACCACCTGGCTTTTTGCAGCAAAGAAACAAGGTCAAGGACTTAGCTCATCCCATCTGTGGTATTTTTACACTGTAATCTATATTACAGTGGGAACACGAGGCTTTGTCAGAAATCAAGACCCCCATCGTTCAAGAAAAACACAAGAGGAGAGTCAGCACGTATCTCAAAGCCGTTGTGCTCCAGCTCCAGCTCCCCAGAGAGTTGGTCAGGGAGGGCCACTCAATTGGTGGGACATCGGGGGATGATGGACTTCAGATGGACCTGGTACTGCAGCTGCATGGAAAGACCTCATGGCTCTGCTGAGGAACCACCGGCATGGCTGGAGCTCACAGACAAGGGCTGGGGGAGAAGGGGGATGTAGATGCATAGGGGGTCCAGCCCACAGGGTAGGAAATGAGATCCAGCTCTGCCACGGCTCACTGTGCTGGTATTTTACAGGAATTTACTCCCTTTTCCCTAGACACCTTTGTACTTCACTGACAGTATCGTAACGCTAGCCTAAAGCCTTTTGGATGCTATAAGCATCTTCCTGCATGAATTATGTCCTCAGTAATAAAACAATTTCCACTCCCAGTTACATCAATATAAGTCTTCAAACGATGATCTCGGCTTTGCATCAGTGCCTTTGACAGACACGGGCCCCTTGGGTCCGGTTTGGCTGCGGCTCACACATTTTCAGTGGAGCTGCACTGGGAACACGGATTTCCTCCCATCCTTCAGTTTCCTAAAATCTCAGGTGGTTTGGGGAACGCTGGTGCTGAAGATGCCAAGAGTGGGGTTTGCAGCAGGAGCGAGGAGCAATGCCCCGCGGCATCCCTGCGCTGGCTGTCCTCGGGGAGAAGGGCTGGGGAGGGGAGGCATGGGGCTGGGATCCCTGCGAGGAAGGGACAGGCTCGAAGGGGGAACAGAGCACATTTTCTGCTGAAACCTCATTCCACTTCTCCATAACTCTGTTGGTCCCTTCGCTTCCTTCACTCTCCTGCTTAGGCCACTGTCTTCTGCTCTGGGGAGGCGTTTCCCACAGTGGGGACCCAGGTATTTTCCCTGGATACAGAATTTAGGCTCCTTAATGGAAACCCAGAGCACCCTGTGACATTGAATTGCATCCTGAATAGAAAAAAAAAAGTTGGGTAGGTAAAGGCAAAGATCTTAACTACAAGCAGAATGACGGAAGATTTCGGCTTATGGTTTTCCCAGGCTGGTTTATGAAGCCTGGTGACTCCAAGATGGATCATTGCAGAGACGTGTGTTACTAATGAGATATTTGATGTAGTGAGCTTACTAACGCCAAACTCCCTCTGAAATGAAAAGGAGTTTTGCCTGGGCAACAAGGGTGTTCAGCTGGACCCAGAAACTCAGAATATTTGTGATTGATAGTTAAAAATAAAAAAGGAAAAGAAAAAAAAGAAAAAGGAAACCCCTCTCTGGATTTAATGTATAGTCGTTAACAAGGTATCCCACAGGTAGAACATGATCTATTGAAAACTAAAGAGACTGTCCTGGTTTTGCTAGAATGGAGGTTTTTGTTCTACTCAGGGCACTTTATATGAAACAGATGCACAGTCGATAAATCAGGCTGTCCTGCAGGAAGGATAGACTGCATTTTCTGTATAAATTATCATGCTCTTTGTAGGTAAATGCTATGGATGAAAACAGGGGTATTCTTGCTTCTTAAAAAACATGGCTTATTATTGTTGGAGAAAAGAAATCCTTTGGCCTGTAGGATGTAGCAGTGGAGAGAACAGTCAAGGCAAAACTCCCTACAGAAATTGCTTCCAGAGTAAGAATTTGATTAAAAGATGAGACAATGGGAATACTTGAAATTTATGATCAGCAGAATGTTCTGCTTTCTCAAGTTTCCCTTGGATTTTTTCAAATGGCTGCCCCAAAAAAGCAAACACATTCAAATACTTCTTCGAGCTGATAGGAGCAGCAAATCCTTTTGCAAACCCCCTTTTTTTTTTTTGGCAAGGACATTAATCAGTGCTCGGGCAGCCTGCAACGCGCCACGAGATTCCCGGTGATGCTGTGAGGAGACGCAGCAGAGAAAGCAGCAGGACTCAGCAGTCGAAGGAGGAATCATCTTTGTTTGAGAACTGCTAAAATATGTATACAAAAAGCCGTAACGTGGGTGGCTTTTAGTCAGAATATAGAATGCAAAAGGATATTACGGTTTTTCAACAAAACTGGTGAGGAGTGATGCCATGGGAGAGGATTTCCTGGAGTTTGGCGCTTGTGAATGATAAATACGTAAAACACAAAGCAGAAGTTCACCAACTGCCATTCCTATGTGGCTGTGTTTTTAAATGCAGCATTTCCTTGCCTTGCCCTCCACTACATTAAATGGCTTGCTAGAAACGGGTGTTGTTTTAATGAAAATGTCAACCACCTAAGCCGAGGCTTAGGTGAAGGCCGCATTTTCCTGCATGGAGGCACTGAGGAATTCTCTGAATGGAGCAGAGCTGAGGACACATCCCCCCCTCGCTCCGTCCTGGCTCTTTCCTTTCTTTTCTTTGTTTAAACTGCTAAGCTGCAGATGAAAAATATAGAAATAGTAATTCTATGTATAGTCCCGGGATAAAACTGCAGTTCATTTATGACGGCTGACAAATCCAAAATGGGCAATGTAAGTGCATTACAAAATGATTAAACCTTAAGTTCTCTCCCCCCCGGCTACAAGGCTGCATTAACATTACATTACCCACTGAATAATGCAATCATCTGCTGCAGTTTTCTGCCAATTCAAAAATATAGCCAAAATAGCCCTTTCCTTTCTATTTACAGATTGTGTCTCAAAAGCCATCTTCCTTGTGGCATACAGCTTCCGCTCACTTGCGTTTGCTCAATAAAATACGAATCCTACAGAGTTAAAATTGGTTGGAAGCATATTCTTGGGTTTAAGCCATACAAATGGCATGTATGCCGGGCTTAGGCCCCTGCTTGCGGGATTTCAGAGGTATCAGACTACATATCCCTGGGGTTGAGACTGAAATCAACACCGGGTACTTGTGAGAGATGTAATGGATTCAATCTGACCAAAACTTTAATTACATTTTTCATTATGATACCAACTTTTCTACCTCTGGATCTCCTTGCACTTAGGAAGAGTATTTCAGAGCATTACACAAGGGACTGTCAAATATTCCCATTGATTTGTCTCTCATTAAGGAAACAGTTCCCTGCAGCACGCCGGTCGCAGGCAGATGAGGCAGATGGAAATCAGGTGTCTTGAGCGGCCACTGTGTCCACCCACCCACCCTTTTCAAGCTGCAGGTTGCAGAGGTGACACAGCCATGCTTGCCTTCGTGATTTACTGTCATAATGTGATTTCAGGACTCATTGATAACAGCTCCTTCCTCACTGCTTCTCCTTGTGGCATGACATGAATGGCAGGGTGTGGAAAAAAAATAAGTGCGATGAAAAAAAGGAGCCTGGCAGAGAAATTTAGGGTTGTCAGTTTGTTTTCTCACAACATAAACAATTTCCTCTGTCCAGGGGACAGCAAACTGGTATTTAGGAAGCAGAATTTGAGAGCCCAGGAAGGGGGAATGGTCCCTGTGGTCCTGCCATTGCACATGTGAAGGGCCGCTTCATCCTCTTGCAGGTCAAATTCTGCTTTATGGCACTGACATCACTTGATACACCATGGTCCCCTTCAGCTCAAGAGCATAGTTAATGAAAGCCACATTAAGAATGGAAAGACATTCATCCTTCCTTGCCTGGGACCCTCAGGATTTAGCCAGGACTTGCCCAGGGCATACGTTTCGTCCAGCCTCCCGGAGAAGGCACCTGAGCAGTAACTCCAAGGGGACCCCCCCCTAAAATAGTGTGCGCTCAGATCCTATAACTAATACCTATTTTTCCAGAAAACTCAAAGCCATGATTGTAATGAAAGCCAGCTATTGGGCTTTCTTTTTAAGCAGCCTTAGTTCAGAAGGAAAAGAAACAGCATCATCCCATTACACATGGAGCCTATTTTCTCTGGGGAGAAAAAAAAAATCACTTTTCTTTCAAAAAGTACCGTTCTGTCAATACTGCTCCTGTTCACAAAGAGGAGCTGTCAGACAATTCAAGCTAAAATTGGCATCGTACTAAACTCTCAGTATCAGGACTTGAATGAAACCGAGCTGGAAGCACTCACAGTATTACACTTTCACCCAAAGTTTTCCAGCTGCTGGTTTTATCTGCATGGCATCGATCCCTGCTCCCTCCGAGAGGCTTTGATGGCTTTTTCTGCTGCAGCAGCACACATAGAAATGAAGAGCAAATGAAGAGCAGGGAGGTTTCTGGGCTCCCCGAATCTCCCTCCCCAGGCAGTCGCCCGAAGTTGGTGCCTGCAGGGGAGCCGGCACACGTCTCTGCGTGCGCTGGGACTCAGACCCTCTGCAAAGCATCTCCATCCATTAGCACCCCGCGGGGAGGGAACGGAGGTGTCCACATTACCTAAATAAAGCAGCTACTCTGGGAGAGAGGGATTCGAAAGGGGAATTTTCTTTCTGTTTGGAGTTTTCTGACTTTCTGGAGGAATTGAGGGGTTTTTTTCTATATTGGGTCTTAATTATAAAGCTCCATTGAAAACTGTGTATTTGCGCTGCCTTTATAGGGTGCTGTCAACAGCAGACTACATTCAGGGCACAGTGAGTACCCCAAACTCCTGCCGAACCAATGCCTCCCATTTTGCTCCTTGTTGCCGGTGGCTGGGGGTCGATTCCTTGGGAGCTGCACACACTACACAGCATTTGCCCATACAGATGCTGATCCCAACATCATTCTTCCCGTGTGATCAAACCAGAGAGTGAAATGTAACCCGCCTCTACCCCTGCCACATTCAGACTTCTCCAGGACGCTACTCTTCCCTTTGCTGTCTCCAGGACCTCTCTATGGATCACCGCTCCCCTTCCATGCTGCTGCCACCGTGGGTCCCCTCACTCCCCCTGTCCTGCCGTGGTCCCTCATGGGTGGTGGTGCCTGGGGATGCGCGGCCACACAAAATGTGCCATCACCATTAGCATCCTGCGGCCCACTCAGGGACACGTGGGTTTTTTTGACGTCTGCTCTGTCTTGGGCTCATGAAACTCAGCTGCTGCACTGTGGCAAAGTTAATTAAGCTGTGATCCCCCCTCCCCAAATCCCTCATTACCCCCCGTTTGCAACATGCAATTTGTTTGCTAGCAACTTGGGGTATTATTGTTGTCATTAACACTGTTCACTGGTATATAAAAGCAACTGTTTATTTATCAAATACAAGTAACAGCTTTTGGATTGAAAAAAATCCTGGGGTTTTCTCTAATCCTGGCCAGGCTGCATGCTGTGGGGACGCCCTGCTTTGCATAGATCGGGGCTGGGCTGCAAATGCATTGTCACACATTGATGCTATTCCTTTTGAGGTTTGAGGGTGGTTTGAGGGTTTCTTGTTGCTGCTTTTTTGCACTTGCAAATAGAAAGGAAGTAATACAGCCATTGAGAGGGCTTTTAAAGACAGAAGGAGTAGGATTTGATAGCCCCATTCAAATAATTCCCCCATCAAAATCCCATATTTCTGCCTCAGGCATAGTCAATGTCCAGTCCCTCAGATGCAGATGAATATCCCACGGGGTGAAGGATGGCTGTGTAATAGTGTGTGTTGGAAAGGGGAGAAAATTCCTCCCAGAACTGTGCCAACACTGGTTATACCCAGAGCACCACCTTTGAGTACCCTGTGTTTCAGTACTGGCTGCAGATCTAGACATGTGCAACAACATGCCACCAGGCTCCTTCTAAATATGACTTTTAGAAAAGATTTACAGTAAATCTATCAGGACAAAATAAGCAGTGTTAGTTATGTCAGTTCTTTAATCCAGCTACAGTAACTGACTTAAGAAAAACCTCCTTTAAATACCACTGTCTCGCTGCAGGCAGCCGGTGTGATGCACAGCTCTGATCAGGAGAGCGGGACAGACAGACTAACGCAGCCAGACAGGGCACAGCAAACTGCTGTAGTGCTGGTGTTAATGCAATTTAAAGTGGCGAAACGTAAAAAATAGGTGCATGGATGGGTGAGAAAGAATAAATCACCAGGATTCAAAGCATGCTTAAAGAACAGAATTTGTAGACATCATCTCCTGTCTGAAGGATTGCATTTAAGTGGGTGATAAGCCATCTAATAAAGTTCACAATAACAGAGATGGCTTACTTCACCATTGCAGGAAAGGAGATTAGGAGAAATGAGTCAAATCTAAATTTTCCTTCACCTTCCCTCAAAGAATAATAATAATAATAAAAAAAAGCCAATTTGCTCAGTTATTACCAATAACCCAGTGCTCTGTCCCTTCTGTGTGCTGTGACTATATGAACATGCTCTCCACGTGGGCACCCGTTACAGCCTCACCCCTCCCAGGCTGCCGTTGCTCTAATTACCCAGATCAGTTCTGCATCACCAAGCCTTGGCCCCCGGGGGGGTCTGCACCATGCAGCGTGGAACCACCTGCAATCTTCTGACTCGTGGAGGACCTTATTCAAGCCTGCTCAGTGGCTTAATGCAGTGGTACTATGCTGTCTGGAAAATTAATATGCTAGCATGTGTGCCCAGCTAGGAGTCTCTTAATGGAGACTCAAATCTTAATGGAGACTTAAATCTCACCTTTAGCATGATAATGATGTTAAGTATAATCTAACATACAGCTGCAGAAAAGGTCTCCAAGAAAGCTCAGATGCACAAGTGCTGGGAAAAAAAAAAAAAAACCTTCAATATGGTACTGACTGCCTGGTGATTTTTATATCTGAGGGCAGTGGTGTATTTGCTGTACCATATTCTAAGGAATCACATCTCTCCTGAGCTCTTGTCCAGCGTAAGGAGCCTGTCTGCTCTCCTGCTGCTTTTTATTATATTTGTATTGACTATAATAATAGTACCTCATGGGAAACTTCACTGCACTGAACTTTGAGAGAGGTTCTCTGAGGATAAGAAGAATGGCTGGTAATAGATACAGGACTTGCTCAAACCCAGACAAGCACTGAAACAGCACTGTAAAGTTAATCAATTTAGTGGAAAGCAGAAATCTGTCAATGTGAGCACTGCCCGGACAGCCCAATGTGGATTAAGGGCTCAATTCCCCACTGCCTTGCATCGAGGGTGTTGGTAGTGTTTTGTACCTCGCCGCCTTTGAACTTCGCTCTCACAAAACTACACGAGGGGTCTGGTGGTGAAGCATCTATCCTCGTATTGACTGAGGATTTTGGCTTTCGGGCTGCAATCTGTTTTCTTCCCCTGCAAAGGCAGGCACGCAGCCTCAGTGTCTGAAGGGTGGGGGTGGAAAGGCAAAGAAAAAGAGGTTGGAAAAGTGTTTAACTGCGTTTAACTGCTCCGATGCGCATTAGTAGGAGCATGGCGACGGATGCTGCGTGCACCCCTGAACACGCCTGTGCCAGTGGCGAGGGCACAAGCTGCCTCTTTATCTGCGGGGTTGTACGGCTTACCAAAATATATTACCTGTAATAATGTGTCTCGTATATACAACTGCCTTTCTGGATATATTTTGAAATGTTTAATGATGTGTGGCTGAAATGTAATGATATCTTCCTAATGGAATGCAATGGAAGGAGAGCTCACGCACATTAAGACATCTTATCTGTATTGGCAATTAATAACCGAGGAATTAAAACAAAGTATAAAACCAAAGAGTTTTAGTTAAAGCCACGGGATATGAGCCTGCAATTGCAATCTAATCGGGTTTCCACAACGCTTCACTGTAGTGAAATCCAGATGTCGGGGGAACTCCACCTATTATTCATTCATTTCTTGTAGACTGTGGGCTTCTCGGTGTTTTTTGTGTCCCTCAGCTGTCTCGAAGTTCATATATTCATATAATTGTATTGCTATAGGTTTTTCTCTCAAGTCTGTGGTCCTGTTTTAAATTAAAATAGTCAAGGGCCAATTGCTTGAGTTACCAAATGTTATGGTGAAGACTAGTCTGGATGCAGCACAAACATTTGTCCAGGACCCTAACCTCAGCGGTTCACCTACATTGTGACTCAAATCTTCACAGAGCATCTAAATCAAGTTCACTAATGCTTATAAGCAATTTGACAGCCAATTAATGACTTAGACCACTGTCACCAATGCTTTTCCATAAAGAAATCCATTGCTTTAGGTGACAAGTGACAAAAGACTGCACATTCTCCAAAAGTCTAAACCTATGGACGTTGGTTGGCTATGGTAAGTTTGCTTTAAGCAAAAGAAATCAGTAGAAAATCTGGATTGGATTACATTATCCAATCAGCAGGGCTGATTGGAAGAGGATGAGCAGGGCTCATTGAAAGAGTTTTTAACTAGATTTGAAGGGGGAGAGGGATAAAACCAGGCTCACTAGAGATAAGCCTGGGGGTGGCACGCCAATGTTTGAGGGACAGTGTGCTAGCAAGGTTCTTTGGTCTGCCATCTCAGGGGAGGTAGGGGATGGAGATCCATGCGGCAGCAAAGACGCAAGGGTTACGGATGTGTTAGAAACCACGGAAGCACCTGAGAATGGTCATGTAGGAATTAGGGTTTCTCCCCAAAAAAAGGTGGCGGGATCAATAGCCCAACTGAAGTGCATCTACACCAATGCACACAGCATGGGCAACAAAGAGGAGGAACTGGAAGCCATGGTGCAGCAGGAGAACTATGATATAGTTGCCATCATGGAAACATGGCGGGATGACTTGCACAACTGGAGTGCTGCAATGGATGGCTATAAACTCTTCAGAAGGGACAGGCAAAGAAGGAGAGGCGGTGGGGTAGCCCTGTACGTTAGGAGTGTTTTGATTGTCTAGAGCTTAATGATGGTGACGATAGGGTTGAGTGTTTACCAGGACAGGTAAGAATCAGGGGGAAGGCCAGCAAGGCAGATATCACAGTGGGAGTCTGTTATAGACCACCCAACCAGGATGAAGAGGCAGACAAAATATTCTATAAGCAGCTGGGAGAAGTCTCACAGTCGCTAGCCCTTGTTCTCACGAGGGACTTCAACTTACCAGATGTCTGCTGGAAATACAATGCAGCAGAGAGGAAACAGTCTGGGAGGTTCCTGGAGTGTGTGGAAGACAACTTCCTGACACAGCTGGTGAGTCAGCCAACTAGGGAAGGCGCCCGCTGGACCTGTTGTTAGTGAACAGAGAAGGACTTGTGGGTGATGCCATGGTTGGAGGCCGTCTTGGACATAGTGATCACGAAATGATAGAGTTTTTGATTCTTGGAGAAATAAGCTGGGGGGGGGGCGGGGGGGGGGGGGCGCAG
>NW_008825271.1:6248630-6258163 GCF_000699105.1 Pygoscelis adeliae
CTGGGGTTGTTTAGCCTGGAGAAAAGGAGGCTGAGGGGAGACCTCATCGCTCTCTACAACTCCCTGAAAGGAGGCTGTAGCGAGGTGGGTGTCGGTCTCTTCTCCCAAGTAACTAGTGATAGGACAAGAGGAAATGGCCTCAAGTTGTGCCATGGGAGGTTTAGGTTGGATATGAGGAAAAATTTCTTCACGTAAAGAGTTGTCAAGCATTGGAACAGGCTGCCCAGGGAAGTGGTTGAGTCACCACCCCTGGAGGTATTTGAAAGACGTGTAGATGTGGTCCTTAGGGACATGGGTTAGTGGTGGACTTGGCAGTGCTAGGTTCACGGTTGGCCTTGATGATCTTAAAGGTCTTTTCCAACCTAAACAATTCTATGATTCTACGATCCAACCTGCCAGACATGAAGAATATTGAAAATGCTGCTCTTTGATTTTGCAAAGTTACTTTAGCATATTCCCCTCATTGTAGAGAAAAAAACAACCCAGAGGCCGAAAAGAATTTAGTCTCATCGGTTCCTTTTTAAACATAGAGACCTTCTCCTGATAACCCTTGCCATATTGCTCTTACATGATTGTAGTAAGTGAAAAGAAAGACTTCCAGCTTCTAGCAAAGTTAAACCTCTTCCACTGATAAATTGCTTTTCAATAAGAAGTTCACAGGGTGCCTTCACTAGGCAGAAATATTATTTGCATTCTTCCATAAAGAACTTTAATTTAAAATCATTAGCCACCTTACATAATTTAAGACACAAAGAAACCAATATACGATTAAAAGTAGGTCACAGGAAAGTGACTGTAAAATTGAAATATAAATGAGTGATTTCAGAAGACTATCTTCATCTCACCATGCCTTGTGGTATGTATTTCACCCTCCCTAAAGTTTTAATAAATGTATTACAGTCAGCACTTAGTAAATATTAAAATAATAATATATGCCATAATTACTTTCCAGACATTACTAACGTGTTCTGATCTGTATAGAGCTCGACTCTCAAATTACACCAAAACTTTAAAGAGGAGGAAAATGGTTTCCTGTTCCTACACCATTTACAGGAGGAGCCAGGTGAGCAAAAAGGTTTCATACCGACGTGGGTCCTTGTCCTCACCCCGGCAGGCAGATTGAGACATGAACTGAGCGGTTGGTGCACACTTCACTACACCGGGTTTCTGCTTCCCAGGCCTGGAGGGTATCCCACCCCAGCCAATAACAAGCAGCTGCACATATAGATCTATAGGAGGTTTGTTTGCTTAGGCACAAAAATGCTCATTATAGTATGAGAATGGCCCATCGTCTTAGCAGAGGGACCTCTGGAGAGAAACTCAAGGCTGTGTCCTTGAGCTGGCTGCTGCAATGCCGCGGGGAGAGCTGTGGTGCGCTGGGGAGGAGAGGGGCTGAGCTGATGGAGAGGGGATTTTGGAAGAGATAAGCAGTCGGAAGGGGAAGGGGTAGTGGCACCGCTGTTTATCAGTGCCCGTCACCACAGGCATATGGACCAGTGATTAATTGGTCAACTGGGGCATATCAGGCAGTTTCCTGATTTCACATTTGTGTCCTGTTATCATGCAGAAGCTTTTGGAGAAGGAAACTAAAGGTAAGAGGAGAGACGATGAAGCCCTTAGTCAACAGGAAAAGGTTTCAGTGTCATGGCTGCTGCAGACTCCCGGGTCCGCATCCTCCAGGCGAGCGAATGCCGCGCTGCTTGCGCACACCTGGAACAACGGCATGGCTGTGTTCAGCCGACCCCACAGCCGCCTCTCGTCCGATAAATGCCAAGCACCCGTTATACACTTTGGGAACAACACCAAAAAGCCCTGCCTGCGCAACTTCTTCAGGAGGGTGTTAGTGGAATAATGTTCTGTAGTACCCAAGAGGTCAAGAAAAGTATTTCTTCTGATTTCTTTTTTAAGCTACATATTATTTCACCATTGCCTTGGACATTTGTGATAGAAATTGAAGCACGTTTAGATTCAGTATTTTAGTCTAAAACCAGAGGTGGGTGAAAACAGTTTCTTCTTACGCAACTCAGTTGCATTGCACGTCTGCAGACGGGGCCGCTGCGTCCACTGAGGGTGGGTGGGCAAGGGAAGGCGAGTGAGGTGTTTCCTGGCCCCACCGAACAGCACGTTGGGTGGTGGGAGACAGGAACCAGGCTGGACCAGAAACGCAAACTGACCCAAGGATAAGAAGGCACCAAAAAGGCCTTTTGGCCTGTGGGACAGCATAAAACCATGAGCACCGACATCCCTTTGCAGCCAGGATCCTTAACTGGAGACAGCGAGCTCTCACCGTGATTAGCTTGTGGGACTGACCTGAAGACTCCAACACTAGACGGTTATGTGTTAATTACGGATTTGCACCCTGGTGACAATCTGGGGTAGGATGAAGAGAGGGGTCAGTGTACAGCACTGCTTGAACTGTCTCTCCTAGGCAGAATTACCCCTCTGGGTAGTCCTAGAAGTACAGAGGTGTTATTCTTTAGTGCCTCCCTCTTGCTCGTGCCTGGGATGTGCGCTTACACAGCCAAAGGAAGGAATTGCCATTCCCGCTCACCTTTGCAAACCTGTCTGAGCAGTCTGCTCTTTAATTTTGCAACTTTAGCTTATGTTCGGTACCTAATGTAGGACTGTTTCATTTTTAAAAAGATTTTTAAAAAATTGTGTGCATGCATGTATGAGAATTGTAATAAAACAATAGTTCTAATGGGAAGAAAAGCCAACACATTTGCAATTTCCTTTCCCATAATATGCAGTAATTCAGCAATCCCATCATGAGATAAGAATTACTTTGAGAATAATTTTCTTTTAATAGCTCTGTCTGAAACAGAGCAAATTTCTTACCTAGTCATTACAGCCTCTGGCCTGCAGTAAATGGCTGGAGACTGAGTAAGAATTTAAAGGCAGGAGCCTGCCATCACCCACATAAACAATGCACACCACGACCATTGCTTCAGCAGATTTAAAAAAGCATTTCACATCCTTGGCTATGATGCTACTTGTGCACTACCTATTTAAACGAAGGCATTAAAAGAACTGGCAGCATTAGTGCACTCAAAGAATCATTAATTAATTTTGCTAATTTATGCCCTACACTGAGCATGGGAGCACAGGGTTGAAGCAAAGGATACACATTGATAGTGATACCAAAAACATTTACTTGCAGGAGGCACACAGACAAAAAAACTCACATACGGCCAATAAGGTAAGGATTTATGACTGTGGGGCCAGAAGGATTAAACTGGGTATCTGGTGTGACATCTGATGCATATCTTAATATGAATTAATGCTAGAAAAGCAGCATGGACGATCCCACCCAAAGCCAATCCCGTGTTAAAATTTGGGGCTGCAATGATGAACCTCTGCTGATGGTAGGAACAGGCTGAAGCATCCAGCGAGGCTCTAAGTAACAACCAGTTGTTTGAAACATGGATCCTGAATGAGATGTGAGATCTCACTAGCTGTGTTTGACCTTAGGGCTTCCAGCGGCAGCTTCTTCAGTTTCGAGTTTCTGTACCTGTCACGCCTAATATCAGCTTTCATTCCTTAAGTGTCTACAGCTCCTTAGCCCTTTCAGTGCAAGAGATTGCTTTGGAAATGTGTATCAAGCTGCTGGGTGGGAAGTTTGGCTCAGCAGCTTTTCCAAAATCCAGGAGTTATTTAGTCCTTATCCATATTGCTAGCTGGGACCATCACTGTCCTCGGGCACGTCCCAGCTAACCACGCACATTGTGGCTCTCTGCCCTCCCTGTGGCCACCCAGCCTACCTCCATGGTTTTCCAACTGCATCTTTGGCACGGGATGTCCAACACCACACAGCTGCCTGTTCCTGACTCCCCTCTCTCAGCACACCCCAATGAATGTAAATCACACGCAAAGTATGACAACACGACAGCGAATCTGTAAATCTCTAAAGGTCACTGGCAGTGGAGGCACATTCAATCGAAAAGTGTCTAAAAGTGTTTTAGCTCCACAGAATATGATGCATGACCAGAAATACCTGCAATCAGCCCCAGCTGACATCCACAGGCAGCTTGGATTTTGCAGTCCTTGTTCTGAAAAGAAAAGGCTGCAAAATCAAGCTGACGGCAAAAATTCACTATGTTACCCCCAGGTTTCTGCAGCTCTGTGACCACACACAGATCCTGGTGCACACCTAGGTATGGGGATGGTTAAAATGGCATTTTTCACAGGCAATTAATTGGGCTTAATGTTTAGCAGAACCAGCACAGAAGTCTCAGCAGATGTCTTATCCAATTGTTACTTGTCAAGTTCCACTCTTTCTTCTGCTTCTAAGTGAAAATTGGTTTCATTACATCATCTAAATGTGATGGATATTTTTAGATCTATAATTTATCATATGGAGCTTGTATCTAATGAGGCCATTTTTATTCTACCCAATACAACACAACAGTGAGAGCATTGAACTTTCCCAGACACCACTGGGACAACAAGCAAGACCACAGGACTCCTTCCCTATGGAAATGCCTAATTTTAAATCAGTTCTTTTTGCTTAGTACAAAGACTTGCAGCTTTTACTTTGGCATTCAACGGACATTCACAATCCAGTTTTCAGCTATGATCTCCAAATAAACTGTTCCTGTTTGAAGACAGAAGGAGAACCATCCTTCTGCATTAAATACTTTTGATCCTAATCTTTGAAAAGATCAGGGAAAAAACCCACTTTATCATCCTAGCCAAGACATAGAAGGTAGCTGAACATTTACACCAGGAAAAATAATGTAAACAAACAACATATCTTGATCTAAGACCACCCAACTTCCGTAGTGTTTGTGATAAAAGGAAAAAAAGTGAGAGCATGTAAAATTCACGCTAATTTAGGAGCCCCGGTTAACTCCAGCTCTGCGGGACACTGGTCTCCAGGAGGCACGGGTGTAACCAGCCTTTTTTCAGGGCACTGAGTTTGGAGGCAAGGGGACCGAGCGCACAGCCCATATGATGATTTCTTTACTCAGAGTGTTAAAGCAGATTATCATGTCTTTTGTGGTCTAATAAGGAAGAATGAAACAGGCATTTTCAAAGTAAAGCTGATGCCCATACTGGCAGAAAGAAGTTTATTACCCATGAGCAGCCTTTAGAAGCAAAAACCCTTACAGCAGACAAAACACCTGCAACATCCGAAGTTTGGCTGAGACCCGGGAAACAAAGGGAGCTCTCAAGGAAGGCTCAGTTTTTTTGGAGGGAGCATAATGCCTTTCCAATGCCTAATGTTTCACTTCAGACTAGTCCAAACCAGAACCCAGACCATGACGTGTCGAACTTAGGAGTTGCATCACATCCAAAACAGGTCCAAGCTCTGCAAGCTCTCCTGAACCGGACCAAAGGCTTACAAATGTGACTAAAATGTCTCTGACCTGGATGGGAGGGCAGGGAACAACACCTGAAGTGAGAAATATGCACCTTGGGCTCCTCTGGCTGGGCTGAGGGCTCTCACCTGCACCCAGCCCTGCAGCACGCTGCCCAGGGCTCTCACAGCCCCTCCGGCTGCATCTTGCCTGGGGAGCAGGAATTGCCACCCTAGCACTGTTGCTGAGGCTGCTGGCAGCCCCTGCAGCCCCAGCAGCCTCCAAGACCCACTTATCTCTCCCCAGAGCTCAGACTAAGGCTGAGCCAAAACGAGAAGCGCCAAGAGGGTGACCTAAAACCAGTTCAACCACTCTGCTCTCAGAGCTGGGCTAGGAGCAGCTAGGTTAGACCAGAGAACTTGACCCGTCATGTTTAACCACGCAGTCCTACATGAGATGAGAAAGCAGCTAGCTCCGTTCCCACCCGCAAGAGAAAAGAGGACACAGCTTAACCCCTTCAAAACTTAACTCCTTATCACACAACTGCTGTGAAAAACCAGCCTAGCAAACACAGAACTGCTTGAAATGGCAAAGGCAGGCAAGTACATGGCAAGGACACACTACAGGAGAGGGGAAACAAGAAAATCCTGAAGTTCCGAAAGAGGATTCATGCTCAGCTTTGCCCATCGTGGGCTGAGCGGTGACAGAATGGCACATGCTGAGATGCAAGGTGGCTGTCCTTGTGGCAGCAAGCAGCCGAGAGCATTTGTTTGTCTCCTTCATATCCCTGAGCTTGTTCCATGCACACTGGAAAGTGTTCATTGTTTACAGCCAAAGCAAAGCAATTCATTAAAAAACAAACCAGCCCACCGCTGTACTAAATTTAATAGCCAGCCATGATGGCCCCAAGACACTGCTGGGCATGTATTTCATTGATCCAAGAGCTTAAGGATCAATGGATTAATTTACTAATTAGTCAATAAAATGAATCCATATGATATTTCAGAAAACAGAAGAATCTCTTCATTTAAATTAGGCCCATTCATTTTCCTGAGGACCACGTGAAGTGTATTTTTGAAGTGCAGAACACCCACAACATCTGTTATCTCTAACTATGACTGCGGTTACCCAGCAGTCCTACAAACCAGAGCATATATTTCTTTCTCGCTTTAATTGCTGTTTAGTTTCTGCATTATTAATGACCAATATAAAGTGTCCAAATATGCCTCCAGAAAAAATACTACCTTTAGCTGAAGAACTGAGAAGTTAGTGTTCACGCGAGCGATGATTTACATCTGCCGAGTAATGTACTACATTAGCAGCTTCAATAACACAGCGTTCAACCTGCCCATTCAGAAAAGTGTTTGTAACATTTAAAGGGTACCATTGATTATTATCTTAGTTGAAATACACATTTTTATGGCCAAACTTGAATTGACATCCTGGTCTAATAAAACTTCCTGACAATTGATAGCAATCAGCAGAATTTGCAGCTGTCACAATTGATATAATACCAAATTCTCTCTCGATCTGTTAACCCCCCTGCTTGTCTGAACAGCTTTCTCGTGGCAAAGTGTGCAATGTGATTCACGCCGTTTCGTGACTGTGACTTAAGTTACCCGTTCGCTTTGCTAACAGTAAATGACCATCCCCTCTTCACCACACGAGCGCCCCAGCTCTGGATTCATGCGGTGCTGACGGAGGGGGCTCAGGAGGCTCATTGAGAACGCCGTCCCGCGGGGTGGTGCCGTAGCAGGTCTCCACCAGGATCGCATCCCGGAGCTCCTCCTGCTCCCATGTTTCTGGCCTGTCTGGGCTCCAGCCTCTGGAGGGGCTGCTGCAGCTCTCAAAATTGATGTGCAGTAAATCACTTCCTGGGGCATAATCCATGAATATAAGCAGGGCCACTATTTTTCAGATCCCAATTTCTTTTGAAAACCTTCATCTCTGATTCAGGCCAATGCAGTAAATAACCCCAAGTGCACTGAACTAAAGATCCAACCTGTTTTCTGGCTAAAACTCCAGATGCACCTTTCAAAGACATCAATAAGCACACCGCTTGGATCAGTGGCCAAGAGCTGGAGGAGGACATGTGGACAGGTATTGCATAGTCACTCAGCTCTTTGCTAAAGGGTTTTTGCTTTTTCCAGGAGAACAAAGCCCTTGCAGAGGCAAGCTGCAAGCTCTCCCGTGGGCTCTGAAGGATATTTCATGTGATATCTGAAGGATATCTAATAAAATGACCAAACTCTGAAACAATGCAAACAAACATCAGCTGTGAATTGATCAGAAACCTCTGTGCATTCTCTGAACTGTTAGTGACACAAACCTTCTTTCTAAAGCAGGGAAGAAGAAATGGAGGTTATTCATTTCCTCCTGACAGAAAGCAGAACCCAACTTCTTAAAGATTGCTTGATTGTGGGGAAAAAATAAGTACAGCAAAATGTTTCCTAGATGAAAGATTTGGATTACTCTATGCTCGCTAACTGGTTTTCGTATCTAGCACACACTTTCATTTTCAGAGGAGTGCTGTCAGACACATATAATGGGGAGAAAACTTTGCAAACTCTTTTTGGCTTCAGTGGCTCCCTGTTGTTTGCCCAAAGGCTCTAATTCAGCCAGTGGATTACTACTTTTATTCCATTCATGTTCACAGAGCTCGCTTTCTAAAGAGAAATACAGTCATGTGCACTGATACACCCATACACACGCACGTGAAGGAAACTAAGAGTTGTTATGCTATTTTATGTTATGTTATGCTGTACAACATAAGTGGCTGATCCCACATTGCAGTGATTTTTATGGCATTCGCAGTATCTGTGCTACACGTTACACTGAGGTTTGTGGGAAGCTTTCTTGAAATTGGTGGCATGGCAAACTACCCTACTTCAGGATAAATATAGGAGCATTTAGCTCCTTGTGGAGCTGGAACAGGAACCAGTGCCTAAACATTACACATGAAGCAAGACAGCAACTGTGTGAGCAGAGGAGATCTGCCAGGTATCGCTTGTCTGCATGTGAGAGAGTACGCAGGTAATGTCACAGTGGGGAAAAAATGAAGAGAAGGAGGGTTTCGGCAGTATCTGTGCTAGAAAGAGGCTTACAACTACTAGCAGACAGTGTTTTCTGGTGTTTGAAACATGTGGGAGTTAAGGGAGGCGTAAGTTTGCATTAGTTTTTTTTTTATATATATATATAAGCAGGATATTTTGGCACCTGCAGGAAGAGATACCCAGTTTCTTCCTCGTCCAGACAGCCTGATGCCCGCAGCCTCTGTTCTGCCCATGATCTCAAGAGCAGCTCTGGATGGGACCCTTCAGCCACGAGCCCCCTCCGTCTTAATGCTCCCACTTGGAAACGGAGGGGCAGAGGAAAGGCAGCTTTTGGGGAGGGCTTTATACATGAAATTGTTACTCAGTCCTTGGGCCCGAGGGAGAGAAATGCCTTACTTGGCATGTAATGGTAATGGAAACAAGGAGTCAAGTCTGTCTAATGAGAAGAAAACCAACACAATTTATTAATTTAGGCTTCTGGAAATTAGTTTGCTGAACATACTTAAGGACTAAATACAGGTGTTAAGCCCAGCCATTCCCACACTAAATTACATGCTCTCACTTACATACATAATCGCTGTCTATTTAAGGTTTTCTCATATTGCCTGCTATTACAGTATCTAGGCAATGATTCCCATAGTAGTAACGTGATACCTATTTTTACAGTACTGCTGAAGTACTAAGTAGTACTCCTGTAGTCTGTCCTAAAATAAATTCCTAATGTTACTGTAGGAGCAAATGTAAAACTTGACGTATTTTTCCCCAAAGGTTAATATCATATGTTTCTGATTGAGCAAGAAAAAAAAAATTGTTTCCTTACAGGATGGATTTTGTTATGTCTCTTGCACACGCATGGAGGAGGGGAAAACCCTTACAGGACCAAGACCCCACGTTACTCTGTCAAACCCAGCCTAGGGCAGTCGTTTCAGAAAGCTGCTCAAGAAACTGAGACAATTCGGTCTTTTCTGTCCATAGTCCAGTGGGCAGGTGTCCACATTGCAGGTGGCAGCATGGCCACCACCAGTGGAGAGGTCAGAAGCTGAGATGACAACAGATACCAGATCACCCAGAGGGACAGCCTATCCCTTGGTGACCACCGAAGTGTATGACTGAAGCTTTCCTTACTTTTTTTCCTTTTTCTTGGACAGAAGAGAGATTTTCTGTCTACCTGGAGGTAGGT
>NW_008825271.1:6258200-6270124 GCF_000699105.1 Pygoscelis adeliae
CATTCTTCCAGCTTTGCAACCGAAGTGCATCCAAGTCCATCCAGCCTCCAGGATATTTCACTGCGAATGAGCAGGCAACTGTGCGGTGCTCCGATATTGTTACCTGAATCAGCCAGTGCTTCTTTTCAGTATGCTCTAAATTGCTCGATCGAGCATGGGTCTTAATAGCTAAGTGATGATTGATTCATTTATGATGGCACCGGGACAATCCAAGTGAGTTTTGACCTTTTATCCTAAATGTTATGCACTCCATCTATTACAATTTCAGCAAGGTCTGAACAAATTCAATAATCAGACCAGTATTCAGCACTCTACACACAGATCTAAACCCAACTGCTACTAAAAGTTAACGAGACCAGCCTTTTGCATTACTTTGTAACCAGAAACACAAGGCTGCCTCAGTTCTGGGTATGTTTTCTCTCTACTGGACGTAAAGGGCTTTAGTCTTAGGTTATGGAGCACCGCCTAATTCAGTGTGCTTTAACAGCTGCAAGAGGAGATGAAGAGCTTCAGAGGGTCTCCAGTTGCGGCTGGCAAAGCCGCTGCTAGCGGCTGGAGCGTGCTGGAGACCAGCGAGCTGCAACGCCCTTCTTGTCTCCAGCTGCTCAGCCCCATTAAAACAAGACTCCGATGCATTAAGTACATTCTTGATATTGCTTTTCTGTGTAAGCAAACGCAAGCGGGGAGAGATGTTATGTGATGGGGAGCGGGACACGAGACAATCTTTTAGCGAAGATTTTGTCCGTGATACGAAAAGAGTTAGGGAATGCTTGAGTTATACAAACATTCCTGAAATAACAGGAAAACTTTAGCAGATGTTTCCTCAGTCTAATTTTCCCTCCTTCTCCTCTTTTTGTGTGTGGCTTTGCAGATCTCTCTGCTTTCTAAAATTCCTTTTGTATGAAGGGCCCACATTAAAATGTCAGGTTTTAGTTTTCCAAAAGGCAACTGCCAGAAATGAAACCCTAAATGCTCGTTTCCTAGCCAGGCAAGGATCTCCCAGGAACCGCTGGGAATCCCACCCCTATTTCTGATTAGATTTTTGTCAGCAGCATAGGAGCTAAATTGTCGGTTGCCCAAAGGCTTTCATCTCCATGAGAATCAGACTTGGAGGAGCTCTAATGTATCAAATCGTATTTACTGTCTCTGTTAGTTATTGGCAAGGCATCTGGAAATACCTTGGGGTTAGTGTTTTGATTAGAATTTGATCATAACTTTATAAAACACAGATAGAAATGATCTCGTTTTTGAGCCAAGAACTCAGCAGATTTGAGGAAGGAATAACTTTTAGCAACAGTTTATACAAAGAGCTTTGGAAAGGATCAAAATCTTCTGCTGTGCAGAGCAAGGTGATCCCTGATAATTTAGGATTAGGACAAGGCCTTTTGTAGGCTAATTTCTTAGCACGCTCCTAGCACAATTTCCTTGAGCATCCTCTAATGCTCTTGGTCATAGCTGGACCTGGGATACTGAGGTAGATGGATTGTAGCCCAATTTCTACACTTCTATGACAAACGGGATGTCATTTGCTCCTGTTGATCTGAACGGCGGCAGTGGCCCTAGAAAGTTTCACCCTGAAAACTCCCCTTTCTGTGAGCAGAAACAGTGATCGTGAGTTATTCATGTACAGAAATGGGTACATATACATGTACATGTACACCACCGGGGTGGGAGGATAAGCAATAAAGAGCTGTAAAATGCGGGGAATTGTAAGGTGGCAGATTATGGCAGAGGGGCTGAAACACGCTGCTCCTCCTTGGGCAGACCTTTGGCCATGCTCTTCCCCGTGCTTTCCCCCCTTTATCCGCTCTACTCACAGCTCACGCTCTTTCCAGCAAAAGCCATCTCTGTTTCCTGCTCTCACAGCAGAAAGGGTCCTTAATCTCACACTTTATGAACCACACAGAGGAAAGGCTAATAAATGACAGATGTGAAAACACCCTGCCCAGTTACCAAGCGTGCAGGGATCCATCTACGAAAGGGGCCTGTTTTCCAAACTGCATTTTCCATGCGCCATCCTTGGGGTCTGGGGATGTTTCATTTTGTTTTTGAGGGAAGCAGCGGTGTGGAGCCAGGAAAGGGGCTCCTGGACAGCCCAGGCTGTCGGCGGGTGGCTTTGCCCTCTGCTGGATAAAGCCAGACCTGCTGAAATTTTTCGGATTGCTGATATTCAGGAGCCAGTGGATAGTTTTGCCCAGAGGAACATTGCATTTAGAAAACAGTTCCAACCAAACATTTTCAAACTGATTATCTTACTCTGTATGATAGCTGCAAATTTGCATTCAAGATCTGAATGCGCTGGGAAGGAAGGGGGCTAGTAGCGCTGAGGGAAGCTAAAGGACTGGGAGATACAGATACAGACTGGGAGCACGACAGAAAAAAAGGGAAGAGAAAAGTGGCAGGTCATGTCTGGTGTCCTTTACTGTGACTGTCCTTGCTTCTTTGCAACCTAATATACTCACACCAATTTCAAGTGAGCGTATCAAGATGGCAAATCCGAAGTATATTTGAGAGTTATTGATTTAAATAAAGCAAATCAAATACATCTTACTTTGAAGCTTATTTGCGGTTACAGGATATGCCATCTGCTTCTTGCAAGGGTAAAGGCCAGAGACTTCAGTTCCAGAGTCATATGGAAAATGTGAGGGTTTTTACCCATTTCTCTCGATTGTGAAGCTTCAGAAGCAGAGACCACTTAAGTCTTCAAAATCCCCTGGAGGGTGAGATGCTGGGAGCTCCTGTGTGAGAGCCCTCATGGGCTGGCTCTGGCTGGGCACTGGATAGAGTTGGTCCTACCGGTGGTGGGTATGGAGGAGAGGGTGCCAGGGCTGTCCAAAACCACCCCGTGGTTTGGCACAGGGGCAGGAGACCACATGCAAGGGCAACAGCCACTCACAGTTGTGCTGGTGTTTTGGGGAATCGTTAGAAGACGCAGTGGCTGGGACCAGTGTTGGGGGTTTAAGGAGAAGTTTTGGCTGGGAAAGGAGAAGAGCAGCTTTCCAGAGACAGAAGCTTTCTCCTTCTCCTCTAATGCATTTATCAAGCCCAGCATGTGATTCTGGTTGGGTTCAGAACGGAGTGCTGATTGCCCCAGTCACAGCAAGCACCCCTGTGTCCTCCCCTCGCATGGAAGCTCAGGTTGGCCAACATCACTCTCAACCACGGTGCTGCTGGAGGAAAGAGAAATGCATTGACTCACTGCCTGGCAGCTTCCAACCCATCATAAGACCAGGCCTCTACTTCAAATAACATCAAGGACTAATTACAATACATCTGTAAATTATTTTTTTCCCTTTCATTTAGAGTTTAAAAGCCCTTCTTTAATTTTGGGTTCAATCCAACAAGTTCCTGAAGGGTAAACAAAGTCCTAAGAGGGTAAATGATTTATCTAAGGTCACCCATAGTGGCACTCACAGAGTGAGAGATGAAACAAAGTGTTCAGACCACCCATTTATCCCCACCGAAAGAAAATTGCAGTAATGTGTTTTCTTATCATTCATCAACTCAAAAAGATATAAACACAAATGCATCTAGGGTATCATCTCCTTTTGACTGATTCCAGCCCAGTGCCATTTCAGATAGCTGCAGCATGAAATCCAGTTATTTCGTATTGGCTATGCTGCACTTGGGAAGACAATAACATTAATTTTTATTGTAACAAACAGCCTTAATTAAACTTGCAAAATAAATACATAGTTGTGCAGCCTTTTTCTGTGTTGGAGCTTAGCATTAATCTTTATTATTGTTATTAAGTGTTAGGAGACGAGAACATTTTGATGAATAATAACGGTACATAGCCGATCAATGCATATTTAAAATATATGTTTACAAAACGCAGTGGCACGAACATATGACTTGTGAGCTCTGAGGCTGTTATGGCCAGATAGATTAATGCCAGTAATTCATCATGTGCCGTGAGGATTAGAGATGAATAAGAATACTTTTCATGGCTCTCTGGCAAGCAGGCAGCAGTGATGTGCCTGGTCCATGTCCCAACCTCTCTGCTCTCACACTTCATCCTCAGAGTCGTGAGGGGAAGCTCAAAGATAAAGTAAGCCTGAAACTTTGCTGTCTGCTTATGGTCACTTACAATAGTTGTTTCACAGGGAATAAAAACAGGAATAAATTCTACCTTTTTTTGCCTGCTTCTCAAAAGAGGTGAAGTAGACAGTTTCAGCTTTCTTTCCTTTGTCAGTGATTCACAATTGGAAAAATGGGAGTTTATACCCATTTAGTTCAAGTTACTCTTAGCCACGGCCCTGACCTGAAGTCGAAGATTTGAACTTTCTTTAAAATGGAAGTTCAGACAGCCCATGGTCGGGGTCTTGCACAGGACTCAGAAGATCCCCCAGGTTCATAGATCTGGGGGCCATGAGGAACCATCACTGTCGCTCAGCTCAAGCTGTCACAGAACAAAGACCTCTGAAATGTACCCAGCACTTCCCAGCTTTAATCCGGGAATTTGTGGATGATGCAGAGCATGTCTAAGAGAAAGAAATCCAACCTGAACTCAGAGACTACAATGAGCACAGAATTTACCACATCCCTTCATAAGCTGTTTCAGAGCTTAATTAACTGTTAATTTACCACATCCGTTGAAAATTGTTTGGATGATTGGTTAACTTTGTAGTAAAAAATGAGACTATTTTAGGCTAAACTCAGTTGAATAATCTTGCTGTCCTTAAGATCTGATTTCAGTCCCCAGCTCTGCCACAGACCTCCTCTGTCACCCTAGGCAAGTGATTTCCTTCCTCCATACCTCCATTCCCATCTGCTGCTGCATCTTTTGTCCATCTTGTCTAGTTCGATAACAGCCCTCTTCCAGCTAGGGATTTTCCTGCAGATATGCAGCACTGGCATGCTAGCAATTTGCTGTCAACTATGGCTTCTGTTTGCTATACAAATATTTAATAACAATTAAAATGCTGGACTTGATGCTGAACTTAATCTCCTCAATAGACTGGATCAAATCCACCCAGCTGTGAAATAATTCAAATCTGATATGTTAGTTCAGACTCATTTCTTTATCTTTTACAAATAAAAATAATATATCAATTACAATATATTTGCATTCAAAATTATTCTCATTTCAGTTAACTAATTCAACAGTCAACCCTCTGAATTTTATTACACACCGTCTGAAAGGGCTGGGAGATGGCTGTATGCCCTATTAGCTCTACAAAAATATTCACTGGCACTTCCCCAGCAGGTAACGGTAAGAGCAGGAGTCGTATGGGGATTTTAACTGAGCACACCCAGCACCTCTAAATTTCCATGCTGCCCGTGGCTTACACCAAATTTACACAACCATGGCATGGGAAAGTAAATATCTCCTCTGCAGCCTCTCAGTGCATTTTATGCATATATACGTGCCAGCAGCCAGGACCTGACGAGGGCTTCACCTGCCCCAGCACTGCTGGTGGCACATTGCAGCTGGGCTCTCACATAACTCCAATTTCAAAGCACTGGCAGGAAGCGCCTGTGGCCTGTGGTGAGCGGTGGCATGGAGAGTACGTGTCCTGCAGGCCTTTCCAAACTAGACACCCATTGCACAGCTGCTCCTGTGTATGTGGAGAATTTCCCTTAATTATACAGGGGTTGCTTTGAGTTCAGTGCATGGATGACTCAGCTGGAGATGCGGAGCAAGACCCAGGAGCACAGGCTGCAGAGATGTCCTCATGCCGCCCTTCAGAATCCTCATGCACAACTGCAACACGCTGGCTGATGAGAGCATCTCTTTTTCTAGGCTCTCTGCCCTTCCTGCTCAGCAGTGAACTTTCTCCACACATGTAGCTCTATTTAAGGTACAAATAGGATGTTATCCTCTCTCCCCTCTTCCCTCTATCACAGCCTATTTGGCTTTGCAGTATCATCATTCAAACACTTGTGCAGTTGGGTCAGGCTACGAATATACTTATGCACATCAACCCAAGAAAATCCCCTGCAGCTGCAGCTTATGGTAGTCATACTGTTGCCTGCCCTTTTGAAAACGGATTAAATCACCTCATACAAGGGATAGCCTGACCTGGCCAACAAGGGTCCTCAAAAAATGGCTAAATGTACTCCTAATGCAGAATGCATCTCTCGGTGAGAAGCCCCACTGCCTGAAAACAGTGATTCATAGTGAAGTTAAAGTCACTGTGCGTTTTATCCTCCCTCGTACAAGTTAACATGAAGCGGTTACGCTGATGAATCTCACAAAGAATCTCCTAGCCATGACATAAATCAGCGTAGCTCCACTGAAGTGATGGAACTGCATATATTTATATCAGCTATGGAGCTACCCCTATATATTTTCTGGAGAAACAGCAGGAGTTGAGACGATGAAGCGGCGCCTAAATGACTAAACCAGAACCAAACCCCAAAAGTAGGGGATACAGAAAGCACAAACCAAAAAAATGCAGGTGGTTCTGATACCTGATCATACCTTTTGATACGGACAGGTCATTTCCACTAATTTATAACAATGACACTCTACACTCACTGATATGTACGGGAATTTTGCCAGAGGTATTGCTGTGATCAATCCAGTATGATTGAGTCTCAGTAGGAAATAACAAATCTAACTAAATCACACCTACAATTTTCTTATGGGATCTATGTATGTATTTTGCCCACCACAGGTATCCTCCCCCAGAAACACACAGTTTACATGCCTTTGGTATTTTTCATGGTTCATTACTCAAGGTAATTTATGACAAGTTTATGCTGCTACAGTACATAATTTTGTGATTTTCTGCAATAAAACCATTGCACTGACTAGTCTTGGTTCTTTATTACCGTTGAGGTCACTTGAAAGGGTAATTTCATCTACTGAACATTAAATTCTGCAATAATTCAATACTTTCAAGATATCTGAAAGCAGTACTCTCCTCTTCTGTGGGATCATGTGGCTAGCACTGAGCATAGCCATGGCCAGGTATGGCACACAGTTTTGGCTGGAAGAAACTACTACCAGGATTGCAAAATACACCTTGGTGGCCATCTCTGAAGTGCTAAACGTGGTTGAATTAGCTTGTATGGATATGTTGAATGTCTAATCTTTTATTAACAGACATACATACATGCACAAGGCCACCACAATGGACAAACTCACATTTACAGAAGGGGCTTTGGGACAGATGGACCAGACCATGGTCCAATCCCAATGGAATTTGCTTCAGTGGGAGCTAACCAGGCTTTTAAGCATTTTCTCCATCACTGTTTGCACAGCCAAACCATTGGGATCCCTTGAGATTCTCTAAACTTGATGAATTTGCCACTAAAATGCATTAGGAAACGTAGCTGCACAGGAACTGGTTAAGTAATAACACTAGAATAGCTTTAATGTTGCACCATATCCTACAGCTTTACCTCAGACCCCCAAGGACTCCATGTTTTGCCCACACGAGTGAAGAGCAATGCTTTGCATTCAGGGTGGTTGGCGTGGAGTAACAACCGTTGTGGTGAAGGAAGTGATCCTGAAGATCAGCACACCAATATCTTTTCTCTGCAGAAGCCATAAACAAGTTCTCCCATCCCTGCCAAGAGAACAGAGCCTTCAATGCCATTTTTAAATTGTGTCACCATAAACCTTTAAAAACAATGTTTAAATCATCCCCCGCCTTGGGAGGACTTGAGAAAGAAGAGAATGGGGAAAAAAAAATCAATAACCTCTGGAGAGATCTGAGCTACAGACAAGTCAAGCAGGAAAAGGGGATGTCCTGAACAACCCAGAGCCAAGGGCAGTGATGTTGACTGCCAGAACCGCTGTTGAGCGATGACCCATCGAAGCGAGGCCATGCAAGCCACCACCACCAAACGCACCACTAATGTAACACCTACCTTGGGCACCAGGGCTGCTCAGGAAATGAGACAGCTGTATTACTGCTGCCGAGGACTGCCATGCTCTGGGTGCTAAAAATACTCGCCGTGAGCCCGTGACAGATCAAGGCACGGAGCTGTCCATCGATGGATATGGAGGTTGAAATGCCACCCGCAGCAACTGCTGCCACAACTGAAAGAGTGAACAAGGCAGGGACAGGCGGGGGCTGCCTGATCCAGGGCGGCTGATGAGGTGCAGGAAAATATGAACTACCCAGCTGAAACATGCAGGCTGCCATATAATATCTCTCTCTCTCTCCTTCTAGGGCAAAATATAACTTGTACGACTTGGCTACCAGTCCATCATCTTCAAAGGGGTCTCTGTAAATGGGACCCTGCATTAACAGCCCAGCTCCGCACTGCCTTCCTACAGCCGTTGCTCTTCAGGGACTTTCTGCTGCAGGGCTCTTCCTAGGTTTTCAGCTGTCACCTGTCCCACCTGGACCTCTCCTATTCTCTTCCACATGACATAGGTGGTACATGGAAACACACCTCGAGGACAAGGTGGTTCAGTGCTACTACTGACGGAACAATCTTGCTTGTGTGTGCATTTGTGCAGTGCTGCCACAGCTGAGAAGGGACTAGAAAGAAGGGAAAACTCTTCCATCCCTCTACTTTGCAGGTGTATTGCTTCATCAAGCCTCTCTGGATAGGAAAACTTCATTTTTCCCCCCACTGTCTTAAAGAAAAGCAGTAAAAACTGGCATCAACCTTGTTTAAAGCAAAGAGCGTCTGGTCTGAATATTACACTAGGTGCCTTCCTTACTGACACCTTTATTTTGGGGATGACCTTAATGGCAGCAAGGCATGGAGCGGCAGTGAGGAAATCACTGTCAGATCCTTTTTCATTAGAAGAGTGAAAGAGATGTAGCTGTCCCACCTTTTTCTGGCTGGATAAAAATTCTTCTTTAGCAGGCATTGCAAGGACAGGTCACCTTCACAGGACCTCCTAAAATCAGTGGGGCCATGCCTGGCCTGGGGTGGATGGTGGAGGCGGTGCCACAGGCTGGCATGCAGCTGGAAAGAGGAGAAGGCTCCGGCAGAGACTCCCTATCCTTGACTGTGCACATCCTAAACGAGAGCCAGTGAGAGATTTCTGCCTACCTCTACCTGTTGGCATGATTTTTCACCACCCTGTGCTGAGAAGCATAGGCTGCCTTATTTCAGAGTTCAGCCACATCCAGTTCAGAGAGGAAAATGATAATGAGCAGAAAGCTGGAACATCTCCAGGGACTTGAAGAAGGTGCTGTAATACACAGAAATGTGCTGATCGCAAGGGTTGATGTCTGGGACATGCTGAGGCCAGAAGCTTGTGCCTCTGCCTAATTAAGGAGGTATTTTTTCCTGGTTATACCCCAGAAGCAGTCTCTCCTCATGCCCTCCTCTATTTCTTCTACCCTCTAGGATTTTCCACTACCTGCATTTCTCCATCACTTCCCTTCTTTCTCTACAGCTAACTCTTTTTTTTCCTACTAACATCTGTATTTCACTGTTGTCTCTCTCCAGCCTTTCTTTAGCACAGAAGGGGAGAAGAGAGGGTACAGGTTGTTTGCAGGGAATATTTTGGTAGCTCACCTTTGCCATCTCACTCCCTGGCTACTTAACTGTAGGGCTGTTCACAAGGAGTAGGGGTAATTGCAGGAGTACTTGGACAGCAAAGAGGTTGGAATAAACAGATGACTCGGATGCTCTGGAGACGTAACAGGTATCACCTCTGCTCTTTGGTTTTACCAGCCCAGTGCTTTGCTATTTCATCCATGCACGTGCCCTAACTGTAAGCCTGTGGCTGAAGAAACTGTGAGTGTTTGCACAGGAGAACTTGGATGCGAGATTTCATGGGGGAATCTTCCCTTCTCACCTACAGCTCCTCACTTAAGGGGGAAGAAATAGCCTTGAACGTGGACTTTTGGTTCATGAAAGAAAGAACCCAAACACACTCTGCTTGTTTCAGCAGAGTTGTTAGTCATCAAAATAATTTGTGCCCAGTCTCCAGTGATTCTCAGCTTTTGCTGTAAAAGCCTGCATTGCTGTTTCCTTCTGAATTTCAATCAGGTGTCATTACCATGCATTGCCCACCTTTTGCTCAGGATAGATGCTTCTCATAACATACTGGAATTGCTCAGCGCAGTGAACTTGTTCTCTTTAAGAACCTGAATCACACTAAGTGGCTTTACTTACCATCTGCTTTTTTGATTTGCTTACTCTTCTGCTCCTACTGTCTGCAAGAGCCATTTGTTTCCTTGCCTATAAATTAGCGGTCCAGAAGAAACTGCAGTGTTGTCAACAGATTACTGAAATACAGTTCTGAGAATGGACCTACGAAAGAGGTTGGAAGCAAAACTTAGCACAGAGCCAAACTATCTGTAATTGGATTTTGAGACTAAAACATTATAATGAACAAAGCGAAAGAAATAAATAGGATCATTCATTTTATTTGATCATTAGCAAAACTCCTCGGTTACATGCGATAATTACTGGCAAAGATTTACATACAGAAAGTGTGCCTGAAAATGTTTAAGCCTATTTCTTTATAACAGATCCACTACCAGCATACCAATTACATGACATAAAATGCATTGAGCTCAGAGAAATCCCACAAGGCTCTCAACAGCACAACCTGCTAGCCTTTCCCTGCTCTGTGCTTGGGATTGTTTGCCGGATGTACTGATTTAAGCAATGCATACACATTCTCAGCAATCTGTCATGTATGTTTACAAAATTATCTCTAGAGAAGCTTATAGTTTAGCCTGGAAATGAGAAGTGACACAAGATCGAGATCTTCAGTCCTCACTCTGGTAACATACTAATGGATCATAATGGGTGATTTTGTGTAAGCAAGGTATGTGGGTATGTCTCCATTAAGAACCTTTCTTATCATCCTGTGTTTTAAAAAAGCAAAGTTTAGAAATTTGCTAGAGTTTATGTCCATTAAAATAAAGAATGAAGCTCCAACTTGTTTCTGAGACTGTACCATCCTAGGGGTTGATTCAAAGGCCACTAATAGAAAGAAATTTGCTGACTTCAGAATTGGACTCCAGTGGGTGAAGAGCCAACGTGCAATAAGGTAGATACAGGGAGGGAAGGAAACAGCCATGTCCATGAGTATATAGAGATTTACCTTTGGAGAAAGGATCTGCAAAGGAGAAAGGTGTCTGGTGACTCATTTGGTGGGCTGGGTTTTGATATTAAGGGGGCTAGAAATAGGAAAATACACATACTTTGCACTGCTGCCACCTGTTTCTAGGCTGGCCTTCCTGTCTTGTGTAGAAAAAAGCATCAAGACTTTGGCTGTGCAGCCTTTGCCAAAAAATCCCTTCCTAATTTGAGCACCCCTGGTTCTCCTGCAGTGCAGGGAAATGGAGCGGCAAGAGGAAGATGGACATGACAGATGTCCAAACTAGAGCCAGTCAACTCAGCTTTTGCACGAAGTATCTGGGTTAGAGAGCCTGTTGCCCAGTTTGCAGCTCTGGATGTCACTCCAGCTCCTGAGGCAGTTACCAGTCACCCAGAAAAGGAGTGTGTTAAGGACACCAGCGCATCTCCTTTCCTCCAGACAGGCATGGTGGGAGCGGACCCCACCCAGCAGTACTTCAAATCCCAACGGGGCGAGGCTAGGGATGGTGTTGGATAGAGACAGGGTGGGCAACGCTGCAGTTTAAGGGTAGCTGGGAAGTACCTCTTCCTGGAGTGGCAGAGGGCAATACAAGCCATAAATCGCCCAGTATTTACAGTTCAACAGATAGCAAAGGAGATGGCCAGATGAGCAAATCAAAGGAAAGTCTTTTTTCAATTTTCCTAGTGTTTTCTCACTGAATTCAGTGGACTTGCACCAGCTGAGGAGGCAGTACAAGGCAGAAAGCAGCGGGGGAGCAGGATCAACAGCCACTGTCCCCAGAGCTGGAGGTCTTTTGATCTCCAGGGCTCAAGATCCCAACCCAGTCACAGAAGAACATCTGGGCTGAATTTGGATCTGATGCTGTAGTTTAGGACTGCCCACACATGAATTTCTCTGCCACACTTACCTCTAGCTCAGACATTGTATATTGCAATGCAATGGCATT
>NW_008825271.1:6270165-6318498 GCF_000699105.1 Pygoscelis adeliae
TCCCTACAAATACAGTGTAATGATCTATTATTTGACAGCAACATTATTCCCTCATTACTGTTTATAAAAGCAGCAGGAGAGAGACATGGATACTGCAGTGTGACTGACTGAATGGGCAGAAAGACCTTCAGAGGGAAATGAGTCTTTAACTGTTTAGGGTGTTAGAATCCATACCTTAACTCTTCCTGGAACTCAGGAGGGGGACCTAAGATCTCCTGGATCACATATCTTTTGATACGAGCCCTAAGGCTTAAAAACCCTCTTCTTCAAAAGTTTACAGTCCCCATATTTATTAGAATCAACATTTTATGTATTTACAGGAATGATTTAGAAGTGACCTGTGAGATCAGAAAGACGAGAAGAACTGCGTACCATCAGGAAGCTAATGTGACAGGCTGGTAACAGCCGAATGACATTTTATAGCTCTCAGACTTTTTGCTGCAGACTTCACAGGGAGAGGGCGTGCTGACAATAGTTGACATGTCCTGCTCTGCCTGAGCCTTATCCCAGCCCCTGCTGACAGCCAGTCCTAGTCAGCCTGCCGAACACACGTCTGACCTTTCTGGAGGAGGCATGAAGCCAGATGGACATGACATTTGCTGAGGACACTGTAACATAGATTTTGTCTACTTCATCCACATGCCTTAAACATACCGGGCTGGTGTAGCACCTAACTAGAGCTGCTGGCTGAAATGCTTCTTGTGTTGCAAAGATGCTGCACTTTCATGCCGTACTTTCTTGTCTTATGATACCCTGGAAGGGATGGAAGTGAGAAAACACAGATAACCTTGCTAAAAACATCATAGAAGGTCCCTGGTGGAAAGGGGGAAGGAAGGACACAACCTGTAGTCACACATCCTTCAAACCCTGCCATGAGGCATTTTACAGCTGTGCTAGATCCTCCAGCCCCATTGAGTCACAGGCATACCTGCTTAGACTTATTAGCCTGGATTTATTTTCAGCATTTACAGTGCAGTTGCACCTTGGACACAGCCTGGATTAGTGCCCCATTGTGCTGGGCATGGTACAAGAACCACAGAGCCAAAACTCCAAATGATGGAACCAAACGGCAGGGCTACAGGTGAACACAGTATGGTATGGATTGCTTGGATTTTACCTCCCAGCCAAACTTTGCTTCATTTTGAGTCATTTCATTCCCTCATGCTGCTATCTTTGTTCATTGGAGAGTCACATCTTGTGCCATTTCCCCCGTTCCATTTCAGTCCTAATATTGCCAGTGGAATGGATTAATGGCATGCTATTTTCTAGTCTAGTAATCTTTGTCACAAAAGTGAGTGAAAGCATACAGTGAAAATGAAGATCTACCAGCACCGTCTCACTGATGGCTCACTCTGATAGCTAATGCTAAGATGAGAATAGAATATGAAAAAAAAAAAAAAGATCCCTTTCTTCTTTTAATACCAAGAACAGTACACAGCACCTGTATCCATCTTTTGAACAAAGACTGTAATGAAAATGGCAGCGTGCTGGAATGTCATTGTACCTCCATGATGGGCTGTAATTTCACACCCCACTGTGGGCACCGCAGACCCTCAGCACTCTGTCTGCAGGCACTCATGTTAAAAATGCCTGTCACTCACTCCATGTATTGCATCTTGGCATCACCTAGATGGTATTCCAAGCTCCTCATGCCACACAAGCTATCACGCATCCTATTTTCTACTAGTTAATTAGGCAGGGACACAAAGTGCAGCGTGCTTTGTTTTGTCAGTCAGTAACTAGCCACATTGGATGCATATTTTTTATACCCAACACCAGCTAGAAAACAATGTATTGACATGAAATTCATTGCACACATCTTCAGTCTTCACGCCGTAGGCATGTTCTTCACTGACCTTTTCCTCTGTTCCACCTTTTAGGCACACTACAAGCCTCCCTGAACCTTCACAGGAGCCAAAAGAATAGCGTACTTGTTTTCTGTATCCCCTGGCAAATCTCATCTTACTATTTCCCTTCTTCAAACCAAAGGCACAGCTGGATACTACACGGTTAAGATGTTGTTATCTTAGGAATGACCTAGGAAAACTCTGTTTATACTTTAGCTCTGCTGGTTCAACTTTTTATGAATCTTGAAGACATTGCTGGTGTCCAGATCCATCCTGGGAGCAGGAACAGCCTTCATCCAAAAGAGGACCTGTGTGACTAATGCGATACAGGAAGAAACAAGGCTGTGTGATGCTGGGGTGAAGGATAAAGTGTTCATCTGCTCCCTTCTCTCCAGTAAACCAGCTTTGCTCACCAGTGGGAGCCCTTCCCTTGATGGGTTTCAGGCCAAGCCTTGGCAGCTGAGCACTTTTCCTTTCCACCAGTATGTGGAGGAGGACCATATTCCCTTTCTTTCCAGGGGAATGTCACGGTTACTCCTTGGGGAGGGGCCTTGCCAAGGGGTTGGATACGGGCAGAAGGAGAAGAGGAGGTGGGTAGTCTGGGGATTGCCCTCCTGACTTCTGAATTCAGCAGTTTCAGCAAGGGACGAGGCTGGCCCAGGACACCTTCTCCTCCAGCTTTGGCAAAGGCAGTATGAGTCCATCAGGTCTCTGGCACTGATGGGCAGTGACAGGCATGCAGGACTCAATCTTTCCAATAGGATGGGGCGTTTGGCAGCAATTCAGGTCTCTTTGTAAGGGATCTGTCCTAACCTTTCAAAATCCCTGGGTTTACTAATCCTGACTTGATTGATTCCTGCTTCGAGCAATTTACATAGTTATTAGGCCCAGCTCTCATTCTCTTCTCTAAAACATGTGGAGGACAGGGCTGAATGAGAGGGGAAATTTGATTGCTTAGTATTTTGTCTGCCTGTTACTATCGGTAAGGAGCAGCTACACAGCCTGGCAACAGTCTGCAGAGAGCCTGAAATGCTTTAAAATTAAAAAGACTCAGATTCACACTTGTCCTGAATCTTCATTCTCACAGGCCAAAAAGAAAAAAAGGGAAAGAAAGAAAGACAGAAAGAAAAGAGAAGATCATTTGTTTGCAGAATATTTCTGCATGTGTATATTTTGCAGAAGGTTAATTGGAAAGGGTGTTTCTATGCCAACAAGGGCTGAGAACAGACGGCTGAACTTGGAGAAGCATCCACCCCCGAGCAGACGTTTCGGATGCACGGATGATGTGGCCCAGTGGCTAGCACATGGAGCAGGCCAGCAGGAGATGGGACTTCTGGACCACAAGTCTCCCTGCTTCCGAGGCTGGAGGAATTACTTGACTTTTCCCCTGCCCTAACTCAGATCTAGCGAGAGGGTGGTCTGACTGCTTTTCTGGTGGGCTTCAGTCCTTGGTTTTTGGCCCTTCCCCTTACAAGCCTTTGGCAGCACTGGGCTGAATTGGGCACCTGCAGAGGGCAAGGCAGGTCCTTCCCATCCTACACAGACCTGGTACCTCCTTGGGAGGGGTGAGCAGGAGAAGCCGCAGAGCACTTCAACAGCCAAGTCAGGAGCTGCTGGGATGGCTGCTCCCCCTCTCCAGCAAAGGGAAAGCACCCGGGGATGGAAGCGGTTGCTCAGCCATGTAGCTCTCAGGGACTGGTGTGATGTTTGCCTTGGACAGTGGAGCCCTGGTTTTGACTGCAGGCTTTAGAAACATGCCACATAAAGATACCAAGTCATTAATAGTTTATTAACCTGTGAGGTATTCAGATCATAGTTATCTGCTCCAACCCTCTCCCCTCAAACATATTTGAAGTCTGGGGAGGAGCACAAACAGTGTTTTAAAGGGAAATAATTTTAATAAGTGCATATCAAATCTCCAGATTAAGTTAAAAAAAATACTATGAAAACTTGGCTTAAAAATACTCAAAGAAGGCGGAGTATGTTGTGGTTCTTAGTGACTCATTCTTCAGGCAAGGACCATAATTTAAGATGGCTTTCAGGACTGTCTTGGGAGGAAGATCCTGCGCCACACACTTTTGCATTCTGAGACATTTGAAGTGCAGATGGGGAAGGAGGCGGCTTAAGCATGCCTCTGGATGAGAAGCTACAAATAGGCTCTAAATGGAAATGTAAATCATTTCTCCTGGGTTTCTGGGGTGAGTTATATAATCGGAGTGGTAGATGGGTCTCTAGGACATTCAGATCATTCTCTCCTGGCTGAGTTCAGCACCTTTGCACAGGTCTTCAAAGCAAAAAAAGAAGTGCCCTATAAGACCAGCTCAGGTCTTGCAGCTGGACTGACCAACATCCCTCGGACCAACACACATCTCCGAACTGTAAGGGGTGTATTAGTGGGAAAAAGATGACCTTCCTCGTTGTGAATTCAGGTGGTGAAAACAGCTTTGAAACATGCATCAGGTGTGCCCTATTATAATGCCAGAAAGAAAATCAAAGCTTTATAGAGTAGCTCAGTGACACATAGCCCAGCTAACTACAACCTCACTGCAGCACCACATCTTGACGATTTGTAGCTGAATTCGCTTGTATCATCAGATGAACAGATTTTCATCTAGTTTGCTCATCCAGGCTTTCCCACGTGACCACGCTGTGTCTCCAGAGCCCGCTGGGAACGAGAGACTACAGCGAGCGCACACATGCCAGCCAGGCGCCCTATGTACGAGCTGCCACAGATCCGAGTGCAAGAGACACCTCGCAAGAGAGCAACACGAGCACATACAATGCAGAAGCAACAAGCTGTCTTGCTGATAACACCTCGGACACCTTCATCTCATTGAAAACCGTAGGAATATTTCCCCTGAACAGAGTGGGTAGGATCAGGCCATCACAAACCTGCAGCCAGCCCCTACCTTATCCATACACCTCAGGCTGCTTTTGGAGTTTGACAACACGGTGCCTTCGCTCAAAGCCATTTCTGTCTTAGTTCATGTTTGCAGGGATTACATCAATTTTTAATTTTTCCAAAGTTAATATCGAAAGAACCAATGTCACTTGAATAAGTTATTTCTTTAAACCAGCCTTGGAAATAATTACCAAGAGACAGAAGAGCTACAAATTTGGACCCTGTTTAATGGCTGAGCCACTTTCCACATGGGGCAATGCAGCACTTCGCTGCGTGCCATGGTCAGTAATGAAAGCCACCGAACAACTCTGTTCAAACAACTTTGGTCTGCGGCATCTGCTGAGGTACCCGCCCGGGAGCAGGGTCAGCGCACTTCACAGCTGTAGCACTTGCCAGCAGAGAGTTAATCAGTGTCCTTAGTGTTCATCACAAAAATACATTTCTAATGCCTGTGTTGTGTGCCCGTGTATCTGTTCTTAATCAACACATAGGTCCTGTCTGCACTGAAAAGCTTTGCCAAGGTAACTCTAAAATGATGGCTTAGTTTATTCAAAGAAATGGCATAAGCTACACCAGCAAAAATACACTGACTCTAGTTACAGTCACAAATTATCTCCAGGACTGAGTTATAGATAAAAGTTTTGCCAGCACAGCAACACTCCTTAGGGATACCATTTTTTCATGACATTTCTACGCCAGCAAAAGTCATGTGAATGCAGCTATGCCAGCATAAAATTTCTTTTGCCAGCAAAGAAGTGTTGGCCAAAAAATTTAAACTCTTAACTCTTACTGCTTTCCCAGGAAGAGTTTCTACTGTAGACTCAGCTGTAATTTGAGCACTGGGGACAGAGTAATCTACTACATTTGAAATCATTTCTCTCAGCAAGGTAGGCAAGGCACCTCCAAGAGCTTTTATTCTCTGCAAGTCTCTGCTATTTACAACACCCTGACATCACATAATTTTCTTGTTTGCTTGTATAGCCAGAGCCTCTCCACCAGAGCTCTGCACCAAAGAAAATGTTCCAAACAAATAATTTAGGAGATGAGCAACTTAATTTGTGCATGAGGAAATAACTTGTCAGAGAGCTGCAAGGCAGCTAATGCCACCAGCCTCCTCCAGAGCCTCACCGGGCTCGTTCCGCACAGCGGGATGGTGCTCGGTGCAGGTTCATACGCGGCACTCCGCACCTGAACCCAGGAGCTGCAGTAGCTACAGCTGATTCTGCTACAGCAGAGAGGAATATGAGAGACAATCCGCCCTATTGCCATAACCTAGACCCTAAGCAAGTGCCATAGGAATTTCCAAAAAATACCTAAACTATGGGATCACATCACCCAAGACTACAGATTCTTCATCACCGTTGAACTCCGACTTATGCTGTGAGCTCTGCCAGGCAGGTCCTGCTCACCCCCATCAGCTCTAGAGCAGCCGACCGGGGAGGGAGGGAGGAGGCAGCACCCATGTCCTGCTTGAAATTCCTCAGGAACACACTCGGACACGGTGTCTGTGCTTTTGGCCGTGCTATCTGGATTGTAATGTTTGTGTTTCTGCTATCCTCTAGATGCAGGGCAATAAAATTAGCATTTGCATTCAGATTTATAACCCAGTAAAGGCAAGTTCCTTCTAATAAAAACAAGCTCATTTATGAGACCAGATTTCAGGCATGACTTGCAAGAGGGAAAATAACATCCTGTGTAATTCTAATGGCTCACACCTCAGTGGGCAGACACGGCAGATATTTTTCTGCAGTTCTGCTTGTGCTCTCAGCCTCCCCTCATCTGTGCAATATCTGTGGGTCATTCGCAAAGTCCTCTGGTGCCACTCCAAGCTGCAGGCTTGGCACCGACCCTCCACAGTGATCCCAGTCCCATGGTCTCTGCATAAACGCCCTGGGGGAAGGGGAACAACTATGGACCCTCCCTCTGCTTCCCATCACACATCGATAAACACCCTGGGCCAAGCTTTCTGGCTGAGGTGCCAAACAACGGCCACAGAGGCTGGGCAGGGAGAAAAGCCCATACGCTGCTGCGTTGCTGTAGCACCCTCATGGTCATTTAATATTAGCAGGTGGCACTCCTGGGACTGCATGTGATGCACACTTGCTGTGGTACATTGTGCCTGGGTACATCCCCATGCAGCGAGGCATCTTCTTGTCCCCTGCAGGTAAATGCAGTGGAAAGACGGAGCCCTCGCCCACCCACAAAGCAAAATGAAGCAAGAAGACATGAGTTTAAGCCCTGCTGTTGCACGTGCCCTCTCTAGAGGCACTCAGGAAAGGATCGCCTCTGCCTGTTACTGCAGCATTTCTCATGTTCCCTCCAATTCCCATCTAACAGATCGCTGTGCGAGATTTCACCGCTTTCATGTGTTTCACAGTTTCCATTGCAGCCCTTCTGCTCTCGCAAGCCCCCCCCCCCGTCCCTCAGCCACCTGCCCAGAAGCAGGAGACCTGGGAAGCAGGTGGGAGGGAAGCACCTAAGGGTGGTTTTTGGCCTGGCCAAGTGGGGGGAACAAGGGGACACCTCAGAGCATACACCAGGATAGATTTTAGCCTCTGACACAAAGGGTTGTGAATTATGGGGCAGGAAAGCACAAGCAACTAGAAGACTAAAAGCCACCATTCCTCTCTCTGTATTTACTACACCGATAAAATATCTTCATAGCAGCTGGCTATAATGTAAATCCCCTTTAAGAACTAATGGCTGTGCAGGGGACCATTAAAAAAACAGCTCCATCATTAAGGCTTTTGGTTGGGAGACTGCCTATACTGTTATTCTGCAGGGAGGACCACTCTGCAAGGCTGCACGGAGCCGCTCGGAGACTGCTTTGCTCTGGGCTTTACTACTGCGAAGCAACCTGGCTCGCTGGCCCACACACCAGATAATTGCTGGATTTCAGGGGGGATCTTCTGACTCCAAATCAATGCTACTCGCTAGAAAACAGCTAAATGATCTCAGCTTTCCTGCAAGTGCCTACTGTGACCTCTGGCCACAAGCTGCTTGCTGGCCATGGAGCTGGTGGTCTGCCACTAAATACAGCCCCACCGCAGACCAAGAGGAAACTCAGGGCACATGGATGGGGCTGAGCACCGCTCTGAGCCCAAAGCCCTTCTTGTGCTGCAGCGCAGGGCCAGCACCGACGGCAGCAGTGTAGTGCCCTGCTGCATTTCTGTGCAGTGGTTGTTCACCAGCAAACCCCACCTTGGGCAGCCTTTTTCTCTGCCAGCTCAAGAACCCTGGATATATTTTCAGGGCCTTTGCAAAGTAATGCTTTCATGGGTATATTAAAAAAAAATAAAAATCAGCTATCACCTGAAAAACAGTTAATTAGTTGCAGAATCAGCTCCTTTTGAAGTAGTAACATAATCGTTTGAGACTCTGTTCCTGGGGCATCTGCCTTTAATCTAACATCTTGCAGGCTTTCCAAACTGCCTGGCACTGTGGTGCTAAGTTCCCAGGATGCTGCACTTGGAGGATGCTCTTCCACAATGACAGAAATGGAGAGGCCCCTGTCCATCTCACCACATCCCGGGGTAAGACACGACTTCTTAGTGCATATGTCTTGAAAGCTGTGAAGGAGTAAGCACAGGGCATGCCAAGGAGCACGACAGAAGTGATCAGAGCAGAGAGCCAAACCCTACTTGATGGCCTTAGTCTGATTTCACCTGCGTAGGAGGGTATCAGGAGAAACGATGAAACCAAAGCACACCGCAGGGACAAGAGCCTGGGGCATTGCGCTGATCAAACAGCAATTGCCTCTCTCTTTCTTCCAGCGCAGCATCCTTCCTCAGCTGTTACTCTGAGCAAAGAGTTTTGGGATTACCTTGTTGCACGCTGGGTCACGTGGCACGTTGGCACAGACCTCACCCAAGCCCCGGGGTACATCAGCCCACGAGCAGTGGGACAGATGCAGCCTCTGCCCAGCGCCCCTGCACGGTGGTAACCCTCGGCTCCCCCCATCTTTTAACCTCCAGCAGGTCAGGCTGGGGCAGCTGCGCCAGCTGTGACGTCCTCCCTGCCTGGCCGGCAGCCCGCACTCATTTGCTTGTGCCCAAGCCAAATTAAGCAGATAATTGCTGGCCTCCTGCTGTGGTCGCTCCTGTTGCAGTAATCTGGGTCACTCTGCTCTGCCTAAGACCTAAGTTCTTTAACACCTCTGAGGTCTCCTCACTGTTCTTCAACTTGGCTGATGCTGGCCAGTGGGCTGGACTAGTAACAGTCTGTTATTTTTTGGGCAATGGCACAGATGGTGAGCCCAGCACCCCATGACTGCAACCTCTCCCAGCGGCTGGAGCCGAACCCCATGAAATGGGCTGAATCTATCACAGAGCTGTGGGTTCAGATTTATGCTTTGCAATCTGCTTTCAAGCAGGGAAGTTGGCACAAGGAGCATCCTCTTGCAGGATTCTGGCTGGCGGCTGCCTGGCAGGGTTTAATCAGTTATGTTCATGAAATCTGACCCAACCTGCACCTGCTGACCTTGGCCCCACGACTTGCAACATGTCAAATGAACGCAGTCTCGCAGATCCATCACTATCTTTTTCTAAGAGCCAGTATACCATCCATCCAGTGCATCTTGATGATCTTCGTGTAATCAGCATATGGATTCCTGTTTGCGTTTCTCAGATATGCATAGAGAAAGAGCGTCCTGTGTAAAAAAAGAGAAAAGATCATCCATGGAAGAGGCAAATGAAAAACAGCTGCATCTTTGCACAAAAGCTCTCCTCCGCTCCTTGTCTGGCCATGTATACGGGTAATTACTGCATAGTTTGTATCTCCCTGCTCCTCCATAGGTGTAATGGAGAAGACAAAAGCCTGGGATTGCTCATTATGAACCAACAAGCCCTGGTTCCTTCCTCTGAAGCCTGGGTGGCCTCACTCCTCCAAGGCCAAATCGTCCCAGTGACCACCTCAAAAGAAGGAACCGTAATGATGAGCTCAGCTCGGGTGGGAAGACACAGCGAGAGCAACCATTTCGATGGAGATCTTTGCAAAAAACCCACATCTTCTTTTGAGCTGGCACAGGTGACAAGGAAAATATCCTTTAGGAGGAAAAGTAAAGAAAACATTGCCTTTGAAGCCTTTTAAAATGGGAGCATGAAGGTAGCCACCCAAAGAGGTTTCACCGAATTTTAGTTAGATGAGCAGTTGGATGGACTCATGTTATTTTGTTATTGAGATATCTGAGATGAATAAAATGAGCCAGCAAAGGGTGGGTGGTCACATAAAGGACCCGTTCCAAATGAAAGTTCATTTACTAATGTACATAATGATTAGCAGAAAGCACGTGGCATGCTCCAGGGCTCTGTGGGGTTATTTGGAGGAGGACAATTTTCACACTAATGTAGGGGATTCTCCCTTCCTTTCCAAAACTCATCAGATCTTCACTACAGAGCCCTACTTGTTGCATCCACAGTTAACATCCTGGCTGAATGTCCCACCTTGGCTATCAGGTGTTCAGGTTTGTTCACGATACGACTGAACTCAGTGGTAATTCCAGTGTATATTATCTCATGTTGACTATGTTTAAAGCATTTACTGCAGGGAGTGTGGATGTTGTAATTCTCTATTTTTACAGCCTACCAAGTTTTCACCTTGATCATTAGAAACCACGGTGCACAACAGATGGCTGATTGACACCATATAATTTGGCTTTATCACAGCATTTCTTCTGACTTTCTTTCTTTTGGGGTGCGTGTGTGAATCTTTTAGCATTTCAAGTGTCAACTTCATTATAAATCATGTAGTAATGTTGCGACTGAAAATCCACAACCGCATCATCAGGAACTGACCTTGGAATTAAATGCTTTCCTCTGAAATTCTGACTTGATAAAATGTTCCTGCATTTCCGTGCTTGGTGAAACTCATCATGTGAGTAGGCAGCCGTGAGATTTTCTAGGTCTGCTTTCCAAGCTTGGCTAATCACACAATTTTAATAGCAATAAATCACTATTTCAACAAAGGGCTGTCTCTTTGGCAGAGATGTGCACCTTTTACTCACAAAGGTATAGATTTATCATGTTTATTAATAGACATGCTCTACAGTTTTGTCTTGCTTTGTGTACTGCAAGCGATGACTCAGCTGCTTATTCTGCCACATTTAGACAGATTATGGACAAACGATAAGGAGGGATTTGCATACAAGCAACCCCATCAGAAGTATGTGAGAGAGGATCATAGTTTCTGGTAAATTAGATATGCCATTTCCTCTGGGAAAAAAAATCTAAAATTCAGGTGGTCTATCAGAAAGTGTATTACACCCTCAAATGTGGTAAACACTAGCTGCTCGTATTCACCGTGGTACTTCATTTTGTCAATAACTGGGGCATGTCAAGATACTTCCAGAGGAGGATTTGCAGGGCTGGGTGAGAGCTCTGCCCGCTGCAGGGGATGCGCTGGGTTACACGACGGGTGAGTGGGGCCATTCCTGGCAGGAGCTGTGCTCCGTCTAGTCCTAGTACATGCTGCAGAATTAAGAAAGCAGGGATTTGCACACCAGTTTTGTGCTGAAAACACATGCAACTGCAGCTATTCGTTACAGGCAGCAGATTGCTCGGTGGAATTAAACTGCAATCATTCGTGAGTATCCCCCAACCTCCTAAGGGATCAGGTCTTTCTAGGAGACCCACTGCTATCCCACTCTTCCCAGTGCACTGCTGTAAGAGCGGCAGTGGGGATGATCCATTGCACAGCAAAGCATTTCACTTTGAAGCTTTCATTTGTGCTTTGTGGCAACAGGACATCCCCGATCAACCCCCAAATCTCACTGCCGGCACGGAAACCCTGTGTGAAGACATCTGGCTCCACTGATATTTCTGTATTGCAGGGCTCTGCTGCAAAAGGGAAATCAGCCAGCACTGTTGTCAGGTCCCCAAAAAATCTCCATGTAGGGGTGCTTTCAGCACCTGCCTCTTTGCAAGCCTGATAAGCACCGCCAGCATAAGAAAACCTACAAAATACTAGGAAACAAGGCTTCCCGGGAGGGAGATAGATAGACTCTCTTCCTTTTCCCTCCTACTCTCTCTCTGCGTGCAGGCAAATTTAGAAGTGAGCCAAGATTTACAGCTTTAATTATGAACTTTAGCCCAAGCAGTCATTCTGGAAATATCCTCGCTGGGCAAATGGAGAGTGGGACCTGGGTGTGCGCAGTGAGGTGTACAGCTGTGCCTCCGGTTAATTGTACTGATTCTGGTCCTTCATTAAGATGATTTCATGTGAAGGGATTTTATCTCCTCCCCCACTGCTGGTGACAAGGAAAAGAAACCAGGAAAAAAGGAGTCTCAATCTGTCTTTTATTGCATTATCTAATAAACCAGCAGAAATTAGACTCAGCAGCAAAGATTAGCCTCCTTCAAGCTCACACACCTTAATTAAACATGCTGAGCTCCAGCTGGCAGCAAACTCAAAATGTTTTACACTGTTAAAAACTGTTCATTTGTGTTACTGTCCAGTCATCCTAATCTTTACACCCAAAGCCGATCAGGAGTCCTAGCAAAAACGATGGTGGGCCACGGTGTAGAATCCTCCTTGCTCGTTTCAGAGGGAAGATTTCAGGTAAGAAGGTAGGGAGATTTTTGTAAGGAAATCACTTGTGAACCATTTTGCAGAGAAGCAGTGCAGACCACTGCCACAGTGACCGGTGGTCTTTGTATTGAAATACAATCTGTTTTGGATACGCATCTCCAATAAACAGCATAGCTAATGCAGGTTCATCAGTGCAGTGATAAACTAGGTCTGACTCCATACTGAAAGTGTAGCTACATCACGACGTGCTCCCTTTTTGCTGAGCCTATAACTCAGCCATGGTCAGGGCTGTACTGAGACCTTGGTTCTGCAGGAGTCAAAGCAGGAACTCAGCCATGTAGAAGATCTTTGTGGCATTGTCTGTGTAGGTTTTTTAATTAAATAAGCTTTCTGTGTAAGATTAGTATGATTCCATAAAAGCATTATGGTATCAGTAGCTTTGTATGAACTTACACAAATTAATGGCAAGATGCTGGTAATTCCCTTTTGCAAAAGGTTCGAGATACCTTGAAAAGTCCAAGTAAGAGAAAGAGGAGCAGCTCAGAGGCACAAAATTCATCTGCAGCATCCCACCTGCACTGAGGCACTGCCCTGAGGCAGAGAGTGTCAGAAGACGCCTAGCTGGCAGTCAAACAAACAGGTAAAACAGCTGAACCCGACCTCTGGGCTGGCCACCCTGAAGCGCAGAGCATGGTCACGATCAATTTTTGAAACACGTTTTTCATCATATCTATTATTCATTAGACACTATGGGAAGGGGACTTGCAGTTCCCTGCGGAGTCGAGATTGGCCGACACTATCTCCGGATACATAACATGAGCACCGTCCCCGCCAGGCACACCACCGCGTGCCTGATCCCCAGAACAGAAGCAGAAAGAAGCATTATGGCTGCAAAAAGATGACATCTTGGGAGGTTTCATTATGTCACATTTGACCTTCCCGGCTTTGCTAATAGATTGTTCTTGTCACCAGGGCCTAACAAAATGCATTACCTTGCTGGCATTTGCTGCTCAGTAGCAAGAACAAATCTTAGCTCCACTAGCTTCATTTGGAGGTCCAGCACTCTGATTTAGAAAGTAACTTCAGAGGCTAAAAAGCTTTCTTTTTTTCCTCCAAAAAGATTAAATTTTAAATCTCTTTGTAAGAAGACATTTGCAGCTGAGCAGTCCTTTTAAACTACATTTCTTTCTTGATAGGAAAGAAATTGAAGTGCATTAGAAAATGTTCAACCAAATCAGTATTCTTAAATATTGGTGTGCAGGAGACAGAAGAAGTGCCTTTTCTTCTCTATGCGGTCCAAGAAAGGCCCTCCAAGGACTTTTGAAGCCCTTGCTCTGCACCTATTGTGCGCTTGTGCATCCCAAGTGTCCTCTTCATTGTTCTTTAACTTTTATGTTTTCATTTTCAATTCCATACCATAGCTAGGTCCCAGCTGGTGTTTGTGGCCTGTCTCACCAAAGTTCAGTAGTCAGCAAGAGAGGTCATTTTTTCAACGATATACTTTCAGTATTCTATCACTTCTTGATGTCCCTTTTGATCACAGTTTAATTACTGAAGATAGCTGTGAATAAGGTTACTAATCTTGAACTAATTCTGTTTTCTGAAGGTCACACAACCCTGTCCTTCTCTCAGCCTCTCCTAAACTCTGTTAGACATAAGATCATCCTCATGGTTTCACTCCATGGTGGTTACATTTCAGAAAAGAGCATATGAGCACTACTACCACTGACATTGATGGATAATTATCTTCAGCCCAATTATACAGCCATGGTCTTTAATCCACTGGTCCCTGACCACGTGCAAGCAGAGGCATTGCTGGGGGAATGCCTCTAAAGGCTCTGCAAATATTCACTTTTACCTCCTTCATAGAAAAACATATACATATACTTCCACTCTCAGCCCCTCTTTCAAGACCTGGCATGAAATTGCGTACAAGTGCTGTATTTGCTTTACTAGGAAAATTATCTGGAAGAAATATTGTATCAACTGGAGTTCACTAATGCATAGCCAAAAGCTGTCATTAAGTGATACATCATGCATTAAAGATAAAGTTATGGGCTCTAAAACAGATTTGGTAAAGGAAAATTTAACTTACACTAAATTACCTATGGAAATAACTCACCTAAACACTGACTTAATTCATTATGATCAGTGCCATTATAATAAATATCAGATATATTAATAATTGCGTGGCATTTATCTTCAGTTAATGACCTGTAGGAAGTTTATGATATAAGTTTCATCCTTTGGTTACTATAAATGGAAGTATTCACTGAGCTGGCTCGCAACCTCACTCTTCATCCTGAAGAACGGGTATTGCTGAGCCCTCCTGCAGCATGACTAAGGGGTGGACCAGCCGGTAGCTCAGCATTCACCCAGTGCTGACACAACCTGCCCAAGGGAAGAAGCAGCTCATTTTCGGTTGCTCTGGCCAGGAGCTACAAGGAGAGGCTATGATTCTACTCCACCCACCTGGTACTGCTGATGTAGGTCCCTTCAGCATGGTTTACTTGTGAAGAGCAGGCCAGCAACAAGCCTTATCTCGGGTTCATTCGTATAGCCCTGTGCTGGCTTTGGCTGGGGTAGAGTTAATTTTTTCCACAGCAGCTAGTATGGGGCGATGTTTTGGATTTGTGCTGAAAACAGTGTTGATAACACAGGGATGTTTTCATTACTGCTGAGCAGTGCTGACACAGAGTCAAGGCCTTTTCTGCTCCTCACCCCACCCCACCAGCGAGCAGGCTGGGGGGGCACAAGGAGTTGGGAGGGGACACAGCCGGGACAGCTGACCCCAACTGACCAAAGGGATATTCCACACCATGTGACGTCATGCTCAGCATATAAAGCTGGGGGGAGAAGGAAGGGGGGGACGTTCGCAGTGATGACGTTTGTCTTCCCAAGTCACCGTTACACGTGATGGAGCCCTGCTTTCCTGGGGATGGCTGAACACCTGCCTGCCCATGGGAAGGAGTGAATGAATTCCTTGTTTTGCTTTGCTTGCGTGTGCGGCTTTTGCTTTACTTATTAAACTGTCTTTATCTCAACCTACGAGTTTTCTCACTTTTACCCTTCCAATTGTCTCCCCCATCCCACTGCGGGGGGGAGAGCACGAGCGGCTAGCTGGTGCTTAGTTGCCGGCTGGGGTTAAACTATGACAAGCCCAAAACTTCAGTGTTATCTGTGGAAAACACAGAACAAACGCATCCTACCCCTAATTAATGGTTAGATATAAGTCTACTGCTGCTTCTAGAAACTGGAATTAATGCTGACTCTGGTGGCAAATGGGCCCATGCAGGGTCAGAGCAGTGAATAATCTGCTCTTCTCCCCGTTTCCAGGCTGGGCAAAATAATAATAAATTAGTAGAAGATGACAGCAGCCCATCCATTTCCTTTGTGAGCATTAGGTTTCACATGCAAGTCACTATATCTGGTCCTCCTTACCCATGTTGCTTGTACTGGAAGCAGCTGCATTGCCAAATCCTAGAAGAGAAGCGTGAGCTTATCTTATGGCCAGGTTTTGGGAATCATGGTCCGAGCTGAATGCTGTGCAAAAGAGCTCACCTTCCATGGCTGCGTCTTTAATAAGAATTGTAAGTGTCCTTAGTTTTCCTAAGCCTCATCAAAGCAGTAAGTGGCCCAGCAGGCTGAAAGCCCTTTTGTTGCTATTAATTCACCTCCAGGTCTTTTGATTCTCCTGGCATCTCAGTTCAAAGACGGTGATTCACATCATCTCTGGTACCCTTAATCCAACTCTTCCTGTCTCTAACCACAGTTAAGGCTTGCAGTGCAGAGAAAGCAGTCACCTGTCCTGGCAATTAACAGCTTTTCCTTGGCTGGTGTTTTATCTGCCTATCTGGACTAATTTTAGAAGCTGGATTCAGTGCCAGCTTCACAGATGATCTTTTCATTTTGTAAAGGTGTTTGGCTTTGTTCATCAGTAACTTCATTAGAGGTACTCTCCAAATTCCCTCTCTGCTTACACAGCCCTCGCATTTCTTCTTTTCCTTGTTTTCTTTTTCCGTCAGACAGGTACATCAGAGCTCAGAGGACCCGGGATGATGAAGCGTGGGAACACTGACGAGTCTGTGGGAGGAACAAGGGCTGCAGCACCTGCGAAATGGTTTGCTGAAAGCCTCTTCCAATCGCAGCCACATTAAGAATGTCCCCCCTTGATGAAAAATGAAGGTGTTTGGGATGCTGGGAGCTTAAGGGAAGAGAGGGGATAGACGTTTCACAGGCAATACAAAACTGGGAGGGGTGGTAGTACGCCAGATGGTTGTGCTGCCCTTCAGAGAGACCTTGGCAGGCTGGAGAAATGGGCCAACAAATGCAAAGTCCCATGCCTGGGGAGGAATAACCCCAGGCACCAGGACAGTCTGGGTGCTGATCAGCTGGAAAGCAGCTCTGCAGAGAAGGTCCTGGGGGTCCTGGTGGACACCAAGCTGAACATGAGCCAGCAGTGTGCCCCTTGGGGCAAAGAAGGCCGCCAGTCTCCTGGACTGCTTTAGAGCATTGCCAGCAGGTCAAGGGAGGTGCTCCTGCCTCTCTGTTCACACTGGTGAGGCACATCTGGAGAGCTGGGTCCAGTGCTGGGCTTCCCAGTACAAGAGAGACATGGACATGCTGGAGTGAGTCCCGTGAAGGGCCACAAAGATGATGAAGGGACTGGAGCATCTGATATATGGGGAGAGGCTGAGAGAGCTGGAACTACTCAGCCTGGAGAAGAGGAGGCTTAGGGCGATCCTATCAGTGTGTAGAAATACCTGATGGAGAAAGTAAAGAAGGCACAACCAGACTATTCTCAGTGGTGCCCAGTGAAAGAACAAGAAGCAATGGGCACAAACTGAAATACAGGAAATTCCACTTAAACATAAGAAACAACTTTCTTAGTGTGAGGGTGGTTGAACACTGAAACAGGTTGCCCAGAGAGGCTGTGGTGTCTCCATCCTTGCAGATGTTCAAAACCCAACGGGACATGGTCCTGGGCAACCTGTTGTAGGTGACCCTGCTTTGAGCATGGACTAAGCAATCTCCAGAGCTGCCTCCCAGCCTCAGCCGCTCTCTGATCCTGTGATTCTTGCTATCTCTAAGGCAAAACTTCTATTACTTTCAGCAGGGTAAGTTTTGTCTGCAAATGTTTCTGACATCTGAATTTCTACCAGAAACTGATGTTCATTCTTTCTTTTTAGGAGCAATAACCATCTGTCCCAATTCCCTGAATGAAAGCTTTTACCTCCTATCAGCAGGCATGGTAGGAAAGAAACAGCAAAGACTGAAAGCAGCTTATTGTTTATTAATGTTTGACTGAGTTTATATCCTTTCTGGAAGTCTGCTGTCTTGTGTATGCTGACTATTCTCCTGGATATCCTTCCTATGGGTATAAATGTCTCTTTTTCTAAACTCCTTAATAAATTCTTGGCCTCAACGAGAATTCCTGGGGGCAAGAAGTCCCTGAAAATGTGTTATATTAATACAAAATATATTCCTTACAAAAAGTCTGAGTCCAGGTGTGACGGATTGTGCAAAGATTTGCTTGGATTTTTCAAAAAATGTGACCTGAAGCCTTGGGATGGAGGAGGGTTGTGATTTGACCAGCATGGTTACCTGACCCTTGACAGAAGAGTGCGATCCAGGGAGACTGACAGCAGCAGCCTTTCATTCCAGCGTCGCTGTTGTTCTGGTTTTATTTAAATTGGAAAGGCGAGAGGGCTTGGGAATCTGCCAATGTTAATGCTATAGTCACTGACAAGGTAAAATGTGCCTCGAAAAGATATACAGTTCTCCTTTCACAGCGCATTTGCTTTAAAGTTGGAGCTAAACCTCTCCACTGAGCAGATACGGGGAGTGTGGATTGCATTGATTCCTGGCCCTATGAGGTTGGGAAGAGATTCGGCATCTAACACCGGGCCTAGCCCTGCTGCAGGAGGGGGTGGCGAAGGGATTGACTGCTTTGCAGGGCTTAATTGCGCTCAGCACTGCAATCTGCAGCAGCTTGCTAAATTATGGCTAATGTTCAGCTTTATTTCTTTGTGAGAAATGGCAGCCAGTAATGAAATAGAGCATTTAGTCAATGGTAATAAATAAAAATAATTTCTTTCTTAACCAGAAAAACAGAAAAAAAGGAGCCATAGCTGGGTGATCAGGGTCTTCTTCTTTTCTTCTTAGATAACATCACCAATAAAAAACCCAGGAGCTTTAAGGAGTCAAATGCCCACCCAGAATTTTATTGGTGTGACAGAGTTGGTTCTTCCCTAACTTGGCTCTGCCATCTTAAGTTTAAACCTTAAGCCTATTCTCTATCAGGCATGCATTACAAAAGAGATTTTAGTTCTCTGCCCACATAACGCTTTCTTCCCTCTTGCTTGAGCCTCCTGCTCTTGGCAAGAGCGGAGTCTCCTACAGAAACAGATGTTTCCCTCTTGCCTATCAAGGACACACCACACTTGGGCTGAGGCTTTCTGCTTGCCTGTACTTCCAAGCCCCATGGCTAATCCCTGCTCCCCACCGGAGCTCCCTTCTTTCCCTCAGGAAACCCCTGCTCCTCCTGAGCAGGCCTGGGAGAAGAGGCTGAAGTGAGCAGAAGTTTCCCAGAGTATGTCAAGGCTTTTGCTGTATGTCTGTTCTCAAAAGCAAGTGGGGTGTTCTGGGATGTGTTAATCCCCCTGTATGAGTGACTGATTTGGCTCCCTGTGAATGCTTTGGCCATTTGCATGGTCCTTAATATTTCCACAAACAAAGGGACCTGCTGGCACCCTTTGGCAGGGCCAAGGAAAACTTGAGAAGAAAAGGACCCAGGCTGACAGCAGAAACCTGCTCATGGCCCCACCAGCAGCCCTCTTTGGGATTGGGGACCCTCAAGGCCCAGTCTTTGATTGTTCAGAAAATCTTAAATCTTATGTAAAAATTAAAACAGGTGACTGCGATGCCGTGTAATCTCTTACTGACTGTACAACAGCAATTTGTAGGGTCTGTTAAGAATAGAGCAAATGTCTAGGGATGCTGCTGGCTCTGCCTGGTTCCTGTGTATTATATTTACTCATTAGTTCTTTGTGTGCTCTTCCCTGCAAGGTACTGCTATCAGTGTTTGGAAAGATGGTACATACCAGTTACTATGTTTGGCTTCCTCTGTTCTCTGCCTCATTAGTTGTAGCTCTTGGCATGTTGATAAAATGTTATCTCCTAGATAAGCTGAACACACTGTGCAGTTGTCTTGACTTGTGCAGTAACACTTGGCCTCTGTTTCTATGGGAAATAACGGAGTGGAAAGGGTACCTTCTGAGACATGATTAAATTATCCCCTTGGAGGTATTGCCTGTGTATTACCACCACAAGCAATGGTGTCTGAGAGGGGATCTGAAGATGAACACCTGGCAGGCGTCCCCTTCCCTGCTGGGTACCGTCGGCACATGGCCATCTGATGCAGAAGCACACATGCCACGTCCTGGATTGACAGCTGAGCAATGGCAGGGACAGCACAAGACCCGATTTAATAACTGGGTGTGCTGCGTAAGATGGGGAAAGGCCAAGACCAGCTGGGGAGGGTCATGCTGCAATGGGTTGTAAGAGACTGGGCATGAAACAAAGGATGTCCCCATGCCAGAGACATGCTTTATACTCTTGTGACTTGAGGGAATTTGGTACTCTCTGGGGCCACCCAACCACTCTGCTTTTCTGCAACACCTAGCCAACTGCCCACTTTGCATTTGAGAGGATGCCCAGGACTGCATTTGGGCTTGTCCAGTATCCGAGTGGTGGGAGCACCTGGGGTTTCAGTGAGGTCCAGAGCACACCATGGGGTAAGCTGAGGCTCACCACTGAACTTGGAAACTATGTTCTTGGTACCTGTATGTATACGTGTGCCAGTAAAGCAGCACAAACCATTGCCTACGAGCCCTTCATGTGCTTTCTCTGCTGTTCCTGCACTGGCTCCCCAGTGCAAACACACGACACGTGGAATCTTTTCTGCAAGCCTCTCAGTGATACATGACTGTCAGCATTAATATAGCAGGAGAAGCAGCATAACCATCTGCAGCACTGACAGGAACCAGGCTTGATCCATGAAAGCTCTGTGTATTTTCAGCAAGGATCAGAAAACCAGCTTACCAAGGAGTAAAACAAAAAAGCTCATCATCTAATACCCTTGTCTTTTCACCTCCTCCCCACGATATGCATCTGGACCCTGTGATGTTCTGGCTTTTATTTTATTCAGCTCTCTAGAGGATGAAACAAGTGGGATCCCCACTCCAATGAGATAAACATGGCTAATACGCAGGTAGTGCCACTGCCAGCAAAGGGCCCAACCTGCTCTAAGGCCTCAGAGTGATCTGTGTTCGGTGATCTCTGCAGATGGCTGAAGTGACTCATCTCCTCTAGCAGAAGTGTTTTATGTTCTCCATAGGGGGAAAAAAAGGAGAATAACTGCATAAATTACCAGTGGAAGCAATCTCTTCCCTGACAGTCTTCCCTGTCTGCTCTGCTCTTAAAGGACCAGTATATACTGACTAATCAGGCTTGTCTGCTCGTGTTGGGAATTTCAACAAGAGGAGGGAGAGGAGAGACTCTGCTTTCCAACCAGCAGAAAATCTCCTGCAGCAGAGGTTACTCCTGGGGGGCTCAGGCCCTTTACCCTCATCGATCAGAGGAAAAAGTTGATCCTAGGCATTACCTAGTTACCTTGGCCTTCGTTTTCAGGAGTAATGAGACCGCAACTGCCTCCTGCTGAGAGTCCAGCTTATATTTTAACAAGGCTGATTTTCAGCTGGGAGGTGCTCGGTGCTGCCTGCATATCGTCCTGCTTTTCCCATTGCCCAGGCAGGGCTGACTGTGACCATCTTCGTATCACACAGGCCAGTGCAACCACAGCAAAGTGGCACAGCTTCACTCTCTATTGTCAGTGCAGGGAAACAGGATCATGAAAGTGCCCTTTACAAGTTTCCTGTCCTAATCCAGAGAGAAATCACTCTCATTTTTCACTGAAGTTAAGGAATTGCAGGGGTTTGCAGATTCCTTTAAAGAGCTTGCAAGCCCTGCAGAGGCAGTGCCTGTGTTCTGTGTTTTAGCACCTGCAAAAACCACTCAGATCAGCAACTTGCCAGAGCTACAGAATACATAAACCTGATATTTTTGCATCTGCTTAGTATGTGCTGTTAGTGGGAACCAGCTGAGTAGGTTTATGTCTTTTTTGCAGGAGAAAGTGGATGACACAAAATCCCTTTCCCTGTATTTTTAAAAGGAGGCCAAGAGAAGCCAGTTCTCTCTCCTGCATAAAACATTCAACACGGCCCAAGCTCATTATTTTCTACTTTTTTGGTATAAATCTCTAGAAGCAGTGATCGCAGCTGGGAAAAACTACAGCCTACCAACCATAAGACACTCATTTGCACTGACCTGTCCCCTCCTGCAGTTTCAACTGAAGTGGGACCAAGCGGCCCCTTTGGATTGGGTGTGCATGTAAAACTGTTTTCCTTGGTATCAACTGGTATTTCCCAGCCCTCTCACAAGCCATGAGGATTTGGGGGCTGCCTGGGGAGATGGGATGAGACAGAAAAGAAGACAACACCAATATTGAATTTTTAAATGTTGTCTGAATGGCTGGAGCATGACTCGAGCAGGGCATGAAACGCCACACACAGCTGCACGTCGGGTGAGAATACTATATTAAACTGTTTCCTTTTTCTACTTGGGCACCACCTGCTGGCATGTAATTAAATTAGCATCATCAGCCAGATATTAAACTCTCTGCAGTCCCTGAAAATATGCCAGTTTTTTTCCAGATTATTAAGCACGGTAGAGAGGAGAATATTTTTAATCACCTTATGCACTCCCTGTACCAGTGCTTAGTCACTATAAATATATTTCCTTGTACATCCCTCGTGCTTTTAAGATTGCGGTGGAGAGCTCTTATGGAGAACGTTTTTCTGGGCATTACGTGCTCCTGGTGGCAGGCAAAGCCAGGCGTGTGCATGGCACAGGCACCCAGCCATGGTGCTCGGCCCGGCTGCTCAGTGCTTCCGTCCTGCCTGCTGAGCTCCCCCCGGACCTGCCAAAACACAGCCAGGACAAACACGGTACTAGAAGGACACTCCTGGGAGCCAAGGCTACTTAACTTGCTACAACCTCAAAATATAAAATCACATGGCTGAGAAATACTGGCCAGATCACTCAGGCACCCCAGAAGGGGCTGCAGTAAGAGCACAGCCCAAGAGCCAGTGAGCTGCTCCCGGCAGGGGAGGTCTGCAAGGGGGACACCAGGAGAGGACGGGGGTCACGTCCTAAGAGCTGCTAATAGGTTTCTGGGAGTTTTGACTTCACGTCTGACATGGATTCAGCTTTCTTTGCAATGTTTCATGCAGGAATAGGAGTAATCCCCATGCTCAGCAGTGTAACCTCATTCAAGGTAGACTGGCACCATAGAGCTCATCTGCCATCTTCAGCGATGGTTCACCTTGGGTCCTCCCTCCTCTGCCCTCGGCAAAACAACCCCCTGCAGCCAGGGATGGTTCTGCACAGGTACATGTCGCTTCCTACCAGCTTCTTCCAGCTGCAAAATATGTAGTGTGCAGGCAGCTGCCAGGAGGGAAAGGAGAACGCACTTAGGGAGTGAAGCAGTAAATAACCATGCCGTGGTTTCAGACTGGCCAGCTGTAAAGCACAGTAATCCACTGCACTGAAGGGGACACAGCGCTAGCCCACAGATGAAGGCAGGGATGTATCCACAACATGAGGGCCAGGCCTGATCCAGCAAGCCTTCCTCTTTAGGAAGAAGAGGAGGGATGAGTTTGCTGGCTGGTGGTACTTCCCCAGGAGTGCAACAAAACGGGAAAGAAAGGGCAGCTAACACAGCCAGCTTCTTTTTCCCTGGGCACCCAAAATCATCTGCTGGTGCATATGCTGGTGGTTGGGTAAGAGATGGCACATAGTACCCAGTGTTCATCCCAAGATATTTCCTACTCAGCTTTTGGCTGAGAGCTTCACAGCTGGTCCCAAACATGCTGTTCTGTTTCTCCACATTGAGGGAAAAAGGGTAACCAGGACTTGGATCAGGACGGCTGAGGGGAAATGAGAAGTGACATCCAAATTCCTCGTTGCTTACAAGATGTGTGTGTACGCCACAGGAGGAAACAAGCCAAAAAGAAATCAAATTAAAACCTATGCTTGTGAGAAATTGTGCTGAGAGTGAAAAACCTCCAAACTATAATTTTTGCTGCAATCTGCTGTTGAAGGCTTGCGGTCTCGCTGGACCCCTGGTGCTGTGGGAGAGCTGTGTCAGGTGGCTCCGTGAAGGGGCAGGGAAAGCCCTGTGAGACATATGGGAGCATTTATACAATATCTGCCTTTAGCTGGCTGCAGAATAGCATGACATTTATAAACAGGAGTGCTTTTGGGAGCCCTAGTCTTGCTGCAGTGCAGATCTCTGTCCATTTTCCTGACTATGGCAGCAGGGAGATAGAAGAATAACTCCCTGAACCCAACATGTGTATGAAGCTCCCTGGGACCCAAGGGACAGGCTCCCATGGGCCGAGACAAACTGAGGACCTTACTCCAGGGTAAAAGCCAGCCTGCCTGACCAGCCGGCTCCCATGTGCTCTGCGTGGGATGCACGTACACAGCACAAAAATTAATGACGCTGAGAGAAGGGTGTATGGCCAAGCACAACCCTGCCACGTGCCAGCCCAATGGCATGCAAACCATCTGGGGAGCCCCTAGACCAAATGCAGCCCCTTCCCCAGGGAGCAAGAAGCACCTGGGAGAGCCAAAACAGGTGGAAAAGCAGCTTTTTGGTCTCAGGTCGCTGGTGTCTCATGCTGCTGGGGTGGCCACGGACAGAGAGGCCATCCTGGACCTGAACTTTTCAACCCCAGCACTCCAGTTGGCTTATTAGGGACACAGGGCTTTCAGCAAGGCCTACAGTGGTTTACCCATTAGCTCATTTACTCACTAGGTCATTGAAAAAGAGCTTGAACAAAAGCCCTGCTTTTAGATACCATCATGGTGCTTATTGGCCTCCCCAGAGGAGAGAGGAAAATGATAGTCAGCTCCCCAAACGGAGAAGTGTCGCTTGGGGTCTGGGTTATCCTGAGTGTGCTTCAAAAGGATCACGGCCTGAGCCGAGCAGCTTCCCTTTCCTTGTCCTACACCGCTCTCTGGAGCAATGGCTGCCCGGTGAGACCCGGCTGCACAGGGGCTGCCCAGGGACCTTATCTGCTCTCCAGGAGAGGCTTCTCCTCTCAGAAGGTGCTGAGATGAAGTGTGGTGAGAAACAATGAGAAAGGAGAGTGGCCAGGAGACAGTAATTTAAAGAGTCACTTGTGTTTTCCTCTGCTGATATGTCTATTGGGATAGGGCTCATTACAGGGCCCCAAGTCTGGATAAGGAAACAGGCAGGTTAACATTATCCCCATTTTAGAGATGGCAAACAGAGGCACAGTGGTAGCATCTACCACGCCAGGCCCTAGGCCAGGTTCACAGCTCATCCACGCTACCCATTTCAGCAGCATCCTTCCCAGGAGCCTTCCGAGAAGGCAGAGAGCATGGTCCAAAGCCTCTAGAAAAGAAATAAAGATGCTCAGTTTTGATAGAATTTCTGTTATTAAAGAATAAAATTCACTCAGAAGGTAACTTTGTAAAAAAATACCATTTCCTAAAGAATTCTTTGCAAGAAGTGGAAGCTTAAGGCAATCAAAGTAGAAAAGTTTCCTCCTTATCAGGCATGGGAAGAGAAAACCAGGCATTTAAAAGCAACTTCAGGGAAGGCCCCTGCAATGTGCAGGATGTGTAGAGCTGCAGGTGGGATTTGTGCAGAAGGGACTGAGGAGTGATCTGAAGTTGATGAAAGGATTTCCCTACGGTTGTGCATCTCTGCTCGTGCACGGTGATGGGGCTTTTACTTGGCAGCCCTGTGCCTGCTCTCTGTCATTCAAAGCTGTTTCAGATCACCATATAGGTAGGAGAAAAGTTCTCAAAATGGTCAGAAAAAGAGGTTTTTCAAATGTAAACCTGAAAGATTTCTTAGATTTCTTCAGGAGGCAGAAAAATACATGTCTTCATGTCCTCCCTGCAGTAACAACAGGTCCTCCAGCTCTTACAGAGAGAAAACAACTCCTCCAAAACAGAGCCGTACCAGCAATTGCATTTAGGATGAAAACTGCACTCACATCCAGAGGAATGTGGACTTCCCCCTGTCACCGTAATGTCCTGTGGGTCTAAAGGAGATGGTTAAAGAAGTGCAGACAGAAGCACCAAGATGCAGTACCTGGTAGAGCTGCAATTTCTCTGCTGGATTCAGGGGGGAGCGGTGCAGCTCCCAGCAGGCACCGGGCAGAGCTCAGCACTGCCTGACCCACGAAGGGGAACAAGCCCTCTGTCAGCTGCCAGCCCTCCTTGCTTTGCCTTGGAACTGAACATGCCTCCAAGGCAGCACATGAAAAAAAAAAATAGTGAAAAGGATTTTAAATGTGGTTTGTGAGCAATAAGGCTTTCCCCATGTTGGCTTAGTTTGACAATCTCTCCTCATACAAATTTCAAAGAGGGTTTTGCCCTAGTGAAAATACAGTGAAAGGTACTCTTTTATATGTTTTTTAAAGCCTATGCAATCAAAAAGCTCTTTGAAGCTCCAGGAGCCCTAGACATTGCCTGAAAACATCTGCTTCTATTTTTCTGCTGTATTTTTCCTCGATGGGAAATGAAACCAATCAAATTCTTGTTAGGGAGGAGAGGCAGGATGGCCCTGTGCTGACAGCCTGGGTGCTGGGCTGGGAGCCAGCTCTGCCAGGAGGGACCAGTGGCACCTGCACAAACCAGCACTGCTGGATTCCCAAAAGCCAGGCTCCACTTCCCCTACCGCGATGGACAGGGTTTGATCCAATGTGCTCAGGATGACCGACACGGTTGCAGCCACTTCCCCAGTTATTTGCTGTCCCCAGCCCTGAAGCTCAGCTCCCCCAAAGCCAGCAGGGTTTGCTGCTTGCCCTCCCTTCCTGCAGGTCTGGATGTGGAATTCTCTCCAGACAGGTAACGCTGGAGGACACGTTTGCCCTCTTCTTCCCAAAGCTCAGTCTCAGGAAGCTTTACCCTTGGTTCAGCCCCATCTATGATGGAAAGGAGAGCTCGATGGACGGCAACACTGGCCTCAGAGAGGCCCCAAGGAGCTGCCTGCACCATCCCCATGCCCGCAGCAAGGGAGGAAGATGCTGGCCAGCCTGCAGCCATCACAGCCATCAATTTGAGTTTACCATGTTCAAGCAAGCTGGAGAGAACATCTGTGGATTTGTCATTTAAAAGCATTTTAATGGGAGGAAGCCCATTTTTCCAGTGCAAAAGCAGAAGCTCAAAGAAATATTACAAACTGTGAGCATTACTTTCTGCTTCTTTCACAGCAGGTCTGAGCCATCTCATCTGGTGCATTATGAAGAAATTATTTTAGATTTCCTAAAAATAAAAAAAAAACCAAACCAGGAGTAATAACGCAGCTACCTTGCTGCTTCTCCCAGGAGGTAATTGCTTAATAGGAACATCTCACTGCCTTCAAAGAAAAATAAAATCACCAGGCCTGTAGGTCTTCCTCCCCAACTGTTCTCTGCAAGTGCCCACAGCCACTGCTGGTAATTTCTAGCACCCTGGCTGCTTATATGTCACAGCTACAAAAATATCATAATTGTGAACAACCTCATTGTTTAAGAAAATAGTACTTACTAAGCTGGAATTGATCCTACAGTGACAGCCAGGGCAGCTTGTCCTGCATCCCAGGACAGTCAGAGCTGATCCAGCCTCAACAGTGCCCAGGGATGGCACCCATCCATCACCCGGGGGCAATGGGGTGTCTTCTGTGCAGGTACCGTTCAGCTAAAAACCCAGCAAGCAAAGTGAGCTGGGCTCAAATGTGCAAGGGGAAAGAGCACAGAGTTCCTCGGGATGTTGTTTCTCCTCCCGCACCGCTGGGCCGAGCAGAAGGTGAAGTGGAAGGCATGAGCATCCAGACCAAGAGGGCCATGGGGAAAAGCAAAGAACACCCTCAAGGAGAAAAACATGTTTAAGCAGAGGATAATAGGGAATATTTTATGTAATTCTGGAAAACCTGCTCAGAGGCAGTGCTAGGGCAGGTGAGGGGGGGAACGACCCTCCTCCCTCACCACAGCCCCTATGTTCCCACAGAAATCAGCCAGGGCAAAGCTGACGTTTCACAGCCTCAGCCAGCCTTTCACCAGCACTGCTACCCCTGCACCACACACAAATCCTGAGCTTAGAAGCTATTGGAAGGGAAGGGACCACTGCAGCTTCGCTCCTTTGGTTCCTTAGCCCTTTTGCCTTTCTGACATCCAGCCCCAGCTTTCAGTGATTCTGATTTTTGCAATGGCAACATGATTTCTGCTCTCCTCCAGCTCTTCTCAGAAAACTTCAAACAGCCTTTAATCACGGCTCTGACTGCTGCAGCTGCTGGCTGCGGACTCCCTGTTTCTCCAATGACACTCGCTCTCATGCTGCTGTGTTAGGCAGGGTGGGACTTAAAACCAGAACAGAGCTCTTAGTCCTTCCCTGTCCCCATCGCGTGCTGCTGCGCCCTGCGCTGAGGTTTCCTTCCCATGGGAGGTGGGAGCTGGAGGCTCCTTCCCCTGGATGTCTGTCGACTGAGATGTGGCATTGCCATGCAACACCTGCAGCATAAAAACTATTTGGGAAAATGAAACCACAGGGAGTGGAAAGCTCAGTGTAAAATTTTGTACTCAGCTTGAGGCTGAAGATCAGTGTGTTCCCCATTCACGCACCTGATTTCTTCCCTCCCCATTAGCTCTGAGAAGGCCATCAAAGCATCACAGCTGAATATCTTTCCATATGGAGACAGGAGGAGTGATCATTTGGCATTCAGAGTGGATACAGTTTATGCAGCAGGGCAGAAATTTGGGGGAGAGAGACTTGGCAGTGAAACACAGAAGTTTAAGATAAAGATTCAACACACACACACCCAGAAACAAGGGAAAATCATTTTTAACAGCCAGGCCCAGCAAAAAAACAAACAGAATGATGCCAAACCAGACTGCAATGCAGCATGAGCTGCATCTAGTGGCCAAGGAAAGTAGCGCTTTTCTTTAGGGGATCCGTTGTGCTTGGTAGGAAAAGTAATGACCAAGTCCAGGAGTGGAACTAGTGCTTCTCTCCTTGCTGCTCAAGTTTGGAGCCCGAACTGCAGTCGTCCTGCCTTAGGGAAAACAGCAGCTCCAACGAAAACTCACAAGTCAGCATTTCAAACAGCACTAGTTTGGAAGGTGCCATAGATGCCCTCCTGATGCAGGTTTGCAGCAGCCCTCATAGCCCACAGGCTACTGTGGCCACCTCTTTGGGGTCAGCCACGATAAAAAAGGCAGCTGCTACCTGCACCACTTGCAAACAAGGCAGTGTGAGCAGAGGATTTGGGGCAGAAAAGGCAGCAAATGCAGAGCAGAGCAAGGCTGTTGCGTGCATTAGCCAAGATGCCCAGAAGGCCGACAGCATGGACTAAGTGAGCCTCTGCAGCTTCGTATTCTGCTCAGGGCTATGCAATCCCTGGCTGCACGTTATTAGGATCCTCCGCATTTCCTCCTCTAAATCTTGACAGTATACTGACAACTCAATTTGAAAGCCAAGGTGCTTCCTTGATGCAGCACTTTTTCTAAACAGGAGGCAGAGTACATCAACCCACGATGCAATCCATTACCCTCAACTCAGAATATATGGTGTGTCAGGGATAAAGCCGTGAAGTTTTGATTTATACAGGCTAATCAAGGAGAAAGCTATTAACTGAGGGGCAATGGATTATTAAATAAAATTACAGAAGAAACATAATGTCAAAACACCTAGTTCTGACTCTTGGAACATATAATTGCTCTTCTTATCTATCCCAAGTCTTTGCTATGGAAGTTAAAGCAAGCCCTCCAGCTCAGATACAATTTTAAACACGTTGAGGACCTGATCCAGCTCCCACTTAAGCATTTAGAGCACGGCAAAGCGCTTGAAACTCTAAGTAATGTCACTGAAGGGCTTTCTCAAGAGTACACAGTAAAAGTGAGCTCAAAGATCAAGACCTGGGTGCTACCTGCTTCAAAACTTTCAGTAAATTGCCCTTGACTGACAACAGGGTTAGTTTTGGGGGGCACAGGCTGGAGGGATGTGCCACAGCATGTTGCCAGAGTACGAGAGCAATATCCATGGTCATAATATTACACTTCTGGCATCTCCATCCAATCAAAACTAGTCCATCCGAAAGCTGTGCATCATTGTGAAGAGAAGGAAGACAAGGGGAGCTGAAACCGAAGAGCAAAAGAGACATTCACAGCAGCATAGAAAGCCATCAAGAGCTGTATATATATCTACAGATCCACTATAACAACTGTATCCCTCTTACAGTGCAGATGGAGCAAACGCAGAAAAATCCCAACCCACGGACAACTTCCATCCCCACGCCCCATATTAGGGCTAGCTTTAGGGTCCCCCTCTCTCCAGGCCACCTAACTCCTTTCACTACCGCCTGGCTTGCTCTCAGCCCTCACCCCTGATAGAAAGGTATCCTCCCTGTGCCGCTCCTGCTCCATCCCTGAAGCTCCTTCCCACTCTGGTCCCATCCTGCCCAGCACCACCGAAGCCTCTATGCCTCCTCCCATGACATGTGTCCGGTTCCTCCCCACCGTGATTGAGGCAGCAGGTGCCACTACTTGATTTTTCTATTCCCCTACATTCCTGGCGGGAACTTTCTGAGCCTGGCTATCAGCTGCCTGCCTATGCCCTGTTATTCAGCAGGGATCCACCTAAAAGAGCAAGAGGATGGGGACTCAAGCAGAGTTCTATGTTCTCCTATAGCAGCTTTTAGAAACCTGGCATTGGTGCATGGCAGATCCTCTCTCAGTCCTAATTAACATGGCTTGCTGTAGCTATTTGTCCAGGGCTTTTTTCCCCCCTCCTCTTCTCTGGTTTTGTGCTTAGCTTACCTATTTTGCTTCTCCGTACCTGTTCCTCCTACATGAGGCAGGCAGAAAGCAGAGCCCAAGAGGCTGGGGAGCACTCACCACCAAAAGAGTGAATGCAAAGACAGATCCCAGAGATTCACAGAGGTTCAGCCTTAACAGCAGCCCTCCAGCTGCAAATTCACAGAAAGACATTTCTGAATGCCACTTGGCAGCTTAAAGAAAACTCAAAAGTCAATCAACAAAGGTGGCTTGTTCTGAACCATATTTACAGTGTGGTGAGCAACTGTACATGGAGAAGAAATGGCAATATCATCCTGCCCGCCCTTCCCAGCACCTTGGATTTATAGAATCATAGAATAGTTTGGGTTGGAAGGGACCTCTAAAGGTCATCTAGTCCAACCCCCCTGCCGTGGGCAGGGACATCTTCAACTAGATCAGGTTGCTCAGAGCCCCGTCCAGCCTGACCTGGAATGTTTCCAGGGATGGGGCATCCACCACCTCCCTGGACAACCTGTGCCAGTGTTTCACCACCCTCAGCGTAAAAAATTTCTTCCTTAGATCTAGTCTAGGTCTAACCCCCTTTAGTTTAAAGCCATTCCCCCTCGTCCTGTCACAAGAGGCCCTGCTCAAAAGTTTGCCGCCATCTTTTTTATAAAGCCCCCTTGAAGTACTGATAGGCTGCAATAAGGTCTCCCCGAAGCCTCCTCTTCTCTAGGCTGAACAACCTGCTCATGCAGCACATGAGCACTGAGGCCAGGGACTCTGGGCTGTCCTGATCCCAGCCCAGGGTTGCCTGGCCTACCCTAGCTCTGCTCCAGCCTTCATCCTCTGGGGTTCTCTCAGGCTGAAACAGATCCTGGGGCTCTGCTAGGGACCTGTGTCTCTGAATTCTCCACACCACCAATGCCTTTTTTTGGAGAACTTGCAAACCATATTACTGTTCCTCCTCTCATCTCTATGTTATCAGCTCTACTAACGGTTGTCCAACTGGATCAAGTAAGTGCTCTGTTGAAGCTCAAACAGATGTATTTCAGTACTCTTCTTGCCTAGACTGGGTGCTAACTTTGTAGAGATTAGGTGTGATAGGAATCCCTACAGCCAGCGCATCTTCACTTCAGGTGATTCTAGTCTGGCAATATCCTTAGCATTTCTTAAGTAAGGTACATAACAAATTTGACCATAAAGCAAAAAACATCCCACCTTCCTGCTCTTCTCTTCCTCCCTTCATCCTATTTTCTCATAGGGCCCTCCCCAGCTTTCCCTTCCCTTCAGCCAAGATCATATTGCTCTCCTAGCTCAGCGTCCATTTCCCAGTAACCAGATGACTTCTAAGGCCCTTTCTTCTCTCCTGCCCTGTTCCCCTTCCAGAAAGACAGAAAACACAGCCCTTCCTTTACAAGCCTCTCCTACCTACCTTTTTAAGGGATTGTCTCTCCCAACCAAGTCAGTGATTGACTTTGACTCCTGGATGATTGGGATCAGCTGAGGAAGGGAGCAGTGATCCATCACAAGATAAAGCTGAGCCCAGTTACCCAGGGAGAATTTACCAGTGTGAGCTGTGGCAATTTCTGCTCTAGACTAAAAGCTTTCTAAGCTGAGGCGCTAGTGCTGTAGTATGCCGCTCTTGAAGCGCAGCAATGGAATAGACTGGAAATAAATAGGTGAACTTTCACTTTATTTTTGCTTTCTAAGATTAAGATATGGCAAAGTTCTGTTTCTTGCAGTGATTAGCCTTCAGTTTGAAGGAGCTGGGTGCTGCTCTGCTCACAGCATTGACTTTTCTTCTTGCACAGTAAGTTGATCTTAAGCCTTTTCTGAATTTTTTTTTTCAGTTGAAAGGCTTCCTATGTTCTAATAGGTTGCTACCAACCAGGTCTGCAGTTTAAGTTCTGGGTTGTGCTTGGTTGCTTGTATGAGACAACTTTGTTTTTAGGCAACCATGAAAATTGGGAAGCAAAGATAAACACAAGTACTGGTCTGGTCCTAGTGACTTTGGAGTTATCCTGAAACATGAACATTAGTCATCTCAGACCTCCTGCAGGGCGTTCAAGGCTCTGGAAAAAACCTCTACTGCATATTTCTATGTGCAGGGAAGTAGTTTCCACTTAGTATAGCACATGCATGTCATCTTTGTTTCACAGAGGGGTTCTGCTGTCACAGGTGGATTAATGTGTGCTCTCTCTCCTTTGTACCAATTTTCATAAATGATTAGCCTGAGATCTTCTGTTGGTTTTAGGATTTGAAGTAATCTCCTGGCATGCCTAACCTGAGCAGCTGTGTGGCTTTTGGGGGCCCTGGGAGCTGCAGGAGTGGGGTCTCATTTGGGTCTGTGTAACAAGGGCACTAACAGGTGGAAGGAAGGAGAGACAAAGGGCAGGAAAAAGTCTGCTGATATCAACCCCAGGCTGGTGGAAATAGTCTGTGAATGGCCTGGTTGCTGGATGTCTGTGGCAAGGAAAAATGTTGGTGACGAATCTGTCAAATAAGGTTTTCTCTCAAATCAATAAAACTAGTTTCCTCTAAAAGGGATTTCTTGGTGCTGCCATACAAGTAGCGTTGAGAGAGAAAAGAGCTATCAGGTTTAGATGTCAACAGTGTCAGTTTAATGTTAGAGGGAAGGATTTGCCTGCATGTCAGTCCTGAGTCATTTCTCCCTGTTGTCACATTTCTGGCCAGACCAGAAGTGAGAGGGGCCATTGCTTCTGCCCCTCTTTGCTTTGAAAATTCTCTTCAACACTGGCTGACTGGAGAGTTTTGCTGCTCTCTGACACTGTGGTCTTGGCTGGCAATTGGCTTCCTCAGGCCTGTGGTGAGATTTGGGCATGCATTTCATTAAGAAAGCAACAGGACAAGTCTGGGGACAGGCTGTCCCCCTGCAGAAACACCAGGCTACTTGTTGTACAGCCTCTCCTGTTGCCTTTGCCGTGACAAAATTTGAGGCAGGTGCTGTGGTAATCCTGGAGTTGCATTAAACCAAATATAATAGTGATCACAGAAACCAGCCAGGTCTTTTTACATGTTATTTCTTTTTGATGGAAATCTGTGGTAACCTCTTGATAGCAGTCCCTATCTGGGACTCTGTGTCCTTTGCAGAACCACCTCTTCCCATTCTCCAAGTGGGGTAAACTGAGGCGGGGGCACTCCTTCCCCCTGCAGGGCCAGGAAACAAGCCCGAGCCTCCCATGCCCTAATTTCCTGCATATACGCCAGTCCTGGCTCTAGCATAGGGAGCAGGCAGAGGGTTTCTATCAGGAATGATCTCCTTCCTCTCTCCCACTGCAAAGGAGCAGAGGGCTCTGCTCTCTAGTGACATGTCCATTTGCTCTACCCTGACCTCTTCTTGGCAGGAATGGTTCAGCTCTCATCCTGGGGTAGCAAAATTCACTTTGGCCCATATTACTGAGTAGTTTTAATTTTCAAATGGCTTTATCAGTCTGAGAAGGATGATTAGGTGTGCTGAGGATTACAGCTTGGATGTCTGAGCTGCAAGAGAAATTTCAGATTTGTTCCCAGTCCACTGCAGAACATATTTTTAAGTATGCTGAAAATGAAAGGCAAGCACTCTAAAAAAAAAAAGGTTCAAGAGCATTGATACAGCAGCCTGAGGGTGTCCAGACCCCTCACAACATTGTGAAGTTGTGTCAATAATTTGAAGAAATAAGAAACCATTATGGCTTCAGCATCAAAAGCAATGTAATGGCTCTCTTTGCTGTCAGCGGGTTAAAGGCTTTCTCTGAACTACAGTGTTTTCAGTGGGAGATATATATAATGAGCCTGGCATGGTGCAGTCTGTCACAGCTCATTCAATATCTGCAATAAAGCAGAGCTGCTTCAACAGTCCCTAATGCAATATTTTTCTAGTTGAAAATGCTGTTACAGCACATTGAAACTGTAAGTGGGGGAATGGGAGGATTTTAAGGCAACTTCACTTGGAAAGGCACAAGAGTTTTTGTAGGTCAAAGGGGAACTTCTCATTGTGTTTTTTGTTTTGAAATTATTTTGGAAGGTATAATAGACAGTGAATGGTAATTCAATAAAAGTCAAAAGCTGGAAAAGGCATTTAATTTTTTTTTAAAGCATTCAGTGTTTCAGTGGCTTCCACTGCATTTTCCAGTCTCCCCTACAACAACCTGGCCAGAACAGAGTCCTCTTCCCCTTCAGGCAGCCTTGTAGGGCTTGAGGATCACCTGATATCTCTTTGGACTCGACTTTGCAGAGTGGGCACAGCAGGCAAAGACTGTCACTTAATTAGGTTAATATTGCTGAAGTCACCTGCTCCTTGCTGAAGCAGCCAGGGCAGCTGAGCAGTGGGGCTGAGGCCTCAAGAAGGCTCTTGGTTTGGGAGATGCATCTTACAGGAAAACTAACTCTTCTGGCAACCTGGAGAGGTTCTAAACATGCTCATCATCCCCACACCTGGAAGCGTGAAGTGTCCTAACGTGTGGCTGGTCTGGCAGAGCTGTCACGAGCTTTTCCAAGGAGAGTTGGAAGATGCTCCCAAGGCAGCAAGAGGTGCCCAGTGAAGCACTGAGCTTTGACATTTGATCTGTGCCAGCTCTGTTGAATATCCCTGGGTGTGCTAATAAGAGCATTAATGTGTTATCTATTTTACTGGACCTTTGGAAGAAAAAGGTGGAAATTAAACATACCACTGAGGCTTCCTGCGAGAACTAATATTAAACCAGCTTAGTGCTTTTTTCCAAGATCATAAGCCTAGTTGACTTTTCTATTCTAATTAAAGTGGGAAAGTAAGGTGGCATTGTGTGGCCTTCAGTCTCTCTCCTATTTGTACATGTGTCTCAGGAGATGAATTATTTATGAAAATGTAATTATAGAAGTGAACAAACAAGTGCATTGTACGTTTTTCCCCCCCAAAGAAGCTGCAGTCTGTCATCAGGACACTAGATGGTAGTCTCAGTCCAGAAAGATTTCAATGGACGTTTGACATTGCAGTGACAGTAAATCGTGGCTGTTTCAGTGGGGTTTGCTCCTTGCAACACAAGATTTGAGGTGAATCAGTTGTGATGTGGAAATGTTATTCAAAGCTGAACTCTTAGCAGTTAGGTTTGGAAGCTGGTAACCAATTCCCAGCTGATTTCCAGAAAAGGAGATCTCAAGTCTGATAATTTTGCAGTTAACCATTACTGATCTACCTGAAAACCAATGAAATCTCTATTTCAGATGGTGTGAGCACAAATTCTGATCAAAAGAGAAACCCAGTCCCTAGGTATCTCAATGACCGGAGTCAATTGGATGTAAAAAACATGTCTTTTTTTTTTCCTTAGTTTGGAGGAGATGTATGAGCAAGTGTCACCTGAGACCATGGAAATGTCCTAGCTTGTAGGCTATTAGGTGAAGTTGTCCTATTTCACATTTGGAATGGACAAACTATGACCCATGAAGCCACGGTAATTTTATCATATGTGATTACGTTGGTATCTTCTACTTTCCATAAATCATGAAGTACTCATTGACTCGCATTCTCTGTTAGGGCTCCAATATGCTTTCAGTTCAAGCCTATTCTTTCAAGGAGGTGGACTAGAAACTTTAATTTGTATCTTCCATAGTCAAGCCCTAACACTCTGCAAGACGTTCCCTTCCACCTGCTTTTCTTCCTCTGGGAAGTCAGAATTGTTAAGGCTTATTTTACAGTTACTGCAGGTATATTTATAAAAAATAAAATCCACATATGACATTAAACTTTCAAAAACAGAAGAATTCAATAGCAGCACTGAAGCAGAAGAGACTTAGTTGGCTTCATAGCCTGAATATTGGTCAGTGGGCAATTTTAGATGTGCTGGCTGGGGAAGAAGCTTCTTCCAGCTTTCCCTGAACCAAAGAAAGGATTCCCTTTGACACCAGTGATGTTAAGGAAGACTCACAGCCATGTTCCTGCTTGCTTTGTTCAATTATGTTTCAGTGTGAGGTTAATAAAAAATGTGTGTGGGATGTGGAAATAACTGGCTTTAATTATTAGATATTATAGATTGACTGAGAAATGAATCCAATTCTCACGCTGCTGAGGGACTGGGAATAGAGTGCAAGGAGAAATCAGGTCTATGTTACTCCTAATGTGACCATTTTGCCTTCAACAAATTGCAAACTGGTATTGATTTCTATACATAAGTTACGAACAAAAAAGAATTACAAAACTTCTCAGCAGCCTGAAAAGCCAATATCGACCAAACTAAAATGGCATTTAGGAGAGCGATGGCTAGCTGATGAAAATAAATAGCAGTAAAATAGCTTCTCACTTGTAATTTTTATCTAATATTGTATCAGGTCTGTAATCCTTTGCAAGTGTCATCTAATGCATCGCTGGTGACTGCAGAAATGTGCAGAATTAATAAAGAAGGTGCCTGGATGTGGAATAGCTACCCACCTTCAATCTTCCTGAAAGGTTTCAGTTTGATGTATATTCCTCTGATGAAAGTATAAAACCTATTAGTTCACAAAGTGAATCTTATTCTTGCAGTTGTTATGAGTTCCAGCAAAAGAAGCCCTTTGCTTGAGGCCTCGGTTTCATACCATTGATTTGTCTTTATCCCAACACGCATCTTCAGCCATGAAACTGTGTGGTCATGCTATAGCACTTCTAACAGGAGCGGCTATAGGGTTGCAAACATGTGGATTAGCATCAAATCTGGTTTAATACTTTGCTACTTTTAAATACCCGAAGCAGAGGAAGGGAGCAATGGATAGCAGATGGGTGTGAATTGTCAGGCTGCACATGAAGGGAACTCTAGCAGGAAGGGGAATAGAGCATGGATATGGGTGACTGGGATGCTGTGAAATAAACGGGCATGTCAAAAAGCAAAAAATATGGCAAACATTCCCCAGAAGAGTGTTGGATTGGTTCCTCTGCAGATTCCTTCCCCTTTTTATCCTGCCCCTAGAATGTTACTGTCCCAGCATGAGACAAGCATCAATAGTTTTTAAGGAACAGAAGGAGAAAGCCTTTCTCGCTAACACAGGCCAATCATCATTTTGCATTTAACAACCTTCCTTGACTATGCTTTGGTTTCTCTTCTGGTTTAGAGCAGGGGAGCCAGGGTGGGTGGATGGGGGAGCCCAGGGGGGTGGACGTCAGCAGAGCACAGCACGTGGGATCAGCCTGAAACATGCAGGTGCAAAGAAAACTTCCCACTATCATCCCGGTGCCAGAAGGAAAGAGCCCGTGGAGCAGGTATTAGGTCTCTCAATGCATCTTCCCAATGTTTAACACCTCTAATGTTCTGGTTAAAACTGGGGGTCCTGGTCCCTCCTCCCTTTGACAGGTCCCAGTTCTCCCTCATGTTAGGCAGAAAGTGAGACCCAGCAGGATGTTCCTTGTCTCCCTGGAGCGCTCCCCAAAATGCTAGGCTCCCTTTAAAGGGAGATTAGACCAACAAGCCTTAGTTCCTTCAGTAACGTACTCTACTGCAATGAGAAATCCCTACTAGGCAAGTGCCACTGTAATTTTTAGGCTCAACAGGTATAAAACAGTTTGTTGTACTGATTCTGCAAGGATGTAAGTTCTTGCTAAGTATGGGAGGTTGTTGCTTGCCGTAGGATACTGGTGTTTCAAGTCCAACACACACTTTGCCAGCCTGGAGCTCGAATCTTTATCTACTTGTGGCCAACTGCAAGCAAGAGTGGCTCCATCCCGTGGGTTACAAATATTACTGTTTGCCTGGTATCATAGACTGAAAAGAAATTAAACTGAGAAGCAGGTGTTGCATACAACCAGACAAAGAAAAAGTTCAGGAAGCCTCTCTGTATCTTCAGATCAAGATGAACTTGATTATTAAAAAAAAAAAGCAACATTTTTCTTCCTCTTCTGACTTGCAAATTAAGCTAAACTTGCATTATCAAGTCTGATTGGAATTTATTTTCAGCTGAAGAGTTCACCACAGACTTAAAAGACTAAAGCCAAGATCATAATTGCATATTGTAGAGTGGCCCTGCTGCAAAAGTTTTCCTGATTTCAGAGCAAAAATCTACTTAGTGAAAGGGGGTTTTGTACTAAATGAACAGTTAGAAATGCAGAAATTGATATTTCTCATTCAAATGCAGAAAGGATTTTGATTCGGATCCCTCCTCCCTCCCTTTGAAATGCTATTTACCTACGTCAGAGTCTAATAAGGTTAATGTGTTAGATGTTCCCCCAGTGTAAATTGTATCAGTGGGAAGAATACTGCCTGAATAGAGTCCTCCAGCTCTATTCATTTGCTTTCAATGTGTCAAATTAATTTTGCCACATGGGTAATAAAAGCTGTGCTTCTGTGTATTTCTGTAAACATTGTACAATTCAGAAAGTGTTTATGATTTCTTTCAACAATGAAACTTAAACTGCACACAGTCCAATATCAGCGAGTAATTTCAGAAGTGACTGAGGCATGTAATTGAGTTTGTCAGTGTAATTGTATTTTGGAATAGATAGTGATATGTTTTTTTTTAGTTGTTAGTGACTCTCATATTTAGTGTGCTGATTAATTCTATTAGAGGAGTTAATTAGACTGAGAAGGTGGGGGTAAGAATGGATACAAATCACTTTAAAGCACTGCATTTACCCACAAGTTGATTATTCTGTGCGAGGAGTCCCGCCTCTCCCTGTTTTGGATTCACGTGTGTGATTAGAGCTCATCAGTGCAGCCCTGTGCCTGCCGACAAGGATGGATGATGAGTGTGGATGCAATTCTCTCTCCTTTCAAGTCTGAACTTCCAAATTGAGGCACTGCAGGGTACAGAGTTGACCTAGCTTAAAAATAATAAGCTCCTGTGCATACGCCATAATAATAAAAATAATTACAATATCTGTATTTCTGGCACAGCCTCCCCATATTGTTTCCTGTAAAGAATAAAAGGCAATAAGGAATAAACAGGCACCACTTAAGGGCACTCTCTGGCTTTGCAGACTTCTTGAGCCCACGCTCTTCAGTCTTGGCATGGGAGATTCAGATTTTCCCCTGCAAAAAGAAGAGACTTGGATGGTGGAGGTCTGGCAGCTGCAGTATCTGCCCTGGAGGCACTTGAGTCGGGAGCTGAATGCAGAGCTCTGTTGGCATCTCCAAGCAGGAGCCGGCACATCTTGCCCGCAGGCAGCTGCAGGGACCCTGCCTGCACCAGAAGGGTGGCTGCTCTGCAGCGGAGTTGGCTTGTCTAGAAGAGGGAGCTGAACTTGCAGCTGCATTAAAGATTTGTAAATCTGACCCAGAGCCTGGGCTGGTGGTAGACATGAACCATTTCTGGAGAGCATCACTAGCCCTGGGATGGCAAATGGAGGAGGATGGACAGATGTTAATTCTCCCTACCTGTTGACTGGGTGCTGCACACAAAAAAGTACAGCCTTAGGAGCGGCCATGGAGGAAAGGACGTGGCTCTTAGTCTTCTGCATCTGACCTAGCGTGGACCAAGCCAGCTCAAAGTGTGGGCAGGCTGAGCTCAAGCCCTTCTACACCTCTCCATCCCCACAGCATGTCCCACAGCACTTCTAGGTGAGAGATGGGAGGGACTGAGGAAAGGGGGGATGGAGAATTGAAACAGCTTCCTCTAAAGCCAAAATGTGTGAAAGAAATATACACAGAATAGATTTTTAAGCAGCAGTGTGTAATTTTTGAATCATCTGCAGTATTTCCAACTAGACAAACAAAAGACACTGTCAGAAGAGCATTAAAACATGCCTTGAGGCATCGTCTGAGCTGGACAAAAGTCAGGTCTCTTTATAAACCAAACGTACATATTGGGAGCTGGTGTAATTTTCTGGAAAACAGTCTCAGTCTGAATAGATGCGAAGGAAGGATACTGTCAAATGAAGCAGTGGTCAGGACTACACAAAACCCAGGCCAACAAGCCTGTACATTTTCAAAAAATTGTGATGCCATGTCAGGGATTTGCTCCCAGGCTGCCTGGTCAGGCCATTATAGCGCTGTCAGTGAAAATGCCTCTTATCTTCCAACTCCTTCCACGTACAGATAACGCAGTCATGGTCAGTACAGGGCATATTTTAATAAGATTCAGAGTGGTAACATCTGGCAAATTCACATGTCATATGTTTCTCCTTCCCCATGTACAAACAGCCTGTGTTCTCATGCTTTTGTGTTTCCCTTAGATAATGGTTTTTCTGCAACAAAACACGAATGATAGGTTATCGGCTGGGAATGGCAATGTGTCTCACGATGGCATGATACGAAGAAATGATCAGAAACTTTCACCGTTGGGAAACTTCACATCGGAAGCCAGCTCCGATAATCCTAGTGAGAGAAGAGCTGGCAAGTCTCTCTCGCTGTAAAACAGAAGGAAAAGGAAGAGTGCCCTGGAAAGTCACAAGGGGGTGAACAAGAATTTCTTGTCATCAGCCTCCTTCCGCTGTTCCTGGGAAGGACCTCTCGGCTGCCTCTCACCAAAGGGTTGTGCTCCACAATGTCAAAGAAAACACGGAAGACGTCTTATAGCCAGGACCGACATGAGACTGAAGTATCTCAGTAAAGATTTAGAGGTGCACGGAGGGAGAAGGCAGTGGGAGCCTCAAGCAGAAGAGCAGCAGCGTGGCTGTGTCATGTGCTACTGGGATAAAACAACATCTTTCTGCATTGGCAAATCACCTCCTGACTATCGGGTTTGGACTTGGCTGCTGGATTCAGCGGCTATTACAGGAATGGTCCAGGGCTTTGGGTGTCTACAGATGCGCATAGATGCCTCTAGGGATAGACTAAAATGCCCAAGAAGGTTAAGCCTCTGCAGTCAACAGGATTTATGAACCTGGAAATGTTTAGGCGCTACTGAGACTCCCAGGATCCTGTTTTATCTCACTTTTGTATTACTGTAATCCCAGCCTCATTTGACTATTAATACCTTAGCCCAACATTTAGGCCCACAATTGTTTTAGGTACCTCTTGTGCTTGATTATAATCCAAAAATCAAGCATTGCGTACAGACGAGGTTTGCACTTGTCCAGGTTGAGGTGTAATCCACACTGGACTGATGCTACTCTAATGTAAGACTTCAGGTGAGCATCCAACAGCAGTACAGGGCACCGAGTCCCTCAACACATTTATGCAGAGCTTTCTAATCCCTTTCAGCGCATGGACCTCTACAGCTTTTCCAGGTCTTGCGTTTTTAAACCTGCTATGCCCAATCCTGTTTGTCTTAGTTTCTTCCAAGAAACCACTCAAAAGCTGGTGCTGCTGGCTGAAACCCTTATGCAACCGCAGCCCTGCAAAATACCCAGTCGCTGAGTAACACAGCTACTTTTGTCTCTTTGTCACCAACAGCAGCGTCTTGACGGCTAAAGTGACGAGCTACAGCATGGCAGCGAGGAGGAGAGCTGGGTCTGCAGGGTGCTGATAGCTCAGCTGGGCAATGCCAGCCCATGGGTCCTCAGCCAGTGGAAGAGCTACATGTGTCCCCTCAGAGAACTCTGCTTGCTGGAGACACGGTGAGTCCTCTGGAAAGAGGTAGCGGAGCTACCAAGCTGTCAAAGCCATTCACTCATACAAATAATGCTGCGTAGTTTGGGTTTTGTGAGCAAACCCCTGTGGTGTATGGACAACCTGCCGAATCGAGCTGGGTGCAGACAAAGCCCCATTACCTGCTCTTCTGGAGCTGCTGTTTCACTTCCCTCCAGGGGCATCGCTGTGGGTTTGGCTTGCAATTGGTGACTCAGTTACTAGAAAATAGAAAAGGAAGACTGAGGTTAGGCAGCCTTTCTCCCTCACTGCTGATCTCCTCCTTAGGGACAGGGCAGCACACACACCCTGTCTCTGTTTTGGATTTAGGGATGGGACTCTCCATGGAGCAGTCACCTCCATCCACTCCACTGCTATCCCTCGCCCTGCAGAAGGGGAAAATGAAGCAGGACTTCATGTAGTCTTACAGGACATAGGCAGCAGCGTGGAGTGGTGGCAAAAAGGGATGTGCAGCTTTCGGGCAGGCAACATGTGCCCCAGCAGCTAGTCCTTATGAGAGTCTGTACTTCCCTCCAGCCCTCTGCTCCCTGTCCCTGCGCTGTCATTCATGTACTCTGGTTTCTTTGTCCTTCTCTGAGTAGCCAAAACAGATTGAGAAAGATTTTTCTTTGAATTAAATGATACTAAAAACTAATTATATCAAGTACACAGCACCAAACACACAGCATGTTTTTTAAAGCGAACTGTGTTATTTTTTACAGTTTACATTTAAAAAATAGCTGTAGTTTACATGCCAAAGTTCAGCTGTTCAAGTAAACCCTTAAGCTCCTGTCTTCAGTGGCATCTCCCACTAGGTGGATCATTTCAGCCGCGGTGGCTGTTCTATATGTCATTGCAAGCACTTCCCATCAGCTGTGCTCCCTGGGAGCCGGAGAAGGAATTTAACTGATAAAAACTCTGAGCTGTGCAAACAGCTGGCAATGAACTAATTTTCTAAAGTATTGCTCCTTGTCTATACAAAAACAATTGCAATTTATTTATGCCAGGAGGCTGATGGAGCTGAGCGGTGGAAGTGAGGGTCACCCTTGAGCTGGAGCCACACACCTCTCCTAGGGGCCAGGGCCACCGTTGCTGCAGGGTAGTCCTGGGCCACAGCATCTGTATGGAGGATCCATCCATCACTGTGGAGCAGGGAGGGGTCGATGTCCAGCTCTCTAAAAACATGAAATTCAAGGAAATCCAATTTTAATTGAGTCTTTCCTTACAAAGGTCCAGCAAAATAGCCCGAGGGGTCATGCTGGGCCTCCACCAGGATGGCCTTGGTCTCCTGCTGGTCCAAACTGGTTGGAAGGGGAGGGACAGTGGGTCCAGCACTAATGTTGCACCCACTTGTTCTCCTAGGAGGGGACAACCCACCCCGTGTTTCATTAACACTGGCTGCAGCCTTTGGAAGAGTCTAAGTCTGTTAATCCTCTTTTTTAAACAGAGGAAGGCACTAAATCACCAGTAGAATGACTCAAGCAATTCGGCGGCCGAAGGAACCCGGTATCCCGGTTCCAGCTGCTCTGCGGGAATGTTAGCGGTACTCCTCTGGGACCATTTGGTAACGCACAACTGTCTGGGCAGCTTAGGGCCATCCTGTTGCAAACTTTTTCTTAACTCTGCTTCCTGAGTCAACTAAGTCATTGCCCACAAAATGAGCTGAGAACAGATGTGAGTGATTCCAGTGTCAGGCGTTTGGACTATGACCACAAATGCAGGCATAATTAAGATTTTCCTCCATTTCTCTTATGTGCAAAATGGAAATATTAGCTGTGCTGTAAGACTAACTGCAGAGAGTCTCTGGAAGACGTGTTCACATGGAAAAGGTCACTATGTTGCCACTGGATCGTTATTTCACTTACTTTACCCAGTAGTTAAAATGCACGTTTTCTGTCTTTCCCAGACTGTTCATCTTCAATTGTCCAGGCAGCCAATAAGGCAGAATAAATGAGGATCATCAGAAAGTTGTACAGTTTAAGGCTTTCTATCATTATGCAAAATCTGTATCTTCATTAATCACTTTTTTTCTTAATGAACTTGGGGACTAGCATTTCTGCTGCTAAGTACTCAAAGGAGTTATTAAATTTCTGGCTGTCTGGTTCCCCCATCTGTTTCCATAAAAATTTACTGCAATTAGTATTTCAGCAAAATTTTTAAAACCTGCCAGATTTCTTAAGAACAGGGAACGCTACTGTAAGCGTGAGGGGGAGCTTATGGTGTCTGAGTGGCAAAAAATGATCTAAAATCCACATTAAACCAGCCTTCCCTGTAGTTTGCAGGAGGGTTAAGGCAGCAAAAGGGAGACTGACAAAATGAGGAGAGGCTGGAAAAACTGCTGCCCGTCCAGGTCCAGCTGTCCACTGCTGGCTAGATATTAGGATAATATTTAATTCATTTTCATTTTTCTGAAGGAGGCGGCTCCAGAAGCACATGCAACAGCCAGGGAAGTGGGTAGAGGTCTGCAGCACAGATACTGAGCATGCAGAGGGGCTGTGGGGCACCAGGCAATGGGGTGGCAGCTGGAGGTAAGTATTGGGCACGGGATTCTGCTTCCTTGCATGAGAGCCCCTGGCCACTTGGTGTCAGGGGGCCTCTCGGATTTTACTACGCTGAAGCTGCGGCCAAGAGCGTTGCTGCCCTATCCCTGGCAGAAATAAACTGCAGAATATAAGCCTGTGTTTCTGCAAGAGTATGGCAGGAGCCCTTGCCTTAGTATGTGCACATCAGGTGTTTAAGGAGGCTGGTGACAACATCGTCTCCTGGAGGAGGAAGGACCAGTGTCACACCTTTCCAGCGCATGGAGCCATGCTGCTCTCCTGTGCACAGATGCGGTCTCAGGAAAGGCCCTTTGCTCTGCGCTAATTTCACAGTTCTGCAGCTGTTTAATAAAATGGGACAAACAATTTTTTTTATGGCCAAAAGGTTATGTTTTGTTCCTAGACTCTGAATTAACAGGCCCCCTCTGCCATGCTGTGCTCCCGTGGTGCATCACAGCCTCTTGGGTGTTGTTTGTGGCAAAATCGTTGAAATTCCCCCTCCAGATGGCCTCCCTGGTACCATTATGTACCTGCTTAATACCAAATTGAAGGGATTGTTGAGTCTTTATTTCCACTATATTTATGCCAGGATAAATTTTTGCAGCTGATAAATTTTCATCTGCTTTTCACAACAGTGGGATGGGCCCGGTTTCTCAGGAAGGAAGAGTTGCAGGGTGTTGTCCTAGCTGAAGCAAAAATGACTATTCAAGAAGGGCTGACTGACTGGAAGGGGTTGGCTCTGACACACCAGAATTGCCCAGGAGAAAGGTAATAAAGAGAATAAGGAGAGCAATTGCTCTAATAAATAAACTGGAACATGTGTGTGACTGATACCACCAGGGGCTGATATATGCCAAGAAGTCTGTTTTTAACATCTGCTCTTCAGCAGCCTTAATATGTTATGACCAGATCAACATATCTTCTGCTGCTGGTGTCAGACATCCTATAGGAGCTAGAGGCTGGGGGGGGAAATACACACAAACAAGCATATAGACATGCATACATATACACATACAGGCATTTTTGTACATGTGCATTGCTGTACCAGTAGAAGGATTAATGATGTGAAATTGATTCAAAATGGTGCTTAAGTAGCCCTGACAAAGAGGACCCATCAGTGGCCAACATTAATTCCCTACGATCTCTCTTTTTTGCAGAGTATAAGCTAGAGGATTGCTCTTGTTGGCAGCTCATATCCCACTCAGTGCATCTATAGATGCAATATGTTCTTTATCATAGTGTAGTTAAAAGGCTTTTCATCTCTTGCCAAGGCTTTTATGTGCTGCAAAGGCTGAAGGAAGCAGGTGAGGTGCTGTAGGCATAATGGTCATTCTAAAAAGCACTCTTACCAGCCTGCAGGGAAGGGCAGAGAAAGAGAGGAGCAGGGAACGAAAAAGAAGATGAAAGGAAGGGTTGAGCGAAAACCCGGTGGCCACCACGCTGCTCCAGTGCTGGCAGAGGCGGCAGCGCAGACACAACTGTCTACCCTCTCCTCTGCTGCAGGGTATTGCACCCACAGTGCCTGGGAAAAGCACCGCGTGGCTGTTCCTCAGTGTCCCCAGCTTGCCCTCCAGCCCCCAAGCTTCAGCCACAGATGAAAGCGGGTTTGGGAGATGATACAGGACTGTGAATGAGCTGAAAACAGGGTTGAGTGAAGGTGTGGGACCATGAACGTCTGTCGTTCAGGCACAGTCAGGCTTTTCCTTTGCCTGTGCTAGGTTTTTCTGCTCAGCCCATCTTCTTCTCTTGCAGTGGAGGTGCTCGGGAACACTGGCGGCGTTTTCCTGCAAGGAAGAAAGGATGTGAGAGAACGGATCTCTTTCTTCACTCAACTTACTCTGCAAGCTCAGGGGGAGTCAAATGAAGGACTTAGCACAAAGATTAATGTTTGGCCTGCGGCATTAAGCAGAACTTGTTCATTTTGGAGAGGACAGTGGCTTGCAACAATAGGAGGTTGTGACCTCTCTGATGTAGCAGCAGTTCTTCCAACAGAAGGTGATAAATAAAAGTCACTGCCACTGAGTGTATCTGAAAGCTTTGCACTGAACAACGTGAAAAATGCTTGCTATGACCCCAAGAACCTTGATGTCAAGAGACCTCCTGGACACATGTGGGGAATAAGGTCTTGTTTTAAGTGCTGCCATGAGTGGGTTGTATGGGGAGAGCAGTAACTCTAAAAGCATGCTTCATTTACTGCAGATGTCTGATTTTCCCCTCAATATCGCTCAAAAGTACCTAATTTAATGACAGACATGGACTTGGAAACTGAGGAACTTTCAGCTTTTGTGTTTATTTAGCCACTTACCAGAACACCAGCTGGAAACGGTAGATTTCAGATCATTTTTATTTCTGTCTAAATAGCAAGGTTCTTTCAGAAAGCCAGGTACTCTGGTGGGTGTTACTATAACTGCTCACAGTCCAGTCTTCGCTATATTACAGCTGAAATATGTAACTGTGGCTCCTGCTTCTTCCAGGAATCAGAACCACAGTTTTCAGGAATTAATTCCTAGGACAGCAAACTGGCCTGCCTTAAGCTTCACACACATCGCAGGCTTTGGAGAAAGGTGGTCAGGCAGCCGTACTGGGGACAGGTGTCCTAGTAATGTCAAAGAATTCCACTTGTTTGATCATGTCCTGATATGAAACCAAGAAGTGATCCTCAATAAACACAACAAAGCCTAAATTAGAATGAAGTACTGATAACCCACCAGATAATCATAAAAATTGTGAGGATGAGAAAACCAAGGAGCTCCCTTAAAAATCAAAGGAGGATGAGAAATACAATACATTCAGGTTCTTTCTATTTTTGCCTGCAGAGCTTTGAGCTTTTCACTCAAATGAAAATGAGGACTAAATGAAATGAAGATTACTCTAACATTGCCTGTCTCTGGGGACTGAGGCAGTTCAGAAAAAAATCCCAGCGTTGCAGGAGAGCTGTAATAAATTTGCTGGAGTTGGCAACTCCACTTTGATGTCAATCACTACACTGCTGAGGGCAGATGTTACAGGACAGGTCAGCGCGGTGCTTCCCACCTGCAAACACCCTTAGCAGTTTGATGAGGAACTGAGCTGCCTGAAGGTGGTTACCGATGCTGAGAGCGTGAAGCATCGACACATCCTCAGCTGCTACGTCCAAAAGTCATCCCAAGTGATATGCTTGCAGCCAAGGAAATCTTGAATTGAAGCCTGCTGATTTTCCGTCTCCGCATGCGCTGTGGTGCTCTCCAACATTTATCCCTTCTCCCTCCCCTACAATCGTATTTCCCGCAATTTCAAGCGTGGTTTCCTGCTGGGTGAGGATTACGTGAGGACTCTGTTCCAAAATCCTCTTTGCAACTTTTGAAACCACTGTGGATTTGAATGCCCTTTGTGGAGGGGGGGAAGGGGCCTCAGAGAGACACAAATACAAAACACACAAGTGTTTCTGATGGGATGGGAGTGAAAAATGGCATTTTCCCTGCCAGGGAGAGCAAACACACTTCTCGGGAAATGGCAGGAGAGATGACCCTGGCCAGGAGGCTGTATTTGTTCCCCTGCGCATTGTTCCAATCTGCTGCTCCCAGGAACGGCCCGTGGAACGCCTGTGCAGGATGGTGTCAGCAGGACCATGCATAGGGTGTTTGTGCTGCAGACATGAGTTGAGGAAAAACCCCAAGTGACTTCAAAAATGTTTTCCCCTCAAAATGCCTTTTTTCCCCAGCGGACTTAGGTTTGCTTTCTGAACAGATCCCAGCCCCGGGTGGCAGGAACCACGCTGGCCACCAGCACCTCAAGGCCACCCGGGCCCAGCCGCACCTCAGGAGCAGCGGGAAGAGCCTCTCACGCCCCCCTTTTCGGGAGCGGCACGGCTGCTAGCGCACCGCAAATCACCATTAAGTAATAACTAATTAGCGCTTAGTGATAATTGACGGGTGCTGTCGCCCTTACAGCGCTAACAGTCCAGCGGGAGGCTCTGGCCCCGGCGCCCCGCCGGCGCAGCGCTGCCCTCCCCTCACTGGAGGGAGAAAGAAGGGCGAGACCGCGGGCAGCGGCGTCGCCGCCCGCCGTGCGCATGTGCGGCAGCATTGCACAGGCGCAGTAACGACACGCCCCCCCCCCGACTGCGGGTCAGGGGCAGCAACATGGCTGCGCCCGTGTGCACGCCGGGGGCGCGGCTAGAGC
>NW_008825271.1:6318897-6339156 GCF_000699105.1 Pygoscelis adeliae
GTCCCCGGGGGTGGGGCGTGCAGGCGGGTAGGGCTGCCGGCCTCCATAGCTAGGGGCCTCCTGGGAAACGTCCAGCGCTCCCGCTGGGTTCTGCGTGGAAAAGCACGGGCGCGCTGCCCTGGGCCAGCGTGGGGAGAGCTGCGGGCCAGCGCCCGCTGCCAGGGTTCAGCTCCCTGCCCCAAATGCTCCGGGGGCAGGCGGCTGCCGTCCGCCAGGTCACGGTTCAATGCGTTTGAATTAGGTCCTGGTTTTATTTAATCGTTTCGCTGGAGTTAAGTTTAACGGGTATGTCCGACTCCTGGTAAAGGTTTTTCAGCCGCTCAGTTTCTGATAACGCTGCCGTTACTGAAAGGTGGTGGAGAAGGTGCGTTTGAGTTGTCTTATCTAAAAATCATTACTGTTTTGCTGCAGATGGCGTAAGCGCACAGGTATCGTCGCCCTCTGGCAGGTGCTCTATTAGCTGCTTCATGAATTTAAATGACATTTAAGATACGGAACTTTGAAAACTAAAGAAGCAATTAGTAACTTTTGATTCATGTCTTAACAGATGGCTAGATTAAATCTGATTAAATCTGATCAATGTTATTTTGAGCAGATAAGGATTTTGATGAAAAAGAGTAAAGAAAAATCAATGCATGTAAAATAGCCAACTAGATAAAAAGAGTAATTAACTTATTGATTAGAACTTTAGTAGTAGATAGTGAACACCTCTCTGAATTCTCTGTTGGCCCTGAAAAAAAAAAATCAGAGTAACACCTGTGATTTGTTTTCAGGAAGAGTTAAAAATCTGAGCAGCTGTTTCTTGTGCACTGTTCTATATGGGGTAGACTTCAGACTGTTTTCTGTTCTGAATAACAGTGCATCTAAATAATGTCTCATAATGAATTAATGCTGACTATTGATTTTTTTTCTTTTTTTGAAATGAATTTTTCTATTTATTTCAGTCTCCTCCTCCTGTTTTTGACAAGTAATTCTTTTCTACAGATCAGCTGTGCCCTGGAGAAACTTAAAAGAAGTCATCTAGAAACACAGACAATGGAGCTTTAGATTGAGCTTTAGTTGAAACTATTTTTTTAGGGTTTGGTTTCAAGAATTGCTTTGGATAAAAACCTTCCCCTTTTCCTTATGACTTTGAAAACATCTTTATTCAATATTTTTTTTTCCTATAGGCTTTTGTCAGTGAAAGAAAATAAAGCAGTTTTAGTTTGGGCTTTGTTCAACAAAGGAAATAGGGGGGTAACACTTTAAATGAAGAAGTTTGCTAGAAAAATGTGAATGTGCTTTCTAGAGATGCTTATGGCTGGGGGGGGGGGGGGGGGAATTTTTTTGCTTCTGTCTTTCCCTGATCTTATCACACAACTTCCTAGGTGTTGGTCATTCTGTGCTGTGTCATCTTGATAAGTGGCATTCACTGTCTTGCTTTTATGTGTAGTGGGTAAGTGTTGCATTGCTTTGCTTGTACTTTTCAAAACACTGCGATTATTTTGCAAATACCTTAAAAATGATTTAAAAGTCGTAATATCTATTACTTTCTTTTGGTGAAGCTTCCTTATTATAGCTATAGAAGCTACTGAGGTCTGTGTAAGACTATCAGTTTATACTTTGGCCTTAGAAAGGGTACGGTCAGTAGTGCTTTGGTTTAGGCATGCCTCAGTTACTCACATAAGCACCACAGCTCCACCCTTATGAATGTTAATGCACTTTACTCCATGGTTTTGTCTTGAAGGCTGGTGGAGTTGCTGGTGTCTGTGTTGACTTGATCCTTTTTCCCCTGGATACTGTAAAAACAAGACTGCAGAGCCCTCAAGGATTTAGGAAGGCTGGTGGTTTTCATGGCATCTATGCTGGTGTCCCTTCCACTGCTATAGGATCCTTTCCAAATGGTAAATTTTCTTTGGATTATGCTTTGTGTTCTTTAAGTGGGAACTTATGTAGTACAGGACATTTGTGTCCATGGCTTCCTCTCCTGCAGGTGACTTTGGATTCTGTGAGTCCATGTCCAGCTGTGAAGAACAGTTTCTAGAATTGTACAGTATTGAACAAACTCTGAGCAAGCCTGGAATGAAGGCTGCTGCATGTTTACTCTGAAAAGCAACCTTTACTCCTTGGAAGCGTTCCTGGATATGTCTTATAAGCCTGTCCTTACTTATAGGGGCACCCTAAAGCATTTCCAGGTGCCAAAGAGGGCTTGAGTCTTGCTTGCCCTGGACACTTTTGTCATGACCTGTTCTTTCATGGTATTGGAAATGAATCAAAATTCAAAGTCCTGGAGCACTGGAGGTCTTCGAGCTAATTGCCCTGGGGATGCTATGCCCATCTTTTTCTCCCTAGAAACAACTACAACACTTAAAATGAGAAGATGTCAGGAATACTTTTGAAAGCCAGGCTTTAAAAAAGTAAATGCTTGTCGTCCCTGCAGAGAAAAGGCATCTAAAATTCCTAATGCCTTTGTCCATTTTGTCTTTGTAGGGAGGGATAAAAAAGCAGCAAGCTATGCTGTCAGTAGTAAATGGTAGGAGAACTTTGCTGACAAATCCACTGACACCTTCGGATGTTTGATGTCCTTCATAAGATGATATAAAAAAAATGTTCTTTATCTTGTCTGCTCTGTTATCTCCTTTTGAGGTGATAAGCATCTTTTGATTAGCAGAAGGCAATTCACATAGACCTTCTTTACAATTAAAATCTGTTTGCCCGCAAGACATGTCAGTTTTTTCAGGATTTACATCTTCAAAATCTGAACTCTGGTTTTATCTTTCCAACGTATGACTGAGAACTGAAATTATCTTTAGGAGAAGGAGTAACCCTTAAGGTGTAAGTGCCTTTGTAGTTGACTGTAGGAGTAAATAAACACAGCTCGTGTTGCTATGCTCAGTTTAGTTTTGTATGTTTCTTGTTCACTGGACAGGACTTTTACGAGTCCTTCAGAAACGTGGAAGAATTTTTTTATGGAACTAAAGTGCAAAATATTAAACTGACGATAGCTAGGAAGAAGTTATTAATAACTGCTACTGAAACAGTTTTGCATATCGCAGGGTAGCAGACTTGTATCAAGCACCTTGATGATTTTGGGGTTGTTTTTTTTCTTTTCAATTAATCAACTGATTTGGTCCCGTCCCCGCCCCCCCCAATAAAGACCATCCATCCAATTCAACCAAACAACCTCCTCTCTACCCTTCCTATCTATGAATATGGAAGATACCATTTTTTTCAAAACGTACTGGACGTTCATGACTAATTAACACATCTTTCCTTACCTCAATACTAAATATGGCCTTAAGTCCTGATGCCTTTGATATTAATAGGAGGTTTGCCAGTGATAGTCAGGAGCAGGAACTTCTGAAAGAATTATCCCACAGATTGTGTTGATACTGTTGTACTGTTTTGGGGCAAAAATATCCTGTTTTCAACTACAGTTGCAGAATAATAGGTGACAAAATCCACCTCTAAATGTTTTTGTGCTTGTTCTGTGATGGAGGAACAGTTAAATGACTGCATGTATTCTTGAATTTCAGCTGCTGCGTTTTTTATCACCTATGAGAATGTGAAATCCATGCTGCACCATGGCTCTACATCTTACTTGACTCCAGCAACACACATGATGGCTGCCTGCCTTGGGGAAGTGGTAAGAAATAAGTTCATATATTGTGTGTCTGTGGGAGGAGAGGAAACCATTCAATTATGAAAACTCAGGCTTGGTGTCATATCTTATGTTTTTGGTTGTTGACCATCTTTGTACTTGTGACAGTTCTTATAAAAATATTACTTATTTTTTAATGAAGTGTTGGCACTTGTAAGGATTGTTTTAAAGTGAATAAATCAGTTAGTAACAATTCTTAGTAGGCCTGTTGGCTGATCTTGCTAAGTCAGTCGATAGTGGAGATGTGGATTGTTCCAAAACATGAATACATCTTCACATTGTAGTGATTGTGTGTCAGTTGTGACACACAACTGTGACACACATATTGTGTCTCCACATTCAAGAAAGGCTTTTACAGCCTTTCAGCTTCATGTGGAGTAGTCATGGAAAGGATTTTTATTTTAAAAATAGCCATAAGACAATGATGTTATATGTACAGTAGGTAGGTGCCATCATCCGAAACCCATTCACCTTGACACGTAAGAACCAGTATTAATTAATTAATAATTATCTCCCTCTCCTTCCCTCCATGCATTCACATTCAGCCAAGACTATTTAACAAAATATTTTATTGTATTTTTAAACAGACTCTCCTAGTGGATGTACCAAGTGATGTGACAGTATAGGGCAACTGGCGGTGGTGTAACTTCACTTACCAAATGATGTGTAACGCTTTCCTGATGAAGTGTGTCTCAGTGGAGAATGTCATGGGTAATCTAATGAAGCTTTTTTTCCTTGGGATGGACATCTGTATATTTTAGTGACAGCGTTTCACATGGTCTCTGATAGCTGTAGCCCTTAGTTTAGTGTATTGGTTGGGTTATTGCAGGATAAAGATACGTATGAATAATGAAAGTAATTTCTATATACAAGCTTTTTGAAAACTCTTTCTGCCCACTTTTCCAAAAAGTTGCTGTGTTTCTTATGCGTTAAATCCATTACTTTGTTTATAGCAGGTTCTGGAGCTGCTAGTAATGGCTTGCTTTGCCTAGGTTTATACAGTACCCAGAATAATTGGGACCAAATTCTGTTGAACACTTTAGATGATCATTAAGGAAGATCACAGGAGAAGCCTCTCTTGTTTTGATGCCTAGGTTGCCCTTGCCTTGTTAACAGCATGGACTTTGCAGAAATTGTGTGGGTGGGTGGTTTTTTTGGTTTTGTTTTATATTGTAAGTTACAAATGAAATAGCATTAACCTATTGAATTTAAGTAACAAAATATCTCTTGCTCTTTTGACTTTCCAATCTGGTATATCTAGGCTGTTTCCCTGGCTTACATTGACTGCTCCTTAGAAATCTTTTCTTTTTATTTCTCTGAGAGAAGGAAAAGTTTTCAGTACTAAGGAAATGTCAAGGCTGTATTTGAAAGTGACTTTATATTCCAGTTTAAGATCATAAAATTACTTTCATTGCCAACATGCAAGGCCAGGGTGACTGGACAACCTGTAGATCCACAGAGTTGAAAGTTTAGCTCTGGAAGAGCTAGTACATGACACTGTAACAGGAACGTCCTGTGCAAATAGACTGTAGCAAGTGTTGAAAGAGAACACTTCTCCATGTGGTCAAACAAACCCTGACCATTCCTGTCTGATCCAGGCACAAACTTGTCTATAGGTAAATACTGAAGACGCCTTACCCTAGAAGCTTGAGTATTGTGTTTTTAAAAAGTGTTTCTGAGGTTATTTGCAAACAAAGAGCAAGGTTGCTTTGGGTTAGCTGAATCAAATATATTCCGGGTTCAGCAAAATCCTTCTCTCCCCAGATACTCCTCTTGTTTTTAACTGCAGAGTTGGCACTGTGCCTTGGCAGCGTTCCGGGCTGGGTGTTCAGCTGTAAGCAGTCCATTGCTGTTCCTGCCAGCGCTGTCCACCTCCTTTCTCCTGCTTTTGTCACACTGGGTGTTTCCTGGCACTGCAGTGATGAAATGGGGTGCGAATTGCTGTGTCTCCACAAGTTTGGGGGAGGGAAATGGGTTGTATTAAACTAGCTTTTCTGCTCTTTTGCAACTTAAACTTAGCCCATGATGTGGGGCAGAAAAATATATTGTGTCTGTGGTTCCATATTCTGCTTTTATTAACTGATTTTTTTTTTTCATGTCTTGTGACACTGGCTTCTTTCTCTCCATTACAGGTAGCTGTGTATTTATACTCCCTGTGGTGGCTTAGTTTACTTGTAGGTTGGTCCCAAGCTACCAGGAGTGCAGAGGGATCTATGCCATTTTAGCTTAGCACCAGGTGCCTTGCTATTATAGCAGCATAGCCTAGCTACTTCCCACGGGAAGCAGTTCAGCTCTCCCTGCTCTCTGTGGGTTCAGCTTTGATTCCCAAGTAACTTTTATTCTGTGGAAATGATACTGATTAGATTGAATGGGACTTAGCCAGGGAACTTAATTTAACATACCAAGCACATGAAGATAGGTGAATGCAGCACCTACTAACCAGTCTGGTAGTGGTTATAGGCAGGAGTAGATAGAAGGTGATAGATTTAGGGCTGGGTGGGATACATTTGTGTTGCTGCCTCAGGTGGATTCTTCTTGATCTTGATTAGAGCCTGTGCTGTCAGGTTATGACTTCTAACTTAAGGCAATGTATAGAACTTACTTCCATGGAAATTATATAAAGGCTGTTAGAAATCAGCAAGAGATTCTTCACCACTATGGCAATGCATAGCCCTTAAATTCCTTGTTTGCCTGGTATCTTGTGGAACAGGAGATCCAAGAGGTGTTTTAAGCTTCTTGAGTGCTGTTTCAGAATCAAGCAAAATGACGATTAGGCTCATGAAGAGCTGCCAGTGCTCTGCGATAAAATCCACTGGAAAAAAAAGTCTCTTTCATGAGTGGGTTATTTATAGTATACTTCTGCCTGTGAGGATTCTGTGAGAAAGCTATAACTGGGTAATTTGATCAGCAGCAGCCAAAGAACAGTTGGCTACAGATGACTCCTTGCATGATTACAGAACCTGTTGCCCATTTTTTCCAAGGTGGTCTGTAGTCTCATGACCCTTACAACTCAGGCACTTAACTGCTTTCATTTTCAGGCTTACAAACGGAGATGCAGCATAGTTAAGTGAAGTTGCTCAGGGCTGTCTCGTGTGCTTGGCTCTTGCTACTCTAAGGCCAGAGAAATAGATAGCGATAGCCATTGAAATGGCAATCTGACTTTATGGTGTGGAAACTGCGATATTGTAATAGCCGTTTTCCAGCTAATAAGATTCTGCTTTTTTGCTAGCTTTTCTTCTCCCCTTGGTGTGATGGGAGAACTAAGCTCTAAAATAATTGAGATGGGGATTTAGAGATTTGCTACAACAAACCTGTAATAAAAATAGTACAAAGCAAGATCTTCCTACATTTGTTTTATATATTTCTATTGATCAGCTAAGACTTTATATAAACTCTTCCAAATTGCATCATGGTGAAAGTTGTAATTATAGTTTTATTGATTAGTCATTAAGTTTTAATCAGGGCATAACCACTGGGACTATTATTTTGTCAGTAGTGGTTTTTTTAATACATACTTTTCCTTCTTTGTACACTTTAATAATTACTGTGATATAAATTGCTTTTAAATATGAAATAATAAGCCAAAGACTCTGTCATGTTAGGATTCCCAAGGCATCTCCTTGCATTTCCAAACTGTCTTTTTACAAAATGGAGAAATTAAGATTTAGAGCGATCCACCTGATGTTGGATTTCTCGGTTTGCTGCTCCTTCACTGGTGAGCGTAAATGAGTCAGCTACCTTCTTGTGCATCAATAAAATATGAGTATGTGCTAAGCTTAAAGGTATGTTAATGCTGACTAATCTGTGTTTTGAATGTGACCTAGTGAAAATAATAAAATAGGTAAAGAGGAAAAAATGCAAAGGTTGCGTCAAGATACGTTAAAATATACGGCAGAAATTGGTCAAAGGGGAGCTCTTAGTTTTTATAACAGCCACTCTTCTGTATTGTTTGCAGCCTGTGTAAATTCATGGGAAACATAGTCCCCTGGAACTGGTTTGGTCCAATTTCCCAGTTCCAGGCTAGGAGGCACAAAACCAAGCAGTAAAAAGGCGGTGGCTGTAGCATGGTTTGTTTTTTTGTTTGGTTTTTTTTTCCCTTTTAGGCAGGAGGAATATAGAAGGCTAATCTCATCTCCCAGAGTGAGATAAAGAGAAGTACATACAAAATCTGACCCTGTTAAACATAATTATTTTGTCCTATAACTGAATCTTGCTGTATAGGGACTCTGAATATACCATAATACATGAAAAATTACTTAAAGACACAGCCAAAACTCTAGAGGGCAGATATATGGTATATCATTTCGTCAGGGAAGAAGGTTGAAGAATACATGAGTTACTGAGGGGGGGAAAACTCTATTATACCACTTGTGTCACTGAAATTTGGAGATAGGAAACACACTTACTGCATCCAGGGCTTTGGAATTTTTCATCTTGACTCTACATTGCCCTGTATGTTTAGTCTGCCTGTATCTTTACAGTGAGCTGCCAAATGTGCTTGGAAAACATGATATCATAGGGAGTGGAAAGGAAAACCAGATGTTCTAAAATTTTACTTTTAATATTCTAAGGTGGTGTAAGTAACTCGGAGAAGGAGCAGTATTTTTAACCTCCTAGTGCCCATTTTAAATAGTAACCAGGTGCGTCTTGCAGATCCAGAGTTAATTGTACAGCTCCAGATTGATTTGTACAGAATTTTTTATGTCAGTTTAATATGACAGTGTATACCATTAATTACAAGAAACTTTGATAAAGAGATGTCCCCCTCTGAGCGTCCCCCACGAGCCTCCTGCAAACGTGGTTTTATGGGACAAGTTTAGGATCATCCCAGTTTGACCGATGAGGTTTTCTTCATGAGTGCCAAAATGGTTGGATTCAGCACAGTTAACTTTTACATCCTGCTGGCTTTTCCGTGGAGGTGAGAATAAAGTCGTTTGGATCATGTTCTAGAGAAGCTAGCTGACCACAGCCTTTCCCGTCTAATATTTAGATATTGTTATGGTTACGATCTGAGCTTTGCAAGATATTTAGTGAAAGTTTTGGGCTGTTGCTTGTAAATATCAGGTTCACTCTTATCTTTCTGACTTTTTATTTTTGATTGGCTATTTTTGGTGATGTTGTATTTTTTTTTTTTCCCTACTCTGTAGGAAAGCAAGCTACTTTGACTTTCAGCTTGCTTGTGAGAGAAAGTGTGAGGGAGGACTGAGGACCAGGATGGGAGGTAGATGTCCTGTTCTTTTGGCAGCTAGCAGTAATGACCATGCTCTGGAAGTAGATTACCAGCTGAAGTTATTGAGCTGCTTTTGTCCTTGTGTAAGTTTCCAGAGTATTTTAGGATTACGGTGCTGGAGGTGTGTTGACGCTGTGCAGTGCATCCCCAAGGCTGCCAGATCCCAGGTTACTTGCAATGAAGTTGTGTGTCTATGGAGTATGCCATAGCACCAGACAGAGAAAGTAACTCAGGTCCTGAAAGCTGCCTAGTCATATTAGTGACACTATGCCTGCATTCGTTTGTCCTGTTAAATTTTTAAGCTGATGTAGCCATGATACTTTAGGTTCCTCATCTGGCTTGTTTTCATTCTGCTTCAGTGTCTCTGCACTGTGGTCCCTTGAGCTGTATAAATGCTGGACAAGCTTATGGGTCTAGAAAGGTGTTTCTGGTCTGGCTGAAAGAATGCCAAAACTCAGGCTACCTGCTAGGCTTTGGTGGAGCATCAACCTCATAGGAAGAGATGGAAACCTCGGCTGTCTTCTGAGAGAGCTCTGAATGGTTAGGTAGGGACTGCTCCCTTCGAAGATGATAGGTTTGGCTGTCCTCAGCAAGGAGGATTTTGGCATAGCCTCACACTTCACTTTTTTCCAAAATTTGAGAAAGGAGGGATGTTGAATCAATTTGAATTGAAACATCCAAAAGTTTGTCACTTCACTGGGGAGAGGGGATCATGTGGCTCCACAGGGCAAGGTGAGGACAGGTACTTCAAGGTGAAATTCCAAGCTCAGTTGTGTATTCCGGTGTGTTGCCACTTAAGGTACTTTTGCAATAAGAGCAAAGTGTGTGGTTCATCTGTGATTAGCATCTGACCCTCAGTATTAATAACTTGGGAATCTTTTTATCTGCTGTTGGGATGTGTCAAATAGGAAAGCTTTTTAATGCAGGAATTATCTTTCTGGGGAATTCAGCTAGCTTTCTCTACTAGTCCTAACTTGTTTCTTAGAAGAAGCAAGCCCAAATGCAAACAAGTTTACGGTTTACAAATCACGATTCTGTAGAATGACATTTTGAGTGTGCTTTTAATTAAAATAAAGAAGGAAAGCGCATGTTTTATATTATTTTAGGGTTTTTTTCTGGAAAAAAAAGGCATTTTAGACATGATAGACAACATCATGTTGTCTCTCTCTGTCCACGAATCAGCCCTTTCTTCCCTCCGCCCTGCAGTATCTTTTGAAACAGTTAATTAGTTTCAGTTTAATAGAAGAACAGGAATCTCCAAAAGTGTATTGGTATGAATTCCATGAGAGTAACTGGCTAGGTCAGAGAAGAAAGTTGCTATTAATGCCGGTTCTGAGGAAGAGGCAGAAGCATGAGTCAGACAAATCCACAGAGTAATATCATGAAAGAATCTCCAGCAGGATAATTGGTCAGGGCTTTACAGCATAGTAAGCCCTAGAAGATCAGCTTGCAGGAGCCCAATCTAACAGAGATGAAACAGCTGCTCACATCAGATATGGAGTTAAGATTTTAGCTATTTGAAACTCCAAAACTTGCATGTTGGAAGATACGGCTTTTCAGTTCAACAGGCAAGTTTGACACTCTGGGGAGAGTTGCTTCTAAATCAACAATTGTCTGCTGCAACAAAGAAGTGATTTAGTACTTACTGTGTCTAGACTTTGGGCTAATGGCTTTGAATTTTTAACTATCCCTTTTCTAAGAACTGAACTAATAAAAGGACAAAACTGTTTAAAAACAAAAAGCTGCATTTTCTGCTTTGCATCCTATCTCCTCTCAATCAGTGTAGTATGGGCTGGCAGACCATAGTATTCAAATTAGTATCCAAAGTCTGACAGCAGTCGAAGTTTGATGGGACCTGTTCCACAGTACTTAAGCTTTTTTTACTATTTTCATTGATCAGTGCCTGTCATTTTAGGTGTGACTGTCTTTTGTGCTGTGCATATCTGGATGCATATAGGCATTGAGAAGGGGAACGTGTCAACCCTGGCGAGATGAGCAATGGTGGGGAGTGCAGCAACGTAGGTGGTCTTTTGAATTAATCATGGTGGATTTTGAAATATTCATAAATTAATCTAGGTGAGGTCATGTCTGCAATACAGATGCTGCAAGATTTTTGCCAAATCTTTGTGCAGAAGTGTAGCTGAGCAGTGGTTGGAAGATGGTTGTGAAGGTGAGACTGCTGCCATTAAGAGCTAGTGGAGAAGGAGCATAGTTAGAGCGGATGGAAACTCAAATTAGAGCTGCAGCTGAAAATTGGTTGTAAATAAAGATGAATGGAGGCATGAGTCCACAAATGCTGCCAACAAATTCATCATACAATTAAAGGCTGAAACAGCAAATTAAGAACTGTCAAACACCTAACCAGCCACCCATGCTGATCTTCTCTTGTATGCTCCATGTTAACTGTATGTATTGGCCTCTTCTTCATCAGCTGCCCTTCCTAGATTGCTTTGTGTCATCTACTCAATTCAGGGCTTAGAGGACATGCTACTTTGCAGTAAAGAGTAGAAGCTTGATGGTTGTCATCTCTTTTCTTTCAATCCTAGGGCTGATATTCAGCTGATGTAGAAATATTTGTAGCTCAAAGTCCTCTATAGAGGAAAGCTAATTTGGGTTAAAGAGTGTAAGTGAGAAATAAATAATTTAAAAGTATTTCCTGATGGATTTCCTGGCTTGCAACATATTCTGCCAGAGTCGGCTTTGGAAATGTCTGAGATAGTTTAAGGTAAGTTTATTCCAAAGTAAGGTTCTGTATAGGGTTTGTCAGGAATAACTATTTCTGAATAGCTCCATATGTGGACAAGCCTGTAATTCTTTAAGCGAAAAGGCTGTAGGAAAGAGTAAGGGATCAATTAAAGGAAAATACTTGATAAAATACAATGTAGTTGAAATTTCCGTGTTCTGGGCCAATGTAACCCCAAGAGACTGAGCAAATTGTAAAATACTAGTCATCTTTCAACGGGAGACTTAATGTGTTTTCAGAAAATATTGCCTGTGTTCTCTTGCCTGGAATCTCATTAACATTTGTCCTCCTGTAACACAGCCTGACCCCACTTGGCTCCTTGGAAACAGTTTTATGCTGGATGGGATGTACCATGCTACTTTTGCTGAAAGAACAGTTTGGCTGGTGGATGTGATTAGTTTCTTAAGCCTTTTAAAAGAAGTTTAACAGACTCTCGGTGGTGGAAGAGTTGCTGGGATAGATTGGATCATGCAGACAATTCTGTATGTTGAATTAAGGGTCTACTCTTCTTCGGCTTTAAGGCTTTCTGTGTTTAAATGTGGTAGTAATTTATGATTCGAGCATCAACCAGGTTAAGGAAGATTTTTTTTTTAAAGCTATTCAGCTGTCTGATTTTTGCCACTCGAGTTTAAACCAACTCCTTGTGACTGTACTGAGGAACTTCAAAATCTGTGGGACACTAAGTTTGTGCTGGAGTACAAAAGAGGTGTGCATAACAGCAGGCCACTTCCAGTAAGTTTTAGGTTTAGTTTTAAAAAAGAAACAGAACTCTACATTGGTTAAACTGTGAAAGACCAGTTTAGTTATGCAAAGCACACAAACTTGCAAAACATCTGCAGTGAGAAGTACTTCTGTAAAGAAGTGTTCAGTGTTAGCCTTGTCAGCTTCACAGACTTTCTCTGTTCTTTGCCTGTTAACTGATATAATTGGGGTAACAGTTTCTCCTTGCTGTGAAGAGAACTCAGCACAAATTTCCACTGTTTGAGGACAAAAGTTTTCTAAGGTGTATCTGACGTGGCTGATGGAGAGGTAGGCAGGAAACCCACAGCAGGAGTTGTAGGGCATGTAGCTGGGCAACTGAAGAGCCACATGTCGGGAAGGAAATCTGAGAGAGGGGCAGAAGCCTGTGTTGAGAGGGCTCCTGAAATGATGGACAAGGAGCCAGCTGAGGACTTCAGGCAGCTGGGGTGAAAAGGCTAAGCCAAGATGGCCATTGTGAAGGAAGAAGTGTGTGGTGGTGCAGATGATGCTCTGGAGCAGGAAGAAGGGAGCTCTGGAAAGCAATAATAAGGAGTTGACTTAGGTTTGACAATGACAGGATGAAATAACAGTCTGCAAAACAGCTCTGCAGATTCCAGGTGAAGTCATCTAAGGTGGAAACTTGGAGGAAGTTGAAAATGTGTGTGCAGAAGCTCTGCTTTTCCAAATTCTTGTGACCTTCAGTCCCTGTGAATGGTCTCATCTCTGAAATAGTGTGTTTTTAAGCTCTGGGAAGTGCTGAGATCTGAGGGATCTTGCTGGGTGAGATTGCTCTTTGAAGAAATGTTTCCTGCCAGTGTACAGGGGAGCTGCAGTTAAATTAATGAAGGCTCTATTGTGTCAGTCAGAGGAAAAGATGGGACAAAGAGCTTGGCATTGTCTAAACTTTCCCATCCAGAACCCATTAGTCAAAACTTGTTCTCTCCATGGGGTTTAAATTAGGAGTGGAGTCACCTGTTCATGACCCCAGCAGCTTTGCACAGGGCTGAATTTAACTATGCTGGAAGGGCATGTCTGTGCTGTGCATGAGTGTGGGAGGGGAAAATAAGATTAGTATATTCTGAGGTTTTATTTTGAATATGAACACTTTTTCTCTGGGGCTGGCACTTAAAGTGGAAACTGATAGTGGACAGTACATATACTGGGCAGTTTCTGTCATTCCTGGAGACAATTTCCTCATTAAAACAGGTGTTAACACTTCAGTTCTCCACCTCAATTGTGCTTTAGCAGGTAGCACAGCCTGCTGACAAGCATGTGTGGAAAGACTTGTTCACAACTTGAGTTGTGACCCACAGCAAATTACAGACCATAGAAATGTATATTTTTGTTCGATCTTGGTCAAAAGGGCAGCAGTTATTTACATGAAGGTTTATTGGTGTTTGCACTGTTATGGGTCTATGATTGCAGCAGTTCAGGCTTCTCTGTTCAAAGAAAATATGAAACCAAATGACAAATGCGTATTTCATGTTTCTCTTCTTTGCTGTTAATTTTCCTGGTGGTGGAAAGGGTGAGGCAGTTCATCTTCTGTCTACAGATTCATCTCATGCTCCCCACTTCCCCTGCTATCTGACATTCCCAATCCAAGAGTTGTGACCAGAGTTTAGAAACAATTATTTGGAGGATGAAATACTTTGCTAATCTTATAATATTGCATCAAAAAAGTTAATTTTTTTCTCTTCTGTTGGAGACAAGAATCCCAGTGAGATGTGAAGAACCAAACATAAACTTACAGAGTTTGGAGAAGCATGGAAAGCTGCAGTGCTGAATTCAAGGTTTTTTGAGAGCCTCTGACTTGAATCAAGAGGGAGATTTCCCCTTCTTTTTCAGGATCCAAAGGAAATTAGTGCAACTTAAGATCTCTTAATTTTAGACTCGCCTATTATTTTAATCATTCAGTTATCTGAGGAATAGAAAAGGACATTTTTTATGTTTCAGATTAAAAATAGTAACTTCCTACTTAGAAGGGAGCATCTGACGTAGAATTTGAGATGCTCAGATTGTCATATTTATTAACCTATTTTGCGAAGCAGCTTTTTTTTTAATATAAAACCCCCAAACAAACAAAAAAACAACAAAACAAACCTGAGCTATAAGGTAGCTTTTGTCTGCAGGAGCATGGCCAGGGCTAATGCAGAGTGCACTTTAAAAAAACCAAAAAAACCTTCCAAAAACCCAAACCAAAACCAAAAAACCCCCCAAACACCCCACAACACCAAAAACATCTTTATTGCTGCTTCTCTTTGAACAGGGTTTTAGAGTTGCTCTGTTCTTCTTGCTCTTTCTACATTATGTTGGAGCAGGCAATCCTTTTGACCTTCAAGAATGGGGTGAGAGATTAGGATTTTGTTGCCGGATTGACTGCAGTCTAAATATATGTCCTTTGATAAGTCATAGCCTCTTTGTTGTAATTTTTGTGCAGCAGCTTTTTCTCCTGAATGGGTTAGTGATTATCTTGCACAGGTATTGTGAAGTTTAGTTTAAAGTCTCTGCTCTCTGGATACAAAGTTGTATAGTGCCGTAAATTAGATTCTTATTTGATCAAGAATAAACTTATGCAAGTGACATTTAAGAGTAACTCTCCCCAGGTATGTTCCTTTAGTTCTGTGTTAAGTATTAAATTATATTTATATGGTGAACATCAATTAAAGTTTCCCAGCCTACTCGGGCAAAGTCATTAAAACTAACCTCCTGCTTGGGAAATTTAAAATTAAAATCCTTTAGAAAGTGTTCTAAAGGGTTTAAAGCTGCCACACAGAAAAGTTTTCTGGAGCTTACCACATGTTTTTGTACCCAGTTTTCAAAGCAGGCTTAGACATGCAAGCCAGAGATTTGCTTGGAGTCACTGAGTTCCTAAATCACCAGCCACTAACGTATTCCAGAACAGTTCTCTGTCCTCAGACTACTCTTCTCCTGCCTTGTAGCAGAATGGCTGGCTAATTACTAAGTGGAAAAAATTTGGTCTTGATCCTCACCCAAGCCCAGATTAGTGCAGAGAATAGATCAGCTCTTAGCCAGGAGCACATCAGGTGCCAGCATCTTAGCAGAATGGGCTCTTAGTCTTTGCCCTTCAGTAGCCTGTCTTAAGAGCATGGATAATATCTGTCTCTTATTAAAGACAAGAAGTGCTCAGACTGTATGGTTGTGGGAGCTTTTAAGAGTGTGAGTCAGATCATCAGCTGTGCAAGGTGCATGCCAGGCTGCATAAGGAAATGCTTTCTCAAGCTGCTCTCCTTAGAGGTACAAAGCTGCTAATAGTGCTGTACCAGCTGTGTCCCTGGTTCTGAGAAAAACCTGCCATGCATCAACCCAGTTTAAATACCCAGCATAAGCCCTTAATAGCAACTGTAACACCTGCTCTGTCCTCCTTCAAACGTTTCTGGATACATCTCCTGCAGAGATCATGCCTGCAAGGTTAGTGGTCAAACTGTAGTATAGGTGCCTAAAACCAAATGCACATGTTATCTTTGATTCTCTACTAAATCCTACAAAACCAGTCATGTAGCAAATGGTTAGCCTGGAGCATGAAGGATGGAAGCAAAAGGCTGTTAATCTAAATGGGATATGTTAATATTATAATAATAATATATCTCTGAAGACTAGGAGGAGTTGTAGTCTTTTCTAAAGATGATGTCATTGTCTATGTTTGGCTTTGCCTAAAGAACAGAACATATTGGATAGAGGAGCAAGGACCTGCTAGTGAACTAGAAGTGGTGTCATGGTGGCTTGCAGACGAGTGCTTATTCCAGAATTTGCAGTGGCAATGCGATGGGTTCTTTCTAGTCCAACCAGCTACTCCAGATTCTTTGTCACATTAACCACAAAATAATTAAAAAAAAAAAAAAAATCTCCTTTTGGTTGGGAGTTTTCTTCAGCCGTTTTCACAGTAGGCTGTTTGCTGCTGGTTTCCCTGGATGAACAGTGAGCTGTGTATATCTTGTAGCTTTTGCAGCTCCCTGGCTATTGAGTCATCAAGGCCTGGATGACTTACTTGCACTGAACCCCCTTGTAAGCAGGCCTATCCCCTCTTTGTTCTTTTTTTACTGTGTCTTGTCTTATTGTCTAGAGAAAAATGCTCGGTAGCCTTGTGGTGATGAATTAGATGAATACTGCCTAATTCTGAACAGCTGCTCCAGCTGTAAGTAGGCTTGGACCCTGTGCAGAAGGTAGTGCTTTAAGATAAGGTGTTTCCAATAAACTCAGATGAGTCCATGTGAAAGGCTTTGTGTAGGTTCCTGGTGCTATTTGCAGCAGATCTTATTTTGTTAGCTACAGCCATGTAGGAACATGTTTCAGATATACTGAAACAAAATGTTTAAATCGGTATATAGAAAGAGGCTTTGTCTTGACTTTAAGGCACTTTGAGACTTTAATTGCACTGCTCATTCTTCACAATCAGTGGAGACATCGGTCAGAACAACCAGGGAAGTCTGATTCCCACATGAATCCGACCAGGAGATGGCAGCATTGATGCATGCAAGGAGTATCCAAAAGTTAAAACACTTTTCCCTGAACTGACAGAGGAAAAAAATTACCTTCATTTAATTGGAAGATATACTGTCTTAGTAATACATAGATAAATGTTAACAAAATAGTCCTATTTTTAGCTTTTGTCCCTAACTGGCTAATGCAAGTCAGTAAATTAAAAATGCACTTAGGTTTGTGCCTAAATACTGGAGTCACTCTTTGACCTGGTAATGATTTAAGACAAGGATTTTGAAATTCAGTACTCTTTTGTTCAGAAGTGGTTATTGTATTAAAAGACTAGAAAGATAATAGATGCTAATACTGTCATTTCTGCATACCTGCCCTGTAAACTAATAATAGCTTTGCTTGTAGCTGTAAAATCAGGTTTTGTTAAAGCTTAAATCTAAAAATCCTTGAGCCTTTTGTTTCAGTGTTATTGTCTTCCTGCCCTTATAGTACGTATATGCGTGCACTGACATGGAGGAGAGAGTCTGAAAACTGGAGAATTGTATTACCTGACAAATAAGGAAGGAGCTTACAGGGCAGCACCCATTTTTCCCCTGAACTTGGTCTGTAGGATCTTGATTCTGTCTTTCCACTCCCATCAAAAAAAGGGAATAACTCCTGGCTCCAGAGCTTCCTTGGAAAAATGAGCGTGGCCCCTATCAACAGGGTGCTGTTGTCTCATGCCTTAATGTCGGCCGAGGTAGCTGAGGGCCCACTGCTGTACCCTCTCTGTGGCTGGCTGTGCAGCAGCTCAACAGAGAGCTAATTTGTCCCAGGGTCATCCCCAAAACTGGTAGGATGCACCAGGAGTGGCCTCAGTATGGCAGGCTGTATTGTGCTCTTCTGTGGCAAGCAACAGGCTACATCTGTGTGAACAGTCAAGAGATTAAAAAGCAATTTCTTCCTGGGATCTTGGTGCTTAGGGAGGTGAATGGGCTCCCACCATGCAAGGTCACATGATTGTCTGTCTTCCATGTCTATTTGTCTAGTAGTCGATGCAGGTAAAAGCATATACGTGGACAGTTACTGCGGAGCAGCCACACAATTACATCTTTCACCCTTGCTCGTGCAATTTGCTTATAGCTTTCAGATGTCTGAAAATTTAAGTGTGAATTCTCTTGGTGCGGTGTTATCATACTGGTGCTGCTTGAACATATTTAGCTAAGAAAGCAAACGGTGGAGGTGCGTGTTGTGTTCTTTTAACTTTGGCAGTGTTACCTGGAAGACGCTGCAGTGATTGAGATCTGAGCATAATGGATTTGAGATTTTTCTGCACCCATCTGTCCCAGGTTGTTACTTTTTTTCAACCTTGTGGGCTAATAAGACAGGAGTGAACTTAATCTTGCATACTTCCCTTTAGAGACCCGTGTTTGACTAACATCAAAAGACTGCTTGGATTGATACTGATAGTAAGGTACACATGTAGGAACAAATAAGGTAACACGTTGTAAGTTCAGGTGCACAGCGGAAATGTCACCGTTCAGTCTGATGTTGGCAGTTGCAGCTCGTGGCTTTTTTTGTACCAGAAGTGCCCTGTGGAGCCAATCTGACAGCGCAGCCTGGGTGACACAAGCCTTTATTTACTTTCATAACAGCAATGTAATCACTGTTTTTGTTCTTGTGCAGCCACAGATTCCCTTGTAAATGCAAATTCAAATGGGAGAAACATCAAAGTTAATTTGAAATGAACTGCACCCCAAGTAGTCCAGGTGAAATAGAGACATTACTTTGTAGCCACCCTTCTCATGCCAAAACTGCAGCACCCCAGATGTCAGGAAGCCACGCTGCACTCTTTGTCTGGTCTTGATTGACTAGATTGTTTTCATCCGAGCCTTTTTAAAGCTTTCCTCCTGCCTCCATATTTTGAAGGAATAAAAAGCTAATATAAGGACATGGAGTGTTATGAAGCATGAAGTTCTATAAATATTTATGCTGAACTATCAAAAAACTTGACAGTTCTTATTTTCTTGACAGATTGGGGTCACTTGTTATTTTTGACCCTGAGAATCAAAGAGCACATGCAGTTAGATCTGTTTGTAATGACTTTTGGATATTGTTGTCTGGTAAACTTGTAGGAATAAAACAGGGTAACGGACTTTTTCTTGGTCTCTGTGAAAATGGAACTTAAACCTTGCGCTGTGTTACCCACAGATGACCACTCAAGTTACTTGTTTCTGTGCAATCTGGCAGTAAATTCCTGAACTTACACTCTCTTTGGCCCATGTGGGTTTCTGAGTTAGCAGCTTGTTTTGCCACTTCAGATGGACAGTTTTCACCTAGCTTGCTGTTGACTTGAAGTACTTGGTGATCACCTTTATGTCTAGGGACCAGGTTCGTCGCAGTGTGTTCCTGAGCCCGGCACAGGATGGGACTGAGGAAGGCTAAGAATCTGGTGAGGGCCTGTGGTGTCTCTGGTGTTTTGCCACCAGTCCCAGCACTGCTTTAAGTATCCCTGGGGCCAACTGAAGACAAACTCTTCTTAAAAGTTTAAGTGCTGATAAACAGGCATTTTCTAGAGAGATGAGAGGCTTGTAACTCTCCGACACTTCAGGATCCTCATTCCTCAAAATTATGTGCACACAAGCTTAACTCCTACCTGAAGTTGTAGTGGCAGGTGAACGTTTTAAAGCCAGGTCTGGCTTTTTCAGAAAAGCTGGAGCTTTGTGGCAGCAGCCACATTATTACATCCAGCGGCAGGGGCCTTTCTTGCCTAATAAATTCATTGTGTGGGAAAGAATCAGTCCAATGATTCATCTTGAATGAAATCCAGTGTGTGTTTTAAGGTAAACCTTGAATATATTGTGTGCATCTAAAGCTAACCTGAGTGTCTCTTGCTCTCAGTCACTAGAGGGCGCAAAGGAAGTACCTAGGAAAGAAGTTTGTTGTTCAAGTCCTGACTCTCCAGTTCAGATCTGTGAAAGTGGTGGGGAAAAATTCCTGTGGCTGCCAAAGGATAGGATGGCTTCAAAATTTTGGTTTCATTGGTGATTTTCCTCACCCAAATCTACTTCTGGTTTGGAAGTTAAAAATTTCAAGGGTACTTCCATTTTTCTGTTAGTACAATTTTGTGTTCAGAAAGTACATAGCGCTCAGAGCAAATACATAAGCTGCTCATAAACAGCTTTTAAGTTCAACTCGTATAATTACAAAAATGATTTCTTCGTTTCTCAGGTTTCTGTACTTGGAACAATCTCCAAATGTGTCTGCTATCTGAAGAGTAAGGCAGCAAAAGGAATTGCTCTCTGAACGTACGGTTCTTTTGCAGGTTGCATGCCTCATACGGGTTCCATCTGAGGTTGTCAAGCAAAGGGCCCAGGTTTCTCCTTCCTCAAGTACCCTCCGGATTCTGTCCCACACCTTGTATCATGAGGTGAGTTCAGAGCAAAATTTCAAAGAAGTTGCTTCATTCTTCGCAGT
>NW_008825271.1:6339225-6355270 GCF_000699105.1 Pygoscelis adeliae
TGCAACTTTATTCCAGTTCTGTGCTCTTCTAGCACTTTCCTGTCTATTCTTCTGTTGTTAAAAGCAATGGGCATGTTGTGTTTAAGGAAACCAAACCCCCACCTCCCTCGTGTGCATGCACTTACATGCACAATCTAAACAACTCTTTTTCTTCCTCTTTTTATATGGGGTACCTACATTAAAAAAAAAAAAGAGGTATTTAGCTTTCCAGTTTCCAAAGCTCTGCTTGTAAACAGTCCTTGTCTGGGACAACAAGAACATTTGACTTTCTGTATCTAGAGTTTGCCGAGTGATTTCCAGTTTTTGAAGCAGGCTTTGGAGGGGATGTCCTAAAGGCACCATTTCAGAGAGGCTCTGTAAGAGCTCTGGAAATGAGTGCTTATCCAGTACTAGTAACTTTTGAAAAATAAGGGCTTTTGTCATCTTTTCAGTAGTTATACTGTTCCTTCCTGTAAAAAAAACCTGTTCACCACTGTTTTTACTGAGTCTCACAAGGGGCGTTTTTCAAGTTGTATTCCATAAGAGAAAGTGACTTTTGAAAACACTGTGGGGAAAAATATTACACACATTTCTGTGTGTAAAAGCCAGGAAAATGAAGACACAAATATGACCTTTAAATGATCCACTTGATTTTTATTTGCTTGTAAATGAAAACTATTGTGATAATCCTGCACAAGAGGGTCACTGGAACTTCTTTTTGTGACTTGGTCATTCTGCTCTAAAAGTCGGTGCTCTCAAAACTGTATGTTTTTCCCCTTCTTTGTAGCTGGCCAGAGAACCATAAGACTGGCTAAACAGTGAAATAAACTGTCCTATAAGATATTAAACATAATTTTATATACACTTATAAAATATTAATTGTTTTGAATGTTATCAGCTGGTTAAAAATACAAAATATTTGTCTTGATAAAAGCTCTGAATCAAGGCTAAGAAGGTGGACATAGGAAGCTCTCATCCTTTGGATTCATTTTGCATGGGCTATTTAAACGGAAGAGTAGTAGTTTCAAAATATTTATGGGATAGTGGATACTTCTACACCAAAATATTGGGCAAGTAGAATTTGAAGTAATGTGTTTCTGTGCCTTCTTGCCCTTTTAATTTTAACTGTAAGGTATATTTTCTTCTCTGTAACTGATTATTCTGAACAGTGGTTAAATGATCTTTGAAATGAACATAAAACCCTCTGGCATTGTAAATCATGGAATACAGTATACAATGTTATAATCAATATAGTCAATTTGCAAGAAGTTCAGGTCTGACAGTAAGGCTGTAACGCTTGCCTCGTAGTCACTGATAAATTGTGGTCTTTAGCAAACTAATTCCATATAGCTGATGCTTTCTTTTGTTGGTTTACAGGGTATTCAAGGACTTTATCGGGGTTATAAAAGCACAGTATTAAGAGAGGTAAAACACTTGTCTTTCTCTTTTTCTAAAATTGATTCCTTTGCCTCACTTTGTTTTCTAAGAAGAGAGAGTAGTACAATTGAGATCAATTGCTGTAACAGTAAGCTCTAAATCCTAGTGTATTTCATTCTAGATAAGTTACTAGTCTGTGATTTAAATAGAATACTGATAATGTGCACTAAGAAAACCTGTGATACATGCAAAAAGTCATCTACCATCCTGTCTCTCAGTTCTGTTGCTGCTAAATTATAAAAGGATGGAAATGTATAAGTTAACATGATGAAAACCATAAAATAAAGTACTGGAAACTTCCTCAAGTCTTGTGATTGCATCATGTGAGGTATGTATGCCAACAATGGTGAACTGGTGGCATCAGGCCAAGTTTGGCACAGACAGATTTAGGCTTTCTTTAAATATATTTTTCAGCAGATGCCAAGAGATTATCTGTCATCTGTATATAGGGAGAATTGTGCTCCATTTTTTTTTTTAAATGTGTGAAAGAAATGCAGTTAGTCATCCAGTCCGTAGATGTGATATGGCATTACTTAACTCTGAATCAGAAGTACTTCACGGTTGGAAAAAAACTGGAGCTAAAAATATTTTGGCCTGCTTGGCAGAAAGTAGTTCCTAAACTAAAATCTCTTCATAAATGTACTGTGAATTACAGGTTTAGTGTCATGGAAGTGTTTGATATGCTGTATGAACTAAAGGCAGATTATAAAAGAAGTAGAAAAACATACTGATGAACTCCCAGTCTAAAACTGTTTCAGAATCAGATCCCAGGAGGTCATCTTTTGACAAAGCAGAAGTTGCACCATGAGCACCTCAAATAAAGAGATGAGGCTCAATTCCTATGAAAACATAACAGCTATTGTCCAGGAAGGGTTCTTTACTTACTGTGTTCAGTGTGGTACGTGTGGATTTGTCCTCTCCTTACATAACTCAACTGAGTAAACTAGGTTTGGATCTTCGCTTCTTTTGTTTTTTGAATGCAGGATCAGATCTGTTGGCTGTGTTGCCATTCATAATAAAGCCAGTTGCAGAGGCTTTTTAAGCCTTCGTTCAGTAGCTCTGCTTTTAAAAGCCTTTCTTCATGCTGAAAACTGTTTTTAGGACAGTTATGTTAGCCAGGTCTTGTTACAATTATGGAATAAAGATGGATATTACCTAAAATAAGAAATACCAAATTTAGTGTTCCTTAAAGTGCTGGAAAATGATAATGTACTGCAGTCTATTTTAGCAGTTTTGAGTGTTAAAAAAATTAGTTATTTGTGCAGAGATGACACCTGCTTTTCTGAAACGTAACCCCCCACGATAGCTTCGTCCTGTACTTATTTTCTGGCTCACTAAACACATGTTATTCACTCAGATTTCATTTGGAGACAGGCAAAAAAGGCCAACAAATTATTTTGATTTCTCTGAGGGGTTCTGAATAAATGAATAAATTTAGATCCCATTGAATACAGATTTTGCATACTAACAGGTAGATAAAACACATGGTTACTACTGGGTGCTATTCTCCTTAAAATTAGTTTTGACATATGTCAGGGTGGTAATTAATTTGCAGACCATATTTATGGCATATTGTGTGACCCTGCTGAGATAACTTTGTTTACTCAAAATGGCAGCACTTTGTTGGAAATTTAATGGGGGTCCTCTCCATTATGTATATTCATAAAAGATCCCTCAGAACTGATTTCAGTTGAAGTATTGCTTTTTGGGAGAATCTGTCCAATAGAATGAGAAATAAATGATTACCAAATGAAATGTGCTTTCTCTTCAAAATGAAACAAATCATAGGTGATGTTTAAAAAAAAAAAAACCAACTGTTAAGACCGTTGCATTTTTCTGACACTAAATCTTGTAAAGCAACATCCACTCGAGTAAGAACAGCATATTGAACCTTCAGCTGGAACTGTTGTAAGCCTGACATTTAATCTTGGTATTTTCCCTTCTCTTTAAGTACACTTCTTCCTTTAGGGAAAGTCTTTCTTTTCAGATAAAAATCTATATTAATTCATTATTGGACACATCCAGGTAGCTGCATAGCATATATAGACTGGTATTTAATTACAGCTGACTTTTATACTTGCAGAGTTTGTTTACATGCTTTGGTTCTTTACTTCCACAAAACCTTTTGTTTAGTTTCAGTGGAGTGGGATTTTTGGATAGAGGGGTTTCAGTGCATGATTTTTCATTAAAAAAAAAAAATAATTGGAAGAGGCTGGGAATATTGATACTTTTCAGATGATGGTATTCTTGCACTGGCAAAAGTCTTGAACCAGAATTTAAGAAAGGCTAATTTTAGTTGTTGCATCGGGATAAAATTTTGTGTATTACATAAAGCAGACTTCAGTGCCTGGACAGAGATCTGCTTGCCAATTGCTTGGACTTAAGTGAAAATGAGTCTGATTGTTTATAAAGGCAGTGCGATGTTAAAACCTCGTCTTTTTACTGTAGCACAGTAGATCTTTTCAAGACACCCTTATTCTGCTCCGTGTAATTTGCATTAGCTCCTGTGCTGCTTCTGTTCTGGTGCAGGGTAGTTGTTTCATTCTTCATTTTTGATTCTCACTCTTTCACTTATCCCCTTTATCTTCTCATCAGAATACTTTCTGTACAGATGAATATTAGAAGAGAAAGAAGATGGCTAAATATGTAATGCTTTTGGAAATAACTTTGAGTGAACCTCAATGCTTGGAAGTTTTGGCTATGACTCTTTCACCTAACTCCTTTTTGGTGCCTTTCTCTCACATCTCCATTACATTTTGGTCTCTACATCTTCCTTTGATGTAGTTACACTGAACTAACTCTAAAATCAAAAGGGAAGTGAGGTACGCTGCATCATTCTGTTGGCAGTAGTAGCTCAAAAGAGACATCCGTGCTCCAAGAGGAAAGCTTTTGTGATAAAGCACAAAGTGGGAGTATGGTTATTAGGTTGCTGAATGAGACTTTGAATAAATGGCAGAAATCAGAGGCTGTGAAACGATGTGGAATTCCCATTGATGTCATTTCCAAAGCAAATCCAAGTGAGAATTGTCCTTTCCTATGGTTGTAGTGTACCGGTGTGCATCGGTGTGGAAACTGGATCATGCTACTAAGAACAGTCAATGAACAGGTAAATTTATTCATGTTTTCCACAACAGAGACAAGCTCATTTGTAAAATCTCCAGCCATCTTATAACAAGGCAGGAGCAGACTATAAATGCACTGTAAATCTTCTAGAATGTCTTAATGGGAATGTAGTTCTGCTGCTGAGATCTTATATAAGCAAATGGAGCCAGATTTTTTAATTCCTGCATAATTCATTTTATTAACTATGACCAAGTAGAACATCTGTTAAAATTCCATAATGTTCAGTTCATGGGAAAAAGAGAGAAACCCTTGAGTTCCTGTTGGAGCTTTTCCATTAATGTTACAGGACTCTAGCAGATGTCTTAAAGGACGTTGTTATGAATGAGAGGACAACACAAAAGAAAAGGAAGTGCCTTGTCCAGTTTCCCTGTGTACAATAGCTCACTGTACAGTGAGTTACTTCACCCTCTGCGTGTCTCTGTGCAGGTTGCAGCTTTGCACAAGCAGTGCCACGGTTAACCGTAGTGTCCCTTCTGTCTTGAGTTACCGTAGTTTGGAAGAACTGAGTGAGTCCTGAGTGGGTGTTCTGTGTGTTTTTAATCTGTCACTTCTAAAAATATTGCAGATGGACCGGGACCTAGCCCAGAAGTAGATTCGAAAGGAGCTAAAATTAATATTAAACTCTTCCTTAAAGACAAAGGGGATGGAGGATGACTGGCTCTTTATAATTCACAGATGTCTTGAAAGGAGACTGAGAATCGCTTTCAGATGTCAGTCTTTGCTGTGCAGGTAGCCCTGAGTAAGCTTGTCCTCTGTGTTGCCTCTTAGACTTTTGTGAGGCAATTCAGGCTATCTGCTTGTGGAGGCCTCCATTCAGGTAGAGGTGGTAATGATGCTTTACTTGACAATGTTGTTTCAGAACTCATCTCAGAGCTCTGAATTTTAAAGAAAACTACTGATAAATCTGAACCCACTCTTGTACAGCATGCTATTGATCATACTTTCAGTGAGATAGCCTAGTCATCACTTTTGGGAGTCCTAGTTTTTTACATTAGTACAGTTGTGGGTTGGTTTGAGATTTTTTGTTTGTTTTTTTTTCCCTTCAGTGTATGCAAGTCAGAGCCTTAAGTGGATAAAGGCAGCTACTGCTGTCTTGGGAGGGAGAAAGCACTCCATGCTATATTAATTTTGGGGAGGAGGACAGCTAGTTCAAAGTGTGCTGTTGCATTAATGAGTGGCAGCAGTGTGATAAATAGGCAACAAATTTAGGCTCTTCCCAATCTCAAACCCAAGAAGTAATAACGCCTCCTAAGGAGGAGGTACTGTTTGTTGTATGTATGCTGCAGAACTAGTGTCCTGTTATAATGTGTGTATCAAAAGGGGTATGGAGGATACGCAGTGCAGCCTATGCAGATGAAGGAGCTAGCAGAAAAAAGACCAACAAAAAATCCCTTCTTAAATGACTTAATACCTGGCAGAGGGAATCTAAAGCAACTAGCGGCAAAATGGGCCTTAAAGGCACACCTGCTGCATTTTCCTAAATTTAAAGGGTCAGTGAACAAAGGATGCTGAGAAGGTTTTGTATAAAAATGTGAAACCCAGCTGAGATATGTTGACCCTGTTGACTGAAGGAGGGAGGGGATCTCTGAGGGCTGAGCTTGATAGGGAACAGTCTGCAAACAGGGAGCCTAGTTTGTTTATCCACTAGAGGTAGTTTTGCATGCTTTTCTTTTGTTAGGACATCTTTATATAAATATCCTGTTCTCGTAGCTGTTAGAGGGCTTTTTTTAAGTTTATCTCTGTTGCTGTAGGACAGAAAGAATGTTATTAATACGTTCTTTCACTTGCACAATTAAAACTTTGATCTTCTACCATTCTCTGTGTATTACAGAGCAGATGTTGATAGAAATAGGCAAACAGGACACTATCTTAATACAATATTTGGAAAAATAAACATCCTCCTTAATGAAATATGTGCAGTATCTGTCTTTTGTTACCTTCTGGAAAACTGAGCTGGCTTTATTTTATTTTGCGATTCTAGATAGGTTAGGTTTAACCAGGAGTTTGCCAGGCAGGATCTGTAACACTGGGTTTTTGACTTTTACTGAGCAACCAGCATTTCTTTGTCTTGGGTGTTTCCCCATAGAACAACAACAGTCTCATGAAAGGTGTAGGAACTGTAAAATGGATTAACTAGCTAGTCCCTGCCATGTGGAAAATTGTGCAGAAGTTATGTGACATGATTAATGGGAGGAAAGTTGAAAAATAAGTCCCTGCTTTCCTCCCCCCCTTAACACTACTCTGTCTTGGAAAGCCTATCACTGGAGTTGTATCAGCTCTTGTATCGCTTGTATCCTTCTAGATAACTATATTCAAGGGATTTTCATTTTGAAAGGTGCATAAGGGTTAAAGGTAATTCTTGTGGGGTAAGAGCAGGAGACGAGTCCATGCTGTGGGGTAAGGGCTGAGGCACATCTAGCTCGTGACGTGGAATACTGATAAATGGACAAAAGGAATAACTGTCCTTCGCTTTTGTAGGTTATGCTCATTACCTTCTCCTTGCAAACGCTGGAATAGTACTTGGAAATGAAAATGGAGATCTCAAAAAGCACTTATAAATGACTTTTACAGACCACAAAATAACCCTGCTTTTTCTAATTTGCCAGTTGTGGGAAATAGGTTTTGTGACATGCCTGAATGGCAAATAAACTGTCCAAGGTTGACAGAGACCTAAAGCAAATTCCTTGTTGAAGTTTGGGGGGGTGTAATTTTTTTTTTGGTCAAGCATGTGCAATGATCTCGGTTTTTCCGGTTGAACACTCTCTTTCCCAGGCTAGGTGCAGTATCCATATATACTGGTTAGAAGCAGAAAGCGGCCATCCTTGCTGCCATTGATTTGCAGTTTAGCAATGGAGCATACAATTATTGCATCTGTTTGACATCAGTGGATATCTTCAGGTGAAAAGAATTTCATATATGCATAGTGTTTTTGTATTTTGAAAACTACAGCCTTGCATCTAGGGTCTTTGAACAGAAAAGACACTTTGAAAACTATGTGCACTAAAAATGGCTTATGTGATTTGATAATGCAGATTCTTTCCAAATGAATGTGTATGCAAGCAGAGTCTTGCAGGAAGTGTATTCTACTGTATGCTTGAAATAGAGATACTATTTCCATACATTCTCTAAGCAGCTTACTAAAGCATTTTTGCAAGTGATGGTTTCTGCAGCATTCATGGTGTAGGAATGTGTTTTGTGGGTCAGTAGCAACACTCTAGGCAAGAACAAGTTGGGAAGAAGAAAATGCCTAATTTTTGTTCTGGTTTTCTTCATGCTGTGATATATTTTTCTTTCTTTGTTCTGTTTTGTTTGTTTTTTAACTTTAAATAACCTAAGAACCATATTCTTTACATTGATTGCTTTTGATTTTTTTTTTAACATGTTTCACAATGGTTTGAAGAGCACACTCCACATGCTATCTCCAGTGGAGTACGTGAATTTCCTCAATCTGTTTCCCCACCTAAATAAAATTACCTGTGATAAAGGATCAGGAAGTGGTTGCAAATCCCTCATGAAGCAGAGCACACAAAAAGCATCCCTTTCCCTGATGAGAAGGTGGGACAGTAACAAGAGGGAGGACAGGCACCAAGGGATAGAGTCCTCATTGTAAAAGGAGCGGAAAAGGTTTAAAATAGTAAAAGTACTAAGTAGCAAATCAAAGTGATTATAAGGGGTATTTAAAAAAAAAAGCTATCTGATAGTGTCATTAGATGAGTAACATCTTTAAAGCTTTCCAGAGCAAACTAAGGATATTAGAGTTAATGGAGTAACTTTGAATTTTCAGTCATTGTAGCCTGATAGCATGCCACTGAAGTCAGGGGAAGCCACTGCATGTCTAATGGGATTAGACAGTTGTGCCTACTTCTGTAAAATTTGGCTGGCCTTAACACTTGCTATTGTTTAAAAGCAAAAAAAAGAAAGAATCAAACAAAAATTTGTGGAATTTTTGGCTGAGTGGTGACTTTTTAGTTTTAATTCCACAGCTACATTACTATGTACAACTACATTACTATGGACAACTGTATTTTGTCTGTCTAAATTCTTTCTGTAGTTCTTAGTGGGAGACAAGATTTCCTCTTTTACTAAGTTGTAGAGTAATCCTGCCGATGGGTTGCCGGGCTGTATCTGGTGAAGACTGCGTTTCATTCGTGGGTGAAGCAATTTCTGTATGTCTGTGCTGAAGCAGGTAATTCTCTAACCCTAAAAAGATACGTGCGTGTGGTGTATCTGTTTATATAAAATCTGTACAGAGACATATGGATGCATGTACATGTAAAATATGGTATTGTTTTTAATAATACCTTGTCAAGGGTCTTGCACTCTCTGAAGCAACTAGTCCTATAAATGTGTGTGATTGGTCTGGAACAACAAGCAATTTAGCAAAGTACAGGGCTGTCTTTCAAGGATGAAATTCTTGCCTGAAGTAGACCAAACCATGATTTTTACAGTGGAAGACTTCCACCGGCAGAATCACGCTGCTGTCAGTATTAATAGCAATTACCTGGTTTTCATACTTGGGCTGCTATTACCTAGTGTCTTTACCTCTGCTAAAAACCAGAAGCACAGTTAAAAGAATCGGCAATCCAAGGTCAAAAGTTTTTTCCCCAAAATTCCTTGTATGATGTTATCTCACCCAGCAGTTCTGCTTTAACAGAAAGACCTCAGTGCACCTGCTCTGGTCAAGAGAAGATGCACTTCAGGACCTGAGGGCATAGTGAGAGTTCTGGGGAGCAGGGCTGGTGTGGGACCAGGAGCCTAGGCTGTCTGCTTTCTGATTGCCCTTGAGCTTGGCAGTGACTGAGAGCCTTTAGCACTTGCGAGTCTCCGGCCGCAAATTGAGTGGTGGCTGTCATCTTGCTTTCTCTTTTATCAGAAAGATGATGTTTTCGTATTTTGTAGCTTGTTGAAATAGTTCAGCAAGAAGGAGGTCTGAGGGCATTGACACATGAGCTCTAGTGACTTGTTTGGGAGAGTCGCCTTCTTTTTGCTGGGAGTTTAGCACCTCTGTAGTTTAAATCAAAGTAGCACAAACCGGTGGGCTTTGTGCTGGAGTTCAAAGGAGGGCCTGACATACCCTGTACCAGAACCAGCAGAAGCTAGTGTAAGAAAGAGATCTCTGGCAGTGGGGTGAGGAAGGCAGTTGGGGTTTCCTCTTAAATCATCCCAGCATTGAGGCTAGGAATCTGTCATCCATATCCTCAATATGAAAATTCAGGTCTGCATGTATCCATAATAACGTGCCTGTGAGTGGTGCTGGGTTTGGTGGGAGCCTCAGCACTTGAATTATCATTTGTGCAGATTTTCCAAGACAGTAGTGATGATGATCTTTCATCTGTACAACAGCACATTTGGAGGGATGTAGCTAAAGCACGTAGAAGAGAGGAAACTGATTTTAATCTAGACTGCTGCTGCTGAAACCATGCCTTCGTTTGCCCATGAATAATTCCACACAACCGTGACATGTCACTAGATTTTTTTATATATCTAGAGATATATATGCATATAATACTTGCTTTGTTACTTGTTTACATTACATATAATATGTATATATAAATAAGTATTAGGCATCTACTGAGAAGCATGAAACTGAAAAGTTGAGTCTGAAACCCAAAGGTTATGGTGAAGGTGTGAAAAAGAAACCAGATCTGCAGCAGAGAGCTTATATAATTTATCACAGTTATAATAATGTTCGGAAGCATGGCTAGAGAGGCACTTGTGAGAGTTTGCTGCAAGAACAGTTCTTCCAAGTGCTTAATACAGATCATACTTCAACTTTTTTTGAAAGAGTAGCTGCTTATTATCTTGCAGGAAATAAGAATTTATTCCACTGTTTTGAGTGTAGAATTGACCCCCAAAAAAGAAGATACTGAAAGTCATACCTAGCTTCAGAATATTTTCAGGGCCAGATTTGGCTGGTTTTAGCTAACGGAATACATGAAACAATTTTCCTAGCTTCTTTAAAGGGGGGGGATCTTGGGAGTGCACTAGCAATCAATCCTTATAGTAAACATTTCGGCCAGTTAAGGGAAAAGTTAATTTTGAGCATGGGAACTTTTGCTTCTATTTAAAAAAAAAAAGAAAAATTGGAGCACAGTGACCTTTCTTTGTTTCTTCCTTGCTATGGGCATATTGACTTCAGTGCTACAAGCTGTCATACACTAGAGGGCACACAATGCTTGCGATTGCTGCACTGCCAGCGCAAGGAAATGCCTATCGCAAGGGATCTAATCTTAGGATGACCTGTGGATCTTGGAATTGACTTTGCTTTAATCCTGCCTCTCAACCCAGTTGCAAAGGAAACATAAAATTTGAAATGTTATTAATTTTATTTGACTCTGGGGACTAGTCCCATTGAATTTCCTGGGACTAACTTATGTGAGTAAATTGGGTGAGATTTAGTTTGGGAATGATTTTATGGATTCCTATTTTTTAACTTTGACTAGGTTTTCATTTGATATGAATTGATTGAATAAGGTCTGTAGCATTCCCCATGTATTCTTGCCCAGTGGAATAATGCCTATGTGACGATAAAGAAGAGAAAGGAGGTTGTATGATCGTAACACATTACAGTGTCCATGCTGAGAGTTCACAGGTTATGTAGTAAGCTATTTTAAATTTTATTTTAGCATCAGTTTTTGCCAAGATTCTGCATTTCTTTAGCTTATCTTGTTTTTAAGAAAAATACAATAAGCTTTATAATCTTTGGGATAATCCCCACGTGGTGTGCGCCTTAATTTGAGATCCAATGTCACTTGTATGTAGCTGGAAATGCATGTGGGGGATGGAACAGGAGAGACGAGTGGTAACGTGATTTTCATTATTTTTATAGAAATGTAGGCAAAGCAGGCCTGGTGCGTATACTGCAGATGGAAATAGTGTTGTTAAACCAAGCTCTTATCTCACTTTTATTTTTCTGTTAATTTTATAGAAGCCAATAAAGTGTAAGCTCTGCAAATTTTCTTTTTTACGCTGGTTGAATATGTGAAAATTGTGATCTTGCTTTTCAAAGCCAGCAGATCTAGCTACAATGAAGTAGAGCTTGGCCTGAATGTTTTGGCATCATGCTGCAGACAGAGCAATGCTTGGGTCACTCTGCCAGATCTGGTTATCCCAGGCTCGAATCTTTCCCAGTTAAAGGCCGCTAGTGATGTGCGATATGTGACATGGATGAATGTCTGTCATGAGTAAACTGAGGCCTGTCAATGCTCTTTCAGACGGAACAAAGCCCCAAAAAAGAGAGAGAAATGTAAGCCAGGATACTACCCCCGCTTTCCATGGGAGAACAGCTAGTACGTTGTATTCTGTGTTTGCATTTGACATTGTACAGTCTCTTAACTTAAAAAGAGAAGAGCAAATAAAGAAGTATCCACACATATCAGACTAAATAATATGCTCGTACCTCAGCGAGAGGTTATCTGCTCCATTCTTGCTTTTGCTGATATGGAGTCCTGAAGTGCAAGAAAACATTTTAGGAGTTTCATGAAATATAAGACCATGAGGCACTTAGCTGAATCTTGTCTTGCTGACTTTAAATGTACTGAATGCCAATTAAAGCAAAATTTGGCCCAGTATAATTTTGCCGCTGGCTACATACCTCACAAGTTCTGGGTGGATTTTTTTTCCCCTTTTTCTCCAACCTTCTCAGCATTTTGCCTTCTGGCCTGTACAGCTGTGCTGCTAGTATACTTTCTATTTCTGGAAATGACCCATGCGGTTAGGTCAGTTTGTTTTAGCCTTGCTCCTTGTTGCTGAAGTAGAATAGCACATTTCCCCTAACTGCATGAAAGCCAGGGTAGACAATCTTGATAAATATGATTAATGGGCCTCTTTGCTTTGCTCTGCAGCTGAATGCTTCCTGAGGTTCTGTGTCAGCTGGGCTACAGCTCCCCAAAACAACCTTTACATAGAAACTATGCCTTAGGTTCAATTATGTTGTTAAATATATTTTTATTCACAGCTTTTGCTATAGGAAAGTCTTTGCAATTGAAATATGGTAATAAGAGTCTGAAGAGGTAGTATTGGCAGGAAAAGCAATTCATAAATATGGGTGAGTTTGGATTTTTTTCCTGTCTTGTTACCTAGAAGTTTGTAGGTTACATTTCCTGTGACTGAAGTTACGTCTGGGGTTAGCGGGGTGTTTAATTCCTTGCTCTGATCAGCAGGATAGTAACTATGATAGGAGATAGTAGCAAGTGGTGGTAGCTTTGAGTCGATTACAACTTGTCGGTACATGGAATATATTTGTAGGTTACTGTTATGTTTATTTCCAGTAATGTGACTTAAATACGATATTTTCTGTCAAGTTCTATGAATATCTTTTGTGTTGTCGCTTTTGTCAGAAGGAAAAACAAATGAAGTATCACGTTATCTTGATGAAAAATGCTGTCCAGAGACTGCAGCAATTACGTGACTGCTCCTTCAGAAACGGAATTAAAGAATATAAGGGGGAGGGGGGTGGAACCCACACTGATGTCACTGATAATAAAATAAAATGTGATTGGCATCAAGGAACATTCAGCTTGCACCTCTCTATTAATTAGCAAACACTCACATTCATGAGGGTACTCTGCAAATTGTCCTTAAAATTCAGAGGCCAGACTCTGCCTTGCATGTGTGAATTGCTGGCTGTAGCACAGGCTGAATCCATCTAGCTTTCCTGGTGACTGCTATGCAATTGTAATTGCAGGAGCACATCAGCATTCTCAACAATTGAGTACAAGTCTTAATAGCAAATAATCCTCTTGAAGTTGTTCCCCCCTCTACTGCAATCAAAGGAGAGCTTTGTTAAGGCATTAACTAACAAATTAGCTGCTAAATACTGGTAATAACCTATTTCCCATGGATTGCTTTTTAATTATAGCCTAAGCTGTGTGATTCCTGAAATCGCTTCTTTGGCAAAACAATGCTTGTGCTCATTTCCAACCACTGTAACTAATTGGCAAAAACGTAATTTTTAGAGTCTTTACTGATATCAGAACACACTTTGCTTATATATTCCTGCCTGCAGAAATAGTTTCTCAGTGTTTCTTTTAACTGTTACTAGTATTTTAATTTAAATGTGTTGGGATGTGCTGTGAAATTGTTGTTTTAATTTTACTTCCATGTACAATATATGTCCTTATTGGATTTTTAGATAGCATAGATATTTTCTACTTAACTGTTACAAGAAACTTCTCTTGTGGGGGAGGAGGAATTAACCTCTTTAGTTTTATATGTATTGGTTAATGAAAACTATTTATTTTGGTAATCTGTGTCTCAGCAACTGTTTAGAAAAAAAAATGGTTTGGTTTTTGGAGGGAGGGATTATTTTTTTGTATATTTTTTGTATATTCATTGCTTTTCTTCCCCCGATTTCAATAAAGGCTGCACGTCTTCCAATATATCATTCTGCTTCCCTTCAAACCTGACTTTTTTTTCTAAGGGAGCACAGCCATCAAAATTGGCAAGCGTTAAGCTTGGTAATTAGTTCAATATAGTGACCAATTCTGTGAATTATGAGTTCAAAGCAACATATGGACATGGATGAAATCGGATTTTGGCATTTCTCACTTAGATTGTTTCAGGACACTGCTGGAGCTTCTTTGATCTGTAAATAACGACTGCAGTTCAGCGCCTTACTTAAAATACATCAAACGCATTCGTGACTTTTGCTTTTACATATAGACCTCACTTCTAGTTACAGTTTTGAATCAGATTAGTAAAGCTATTCATGTTTTGAGATTTCATAGAGAAAGCTACCAAAGATAGCTCTTTTCACTCTTCATGCTTTAAGAGAAGCAGCAAACATAGCAAACATTTCTTTGTCTTAATGTGCACCCCAGACTACATCAGCAGATGCTTTTTGAAGTCAAAAGCAACCATCTCCTGTATTGCAGATCCCCTACAACCTGATGGCAATGGGTGTCTTCCTTTATTCTTTCAGCAGTATAAAAGAAGTGAACCAAAGGTTTATTTTCACTGCACCATGCAGTAACTTACTTCAGTAACTCCTTTCCCTGCTGTAGCTTGCACATAGCAGCCTTTTTCCTAGTTCTGAACTTTGCTGTGGTTTGAACTGGGATGTGCCATCTAGCAGGCAGTAGCTGGAGATAACCAGACAGGCTCTATTTGTTACTCTTTAAAGATATACACAGGTGCTGACCTAGTTCAATAAGCAACATTGCCTTTCAATAGTTCATTAAATGCACTTCCTCTGGACTTACCAGTTATGAAAGGGCTGTATGATTTCTTGGTAGCAAAGGAATGTGGGGAATTACGGCTTCTCAGTGTTTTACCATCAGCTTTCCAGCTGGGTAACTCCTTTACTTCTAATTTAACTCCCAGTGTTTTGCTTAGAAAATATTCTTCAGTTCAGTATTCACTGGTAGTGCAATGGGTTTTTTTTCTGCTGCATAGTTAGTGTAATTACCCGAGTTCTACACAAACACGTAAGAGTTGTTTTCATAGTGCTTTGGGATCTACTGAGATAAAGTTCTTGTCCTATACAACCCCTAATATACAACTTTGTACTCAGTGAAAATTCACTGCGACCTGCCATCCCCCCAAAAAAAACCCATAAGCTTGAAACTTAGCTGAAAGACAAGCTGCTTTTCCAAGCAACCCTGTCTCTTTTCTGTTTATAGTCCCTTGATAAGATGCCACATACCTCACACCTGGAGCATGCATTTCTGTGGGTGGCAGATGAGAGAAGCTGAGCAGGCAACTTAGACTTTGCCTGACGGAATCAGACCCATGTTCTGTCCGGTCCAGTGTCTTGTCTCTCCGTGGGGCCAGATCCAGAGGGAAGTCGGGAGGTAGAAAAGGTGCCCTGCTGTGTTTCAGGCTCACAGCTGGCGGCTGTCAAAAGGCAAGCATTCAACCTCCCTTCAGTGAGTCCTTGTTCCTACCAGCACCTCCAACAAAAATGACTGTAGGAGTAAGTACTACAATTCCCAAACTTTTACATTTTACTTTTAAATGGATGCAGCTGCCTCAGAGATTTCTTACACCAAAGATGGATATTTTTTGGGGAGCAGCTTATATTTATTATCTGGGAAAACAAATGATCCTTCCTATTTCCTTCCTATTATTCCTCATTTATCTTTCCCTTCAAGACTCTCCTCCAAAACACCCTTATTTATTTCTGTATCCTGCCTTGCAAAACATCATCTTACACAGATAAACTTATAATCTTTGTGGGCCAAATCATGCTCCCATCAGTGTTTTACTGCTGACTTCCCTCTCAGCAGAATTGTGGGCCGACAAGTTGGGGCACAACCCAAGACCATGTGTCTCCCAGACTTGTGTGGCAGAGGCTTCTCCAGGGTGACTGCATGGTGGTCCCTCAGCTTTGTTGCAAAGTTTTTTGAACACTGCAGTTCATTGTCTGAAAAGTAATAACCAGAAGAACAGCTAACAAAGCTACGGGCAGAGAAGATGTTTCAGAAAGAGAAATTCTCACCATGAGAATTCTTGGCAGCTTTGGAACAACTTCATCCCACACCTGCCGTGCTTGGCAGAGGATTTC